>NC_044033.1:432351308-432660675 GCF_901765095.1 Microcaecilia unicolor
AGGGTCATGGTGTGCACTACTGTCTCTCAACAAGACAGCACACTCTGCTTTGCTTCTGGTCTGGTTCCCCAGAGCTACCAGTACAATCTTTAGCAGTTAACATATGCTGTCCTGTGTGTGGCCAGGTGAAAGATACAGGTTGGAAAGGATCCAAGTTGAACCTGGCCTACCTGTTGCCACTGCAGTTTTCACATATGTGGTGGAGGCATATGCATTTGGGCATTATTTTTGTTACATTTGTACCCCGCGCTTTCCCACTCATGGCAGGCTCAATGCGGCTTACATGGGGCAATGGAGGGTTAAGTGACTTGCCCAGAGTCACAAGGAGCTGCCTGTGCCGGGAATCGAACTCAGTTCCTCAGTTCCCCAGGACCAAAGTCCACCAGCATCCTTCTGGGCTTCCTTAATCTAGCTGGGCCTGGAGATTTCATACTTCCTGGACCACACTCTCCTGGCTCTGCCTCTCCTGTGTCACTTCCTCCCTGGGCAGGACTGTGAGTGTTAAGGTGGCTCTGACACTGTGAGGGAGTGTCATTAAGGGGAAATTGGTAGTGTATTTTGTTGGAATGTAATTGTATTTTACATGCATTGCCTGTCAGATATTATTTCTCTGTGATTACTCTGTGACCTCTGATGTGAATTACTTAGAGAGGTCACACAGCTATGCAATTTCCTGTGGGGGTTAGATGCAGCACATGCAGCACATGGAGCACATGGAGCTCATGATCTCTCCTAACCTGAGAGGATCTATGGTGGTGTGAGCATCCATTACCATCTAAGCACATGGAAGGAGCTGATAATACAAATGTATAGTAATATGTATATATAAGCCTGTCTGATTATAATCTAACTACAAACTGTGAGTAAACAGATGTTTTGTTACTTCAACTTTAAAGTGACTCAGCAGTGAATTATTCAGGGGTGAATGAGAGAGAGATGAAGAAAGAAATTAACATTTCTAAAGCTGAAGCTGTGTGTACTAAAATCTGCTAATTATTTACTACAAATAATCCAACAAAAGGGTTATGGGCCCAGGGCCAGGAATTGAAAAAGAAGAGAAATATTACCAGGCAGAAAAAAAGGCCACATTTTTCTCTTAAGTTTTAAAGGAAAGATTCAGTCTGTCTCTCTCTCCCCCCCACACAGCAGACAGAAGGCTAAGAAAATGGCTGAGGGAAGAAATTCACCATTGTTCTATTCTCTCAAGGTGCCTAAATTAACTGAGTTTAATTATCAGCAGTGGGAATTAAGATTCATATGTCTCCTTCGAGCAAAAAGATTAGATATATGCTTAGACCAAGACAGAACAGCTGAAAATATGGCTGAATGGGACAATGCAAACTATTATGTGAAGTGCATGCTTTTGGAAGCTCTCTCAGAGAAACAAGCCATATTAGTGGAGGGAAAAGATACACCAAAGGACATTTTATATAAACTGAGAACTATGTATGCAACTACATATGCAAAGCAGCAACCAATTTGGTTGGCAGAGTTGAATGAAACCAAATTAAGGGATAAAAGTAAATGTAATGATCACATTATGCATCTTATGTCTTCATTTCAAAAGCTAGAACTTTCTGGAATTCCCATGTGTGATGCATTGAAAAGAGCATTTCTTTTTACCTCACTATCAAAGAAGTTTGATGTTTTTAGGTCTGTAAATGAGGCCATTGAAGGGCAATCTTTTGAACAGACAACATCAAAACTAAGGCAGGAATGCATAATAAATGATTCTGAGGAGATGTGTTCTCAAAGTCAGTCAGAGAGAAATGAAACAAATTTCTTGGCAAAGAACAGAGGAAGGCGGAGCTATGGGAAAACTCCACCCAAGGGCAAGCTGATTTGCTACTCATGTGGAAAGGAGGGACATGTATCTAAATGGTGTAAGGAAACACAAAACACTCCCTCTAGCTCACCTAAGCCAATGGAACTAAAGAATTTTCAAACCAGGAAATGTATGAAGGACAAACATAAACACAAGGGTTTTCTAATGGCAGAAAAATCTTTGACTATGGTAAATAATAATTCAAATGAAAGTACTTGGATTTTGGATTCGGGGAGCACATGCCATTTAACCAATTGTAAGAATTTCTTTCAGGAAATGTGTCCAGAGGAAGGTATTCTTAAAACTGCAAACGCAGGGACTGCTAAGATCCAAGCAAAAGGTATTGGATTCTTAAAATGCAAAGTGTCTAATGAAGTTAAAGAAATTCCTGTAAGTGATGTCTTGTATATTCCCCAAGCAGTTTGCAATATGCTTAGTGTATCTACATTAGATAAGAAGGGATTTGTGATTCATTTTGAAAACAGTAAGTGCACAATCTCTAAAAATGATGAAGTGTATGCTGAAGCTTTTATGCATAATGATGTTTATAAGCTGAACATTTCAGGTGAAGCCTCACATATGGCGCAAGTAAGGAAGAATGATGGTAAATGTAGTCTGGAAATCTGGCACAGCCGCCTGGGACATCGTGATTCTAAGGTGATCCAGGATCTTTACAGTAAGCAACTAGCCACCGGCATTCAGATAAGTGCAGATGCTGGTAAAATGGAGAAATGCATAGACTGTGTTACTCAAAAAGGTGTGAGACCCTCATTTCCTGCATACACAGGAAATAGGAGTAATAAAGTGCTGGACTTAATACACAGTGACTTATGTGGACCGTTTAATATCCCATCATTGGGAAATAACAGATTTGTGCTAATATTCTTGGATGATTTCTCTAGATATTGTGTGGCCTATTTGCTGAAAGAGAAAAGTCAAGTCACAGACATGCTGAAGAAATACGTAGCCATGGTGAGCAATAAATTTGAAAGAAAACCAAAGGTTCTTCAGACCGACAATGGTGGTGAGTTCACTTCACAAAGCGTGCGCACATTTCTAGAACAAGAAGGCATTCAGCATATCACAACAGTAGCTTATACACCAGAGCAAAATTCTGTTGCAGAGAGAAAATTTAGGTCACTTGTGGAAATGACCAGATGTATGCTGTCAGATAGCAATCTCCCTAAAAGACTATGGGGGGAAGCCATTCTCACAGCAGTGTACCTACAAAACAGAATGCCAACTAAAGGCGCTGAGCGCACACCACATGAGACATGGCATGGTAGGAAGCCAAACCTGTCACACATAAGAACATTTGGAAGTACAGCATATGCTCATATACCAAAACAAAGAAGGCATAAGCTGGATTCCACAACAGAAAGGGGCATTTTAGTTGGCTATACTCCAGGACACAAAGGATATAGAATTTTGAATCTGAAAACTGGCATTGTTGGCATAAGACATGTTACATATTTTGATGAAAACAAAAGGGTTGATAAAGGCTGGATTATCCCAGATGAGCCTTATCATCCAGAATATGAAACTAGAACAATAATAGACATGCCAGTGTATATAAATGCCATACCAAGGCAGATGTCTGAAAGCAACTCACCTGTATCTAACGAGGAACAGGCAGAGGAAGCAGACACAGAAAGGATCATTGAAGAAGACAGTACAGTTGGAGAAGGGGAATCAATTGGAGAAGGACTCTCAGATTTAGAGGATGCGGAAAGGTCAGACCAACCTGTTGTCAGACGCTCATCCAGGGAAAACAAAGGTGTTCCACCCCCAAGACTGTCTTACCTAACAAAGTCAGCAGAAGCTCAAGAGCCCTTAACATGGGATGAGATTGAGAAAATGCCAGCAGAAGAAGCTGCTGAATGGCATAAAGCTGCACAAGAAGAAATTGATGCATTGGATAAAAATAATACTTGGATTCTTACAAAATTACCTCCTGGCAAGAAAGCTATAGGATGCAAATGGGTATTCAAGTTAAAAAGGAATGCACAAGGAAAAGTGGAAAGGTATAAAGCCAGATTAGTGGCAAAGGGATATCTTCAAAAATATGGAGAAGATTTTGATGAAGTGTTTGCACCTGTAGTGAAACACACGACAATAAGAACACTTCTGAGCATTGCAGTCTCAAAAGGCATGCAAGTCAACCACATTGATGTGAAAACAGCATTTCTTCACGGAGATATAACTGAAGACTTGTACATGGAACAGCCAACAGGTTTCATAAATACAAAACAAAGACAGCTAGTGTGTAAATTAAACAAAGGTCTTTATGGATTAAAGCAAAGTGCAGAATGTTGGAATGACAAATTGCATGAAATATTGACAAATTTAGGATTTAAGCAAGGTGAAGCAGATAAATGTTTGTACACTAGGTGCACAAATGGACAATATGCATACATTTTAGCTTTTGTTGATGATCTGCTCATTGCAAGCAAAAGTGAGCAAGAGTACAAGGACATTGTAAAGTGTTTAAACCAGAATGTTGAGATAAAAGAACTTGGAAATGTGTCATACTATCTTGGCATAGAAATTGAGAAACAAAATGATGGTTCTTATCTTCTAAGCCAGAAGCAGAAAATAAATGAGCTTATTGAAAGTTTAGGTATGCAAGATGCCCAAGTTGTAAGCACTCCCATGATCACTGATTTTCTGAAGGATGAAACAGTAAGAGAACCTTTACCAGATAACATCCAATATAGATCAGCCATAGGTAAGCTTTTATATCTAGCTACCACATACAGGGCTGATATAGCAAATGCAGTAGGAATTTTGAGCAGAAGGGTCAGCTCACCTACCAAATCAGATTGGACTGCAGTTAAAAGGATGGTAAGGTATTTAAAGGGTACCATTGATTGTAAATTAAAGATTTCAGCCAATAGTAATCCAAAACTAATATGTTACTGTGATTCAGATTGGGCAGGGGATCATTCTGATTATAAATCCACAAGTGGATATGTGTTTATGTATGGAAATGTACACATTTCATGGGCCAGTCATAAACAAAGTATTGTGAGTCTGTCTTCTACAGAAGCTGAATACGTGGCCGTATCGGAAGCGTGCAGAGAACTGATGTGGATTGAAAAACTTTTGCTGGATTTTGGAATAGCTGAAAAGAGACCAATCCAGATAATGGAAGATAATCAGAGCTGCATCCGACTGTCACAGAATGACAAGGTTCAGTCACGCACCAAGCACATCGCAACGAAATACCACAACGTGCGAGAGTTGGTGAAAGAAGGGGTCATCAGTCTACACTATTGTCACACCAGTGAGATGACAGCTGACATCATGACCAAACCGTTACCCAGAGAACATTTTGTGAATTTGCGTATAAAGCTTGGACTTTGTATGAATAAATAATTGCATGACAGTTATGCATGAGAAGGGGTTTGTTGGAATGTAATTGTATTTTACATGCATTGCCTGTCAGATATTATTTCTCTGTGATTACTCTGTGACCTCTGATGTGAATTACTTAGAGAGGTCACACAGCTATGCAATTTCCTGTGGGGGTTAGATGCAGCACATGCAGCACATGGAGCACATGGAGCTCATGATCTCTCCTAACCTGAGAGGATCTATGGTGGTGTGAGCATCCATTACCATCTAAGCACATGGAAGGAGCTGATAATACAAATGTATAGTAATATGTATATATAAGCCTGTCTGATTATAATCTAACTACAAACTGTGAGTAAACAGATGTTTTGTTACTTCAACTTTAAAGTGACTCAGCAGTGAATTATTCAGGGGTGAATGAGAGAGAGATGAAGAAAGAAATTAACATTTCTAAAGCTGAAGCTGTGTGTACTAAAATCTGCTAATTATTTACTACAAATAATCCAACATATTATACTCTCTCACATATGCATTATGTAAGTTCAGCAGATATTTGCAGAATAGCACCTAGGTGCTCTGCTGGCACTTTCATGTAAATGCTAATATTCTATCAACTTATGCACAAAAGGAGCATGTAAATGCCAGTGCCTAGTTTATAGAATTGATCCCCCTGCCCCACTGAGCTACAGGAATATTTTTTTCTCTGTTATCTTTTAAAAATAAAAACCTAACCTAGAAAGCATTAGTTTAATTTTGGCCTGATCTCTGATTTAGGCCCTTGAACCAATTAGGAGACTACAAATTGAATTAGGGCATTTCTATCAGCCAGCAATTAGCTCTTAGAAATATAGTCTACTTAGATCCATAAAGAGGAACCTACTAATAATACTGAAACAACAACAACAACAACAACAACAACAACAACAACAACAAAATATTAGCATAGCTTGGCATATAACTAGCAATCTTAGGGGACTTTAGTTTATATATTCCCAGTCCATTAGCAACTTAATTAAGAAATCATTAATAATAAGATGCAGGCGGTAACCAGCAGCCAGTAGTAAAATGGGGCCTATCCACTCTTTTGCACTGAGTGTCACATATTTGATTATCTCCTAGTTGGTGAAAGGTTGTATGTGTGTACTCCATGCAAAGAGCTCCTAGCATTCAGGGAACAGGTCTGAAGGCTAGAACAGCAGACTTGGAGGATCTGAGGCAGACAAAGAGTTTTATAGAGGATGCCTACAAGGACACAGTAGAGAAGTCCCACTTCCACTCTGGCAACCTCTGTGTTACCATGGAGGAGAAAGGTCTCCTGAAGTGACAACATCACTGTGGAGAGGTAGGAAGTGATCCTGTAGCCAGGACCTGCCTTCCAGGAGATGTAATATTCCCATAGGCTTTATGATGAAGGCCACTGAATACTTTAGTAGTTGCCCACTGGACCAACTCCATCCTGTTTATATTTTTTGAAGGTGCAGTCTCCAGAACTGTACATAGTACTCTAAATGAGGTCTCAGAGACTTATAGGGAGCCATTATCTCTTTCTTTATACAGCTGACCATTCCTGTCCCTATGCACCCATGCATCCTTTTGGCTTTCCCCCATTTAGAAAGTTTCAGATACAGCGGGCTAGAAATAACGTTTTATTATTATTATTATTATTATTATTACCTGTTTGCCCACCTTAAGATCATCATATATGATCACCCCAAGTCACACTCCTCTTTTGTACACACAAGTACTTCACCTCATAACCTGAACTGCTCCCTTGGGTTTTTGTAGCTCACATGCATGACCCTGCATTTTTAAGCATTAAATCTTAAATGCCAAATTCTGAACTATTCTTCAAGCTTTGCTATGTCCCTCATCATGTTATCCATACCATCAGGGGTATCTATTGCAGATTTTGGTACCATCAGCAAAGAAGGAACCCTTACCAGACAGTCCTCCAGCAACATCGCTTATAAAAATGTTACAAAGAACCACGCCAAGAACATATCTTTGTGGGACACCATTAACATCCTTGTCCTCATAGTGAGCTCCATTTACTATTACCATTTGCCACCTTCCACTCAACCAGCTCTTAACCCAGTCAGTCATTTTAGAGCCCATACTGAGGGCACAGTTTATTTGTAAGTCATTTATGCTGAACTGTGTGAAAGGCTTTGCTAAAATCTAAGTACACTACATCTAGTGCTCTCCCTTGATCCAACTCTCTGGTCACCCAGTCAAAGAAATTAGATTTGTCTGACAAGACCTGCTTCTAATAAAACCATACTGCCCCAGGTAAACAAAAATATACCCACTGGGTTACATAGTAACATGGTAACATAGTAGAGGATGGCAGAGAAAGACCTGTACGGTTCATCCAGTCTGCCCAACAAGATAAACTCATATGTGCTACTTTATGTGTATACCTGACTTTGATTTGTATCTGCCATTTTCAGGGCACAGACCATAGAAATCTGCCCAGCACTAGCCCCGCCTCCTCCCATGGCTCTGCCACCCAATCTCCGCTAAGCTTCTGAGGATCCATTCCTTCTGAACAGGATTCCTTTATATTTAGCCCATGCATTTTTGAATTCCGTTTTCATCTCCACCACCTCCCGCGGGAGGGCATTCCAAGCATCCACCACTCTCTGTGAAAAAATACTTCCTCACATTTTTCTTGAGTCTGTCCCCCTTCAATCTCATTTCATGTCCTCTCGTTCTACCATCTTCCCATCTCCGGAAAAGGTTCGTTTGCGGATTAATACCTTTCAAATATTTGAACGTCTGTATCATATCACCCCTGTTTCTCCTTTCCTCCAGAGTATACATGTTTAGTTCAGCAAGTCTCTCCTCATACGTCTTGGAACGCAAATCCCATACCATTCTCGTAGCTTTTCTTTGCACCGCTTCAATTCTTTTTACATCCTTAGCAAGATATGGCCTCCAAAACTGAACACAATACTCCAGGTGGGGCCTCACCAACGACTTATACAGGGGCATCAACACCTCCTTTCTTCTGCTGGTCACACCTCTCTGTATACAGCCTAACAACCTTCTAGCTACGGCCACTGCCTTGTCACACTGTTTCGTCGCCTTCAGATCCTCAGATACTATCACCCCAAAATCCCTCTCCCCGTCTGTACATATCAGACTCTCACAACCTAACACATACGTTTCCCAGTTTTTCTGCTTCCTTTTCTGCACTTTTCTTGGAAACTTTGGGTCCACTGGGTTTCCTCCACATGCTAACCCTCATCTTCCCTCTATTCCTGAGCCTTAACTGGCCTTGCCATTCAAACTCTCCTACTGCTGCCTGGCACACAAATTTATAGCTGCTATAGCCTACTTGAAGATAACATATGCAGAAAGCACATCCCATGTAGGATTCCTCTTTGGTAAAACTAAGTTATCATCACAGCCAAACCATGCCATTCTACAACTGAAATTATGTAGAGCCGCATTGGCAGTAGATTTAGTACTGAATGAAATGGAAATGTGTTCTAATGCTAGAGACACTCATATATTCCTTTGGGTGTCTCTAG
This sequence comes from Microcaecilia unicolor, assembly GCF_901765095.1. NCBI lineage: Eukaryota > Metazoa > Chordata > Amphibia > Gymnophiona > Siphonopidae > Microcaecilia > Microcaecilia unicolor. The sequence continues at coordinate 432,360,027 of NC_044033.1, forward strand.
CATTAGCGCAGGCTCATTTTTAGTGCACACTAAAAACGCTAGTGCATCTTAGTAAATAGAGCCCTTAGATTGTGAGCCCAGATAAATACTTATTGTATCTGGATGTACACCATTTCAATAGCTTTTAGGCTTGCAGGCAGTATCTAAGAAATTAAATAAATAAATTTACCATCCCATATGAAGAAAGGCTAAAGAGGTTAGGGCTGAGTGATGTAGAACAAATAAAAGTGAATTGATTTTTCACTCTTTCAAAAAGTAGAAAGACTAGGGGACACTCAATGAAATTACATGGAAATACTTTTAAAACAAATAGGAGGAATTTTTTTTCACTCAAAGAATAGTTAAGCTCTAAAACTCTTTGCCAAAGGATGTAGTAACAGCGGTTAGTGTATCTGAGTTTAAAGAAGGTTTAGACAAGTTCCAAGAGGAAAGGTCCATAGTCTGGTATTGAGACAGACATGAGGGAAGCTACTGCTTGCCCCGGGATTGGTAGCATGGAATGTTGCCACTAATTAGGTTTCTGCCAGGTACCTGTGATCTGGATTGGCCACTGTTGGAAGTAGTATGATTATTCTTATGTAACAAGGTCTATAAATAATCTTTTGGAAAATTTGCTGTAGGGAATGATATAAAAACAAATATAAAGCAAGTAAAAATGGACAAAAATAATTATAAATAAAAAAATATAAAAGGTAGAAAGCCATCTTAAAATATTAAATAAAATCACAGGGGAGAAAAAAAGGGGCCTTATTAATATTATGATCCACACTGCATACTAAACACAAACTGTATCACAAAATAGATGATTCAGAGGCTTATTTTCGAAAGAGAAAAACGCCCAAATTCCGACCTAAATCGGGAGATGGACGTCTTTCTCTTGTGGGTGCCCAAATCGGTATAATCAAAAGCCGATTTTGGGCGTTTCCAACTGCACTCCGTCGCGGGAACGCATAAAGTTGACGGGGGCGTGTCGGAGGCGTGGTGAAGGCGGGACTGAGGCGTGGTTATCGGCTGAGCAGAGATGTGCGTGCTCGGCCGATAATGGAAAAAAGAAAGGCGTTTTCAGAGAGAATTTAGGTCACTTTTGTTGGACCTGTTTTTTTCACGAACAGGTCCCAAAAAGTGCCCTAAATGACCAGATGACCACCGGAGGGAACCGGGGATGACCTCCCCTGACTCCCCCAGTGGTCACTAACCCCCTCCCACCAAAAAAACACGAATGTTAAACACTTTTTTCCCAACTTGTAAGCCAGCCTCAAATGTCATCCCCAGCTCCATGACAGCAGTATGCAGGTCCCCGAAGTAATTTTAGTTTAGTTAGTGCTGTGCGGGACCCATGCAGAGAGGAAAAATTGGAAGAAAAAAAAAAAAAACAAGCAAGTGCAGTCAGGGACGTCTAAATTACCAGGATAGTAAAAGGGGGAATTGAACCAGCAACCTTCTGATTACAAGCTCAGTGCTCTAGCCAGTACACCACTGATTAGACAGCCTTCCCTTTCCATTAAGTCCCTCCAAGTTTCTGTCAGCCAATCACCGCTGTTTAGCTGTGAAATCCAAATAAAGCAAAACTTAAATGACCTCATAACTGGAGTGAGTTTTGATGGCAGCTTCAGAGGTTGGGAAATTTATAGTCCGGGTCCCATAAATGGCAAAAACAAATCAGGTTCAAGGCTGGACTGAGCTTCCATGGTAACTCCAGTGGTTTGAAATTAAGACCAGTGCCAGGAAGACTTCTACGGTCTCTGCCCCAAAATTGGCAGCGAGAGATACAGATTAAGGGGTTGTTTACTAAAGCTTAGCTTGAATTATCTGCAGCAGGGCCCATAGGAATAAAATGGGCCTTGCTGCAGATAACTTGAGCTAAGCTTTAGTAAACAACCCCCTAAGTATACCAGTGTTTATCTGCTGACTTTTACTATATTACCATGTAAGATGTTGATGCATTTTCCATAAAAGATCAGCAGATGGCAGCAGAACATATAGACACAATGTAAAGTGGGCCTAAATGTACCGAATAGCAATATAATATACAATTACTGCTATTAACATGAGAGCGCTGCAGTGATCTATGGTAATTGGCATGCTTGCAATCTTTGAACAACTATATAGACCATAACTACTGAATGAATTATTTTTTAAATATTTATTCAGGGATAAGTTTTCTCATGTGTTTGGCTCATATTAACACCATTTACAAGTAAAATAAGTTTAATGAAAGAAGAAAGCATTAAAGAGGAAGGTTGGCTTTTAAATTCTTAATTGATGTTATAATGCTGTATGTACCATGACACATTTGTAATTTTGGATTCCAAAACCCTGTTGCAAAAATAGGATTTTGTCCTCTTTGGGACCTGGAGTAATTGTTTCAGAGCAGACTCAGCTTGTTGTTTTTGAAAGTTTTTTTTAAAGCATTATTTTACTCCTGAAAGCAGCTGCAGTTGGCAGTTAAGTGAACCACTTTTTCCCCCTGGGCAGTTTTCTCCTGCTCCTTTGAGCTTCTAGTTCAGTCAGAATGAGGGCTGGAATCCTGGCAGCCTATGCTTTCATTTACAGCTACTTGGTGATTTTAAATCTTTGGGGGATGAGAGGGGGATCAGTGACCACTGGGGGGGGGGGGGGGTAAGGGGGGTCATTCCTTTATTCCTCCAGTGGTCATCTGATTATTTAGGGCACTTTTTATTGCTATTAGTCATTATTAAAACAGGCCATAGCTCGAAACATCTTAGTTTTAGTGCTGGACATCATGACAGAAAAACGTCTAAGTGTTTGGAACACTCAAATCCCACCCTTAACATGCCCTGACATGCCCCCTTGTGATTTGAATGCACTGTGGGTAAGCATTCCATAATCTATGTAAATCTTACTCAACGTATGTACTTTAGTTATTGCACTGACAGTCATGTGTTCTGGGACCATGTTCTTGAATTCCTTCCAGAACCCTATAGTCATAGTCCCTAAATTAAGTCATTAAGGGGAAAATTCTATATATGGCACTGGAAAAAACCACACTTAGCACTATTCTATAAACCTTGCCTAGAGTTAGACGCAGTTTATAGAATACAAATATGCCCATCTCTGTGACTAAAATTTAGGCGTGGCCATTCGCACCAACTAAAATCTGTTACAGGTATGCTGCCTTTGATTTCTATGTATAAAAGAAAAAAACAAAAAGAAAAAAGAAGATGAAAAGTATTTATATAGTATTATTATTTTGAAAATATTGGCTCAATGAACATTATAAATTCGCCGTGTTGCTATTAAGGTGTTTTATGGCTGAATGTCGCCATTTTTTAGGAGTGGAGTTATGCTCAGTTTCTCCCCAGCTCACTGCTCAAAATCCCAGGCCTAAATGAGCAATTTGTTCACACAAGTGATTTCAGGTGTAAATGCTGACAGGGAATTTTTAAAAAACATTTATAGGTACGTCCCTGTAAAATGGAAAGTACATGCATATTTTAAAAGTTTGCCCACATCACACCCACACCAGATCCAGAATCTGGCCTCTTGAAATCATAAGTACATAAGTACATAAGTAGTGCCATACTGGGAAAGACCAAAGGTCCATCTAGCCCAGCATCCTGTCACCGACAGTGGCCAATCCAGGTCAAGGGCACCTGGCACGCTCCCCAAACGTAAAAACATTCCAGACAAGTTATACCTAAAAATGAGGAATTTTTCCAGTCCATTTAATAGCGGTCTATGGACTTGTCCTTTAGGAATCTATCTAACCCCTTTTTAAACTCCGTCAAGCTAACCGCCCGTACCACGTTCTCCGGCAATGAATTCCAGAGTCTAATTACACGTTGGGTGAAGAAAAATTTTCTCCGATTCGTTTTAAATTTACCACACTGTAGCTTCAACTCATGCCCTCTAGTCCTAGTATTTTTGGATAGCGTGAACAGTCGCTTCACATCCACCCGATCCATTCCACTCACTATTTTATACACTTCTATCATATCTCCCCTCAGCCGTCTCTTCTCCAAGCTGAAAAGCCCTAGCCTTCTCAGCCTCTCTTCATAGGAAAGTCGTCCCATCCCCACTATCATTTTCGTCGCCCTTCGCTGTACCTTTTAAAATTCTACTATATCTTTTTTGAGATACAGAGACCAGTACTGAACACAATACTCCAGGTGCGGTCGCACCATGGAGCGATACAACGGCATTATAACATCCGCACACCTGGACTCCATACCCTTCCTAATAACACCCAACATTCTATTCGCTTTCCTAGCCGCAGCAGCACACTGAGCAGAAGGTTTCAGCGTATCATCGACGACGACACCCAGATCCCTTTCTTGATCCGTAACTCCTAACGCGGAACCTTGCAAGACGTAGCTATAATTCGGGTTCCTCTTACCCACATGCATCACTTTGCACTTGTCAACATTGAACTTCATCTGCCACTTGCACGCCCATTCTCCCAGTCTCGCAAGGTCCTCCTGTAATCGTTCACATTCCTCCTGCGACTTGACGACCCTGAATAATTTTGTGTCATCGGCGAATTTAATTACCTCACTAGTTATTCCCATCTCTAGGTCATTTATAAATACATTAAAAAGCAACGGACCCAGCACAGACCCCTGCGGGACCCCACTAACTACCCTCCTCCACTGAGAATACTGGCCACGCAATCCTACTCTCTGCCCCTCTGTGCATACAGAGGGGCATTTTTTATAAGATGTCTAAATCCAATTTTGGACGTTTTGGGGAAAAACATGGTGAACGCGGCCATTTTCAAACCAGAAAAACATCCAACTTTTTCTTTCAAAATGGCCATTTGCTAGATGTTTTTGTGCTCAGTGTGTCTATCCTTTAGAACCATTTTTGGAAAAAAAAACCCACGTCCAAGGGGAAAACCATACAAAAACAAGCCATTTGGATATATTTGGGGCAGCATTCTCAGTAGACTGGCCACACAGACATTGTAGCAGGGGGCACTACAGTGAACTTCACAAAAAAGCCCCTAGTACACATCTCATGTTACCCCTTATATTGTGAACACTCCATAACCTTCCAAAAACCTACTGTACCCAACTGTACATCACTACAATAGCTCTTATACTTACAGGTGTCACCTATATGTAGGTACAGTAGATTTTTGCTGAGTTTTGGAGGTCTCACACATTCCACCACAAGTATACCAGTTAAGAGTGGGATATAGGCCTGGGTCTCCTTCTCTACAGTGCACTGCACTGACCACTAGGCTACTCCAGGGACCTGCTTGCTGCTCTAATAGGACTGGCTATAACATCTGAAGCTGTCATAGAGGCTGGTATGTACTATTTCTTTCACATCTTTGGGGGTGGGGCTGGGGAGGGGGCCAGTGACAACTGGGGGAGTAAAGGGGGTCATGCATTAATCCTTGGTTATTTGGCAATTTAGGGCATTTTAGGTCTAGACCAAAAAATTTAACTTTTAGCCCTGGATATTTTTGCTTTGTTCCATTATGGCAGAAAAACATCCAAGTTTTGGGAACATCCAGATCTCACCCTCGACACGCTTCCAACATGCCCCCTTGTGATTTGCATGCACTGCTGAGAAAAATGTCTGAAATCTACGTTTTGAAAATCGTGATTTGGACGATTTTCAGAGAAAAACATCCAAATGTCACTTTATGCCATTTTTGGATGTTTTTCTTTTTTGAAAATGAGTCCTACAGTGAATGTAAAACTTACAGTATTCTGTACATTTCGTGTATAACTTGGAGAGCTGCCCATGTTTTTATATATGTGTATCGGTCTACTTTTTATAATAGACTTTTATGTAGCAAGTAGACTGTTGCCTTTTTTGTTTTTATCTTATGAAGGATCCACATGGCAGACCAGAGTGCATCAAAATCCACTGTTGGTAGTTTCACCAGAGGCTTGAGGGGGAGCATGACAGCTTGACTTTCAATGGCTTCAAATTTGGCAGAAGCTGAACTTCCTTGTCTCTCCACATGTCTACCGCCTCTGGTGTCCAACAGCACATCTCCTCTAGATAGTTGCAGTGCTTCACTCAACTGGTAACACTTAATTGTGTGTGTGTGTGTGTGTGTAGCAATGGTGTGCTCCAACCATACGCAGAACATGTCTGCGTTTGGTTGTAGCAATGGTTGTAGCATACCAGATTCACTCCTGGGTCCCTCTAATGCACACCTTATATCCAGGGTGGTATGGGGGGGCACAAGTCCTGTTTCACAGGTCCAGGCTTTTTTTTTTGATAGCTTGGACCTGTCAAACAACTCCTGCGGGATGTTTGTGCCTTGGGCACATGCCCAGGCACAGTCTTCCCGCAGGATGATCAAAACTAATTGTACGCATATAGTATGCATACATTAGTTTTGATCATGAGGACTTTAATTCCCTGCACTGTTCTGGCGCTAATTTTTCAGCACTGTTCAGAAAAACGCACGGAATTTGATCATCAGGGCAAAATTAATGTATTTTGAGTGTATCAAGATGGTTGCTATTGCGTAGGAAAGCAATTAAACCTCCTTGGGTGTAGATGGCTTCAGCATTGTCAGGTGATGCCATCCCCTGTCAATCAAACCTTCCTAGACAGGTAAGAGGAGAATTTATGTCTGAAGAAAAGGGACCTCTTTTGTCCACGTCTTACTTAAAACGCCATCTTGGCTCTACTTTTCCCTGATTCCACTGCTTCTAACTGAATCCTCAGACAGATATGGTGTGACTGTGTTAGCAGTGAGAATGACCTAGTCTCTGGGATGCCTCCCAGACTAAATTCAGTGCTGCTCTTTGCCAGCTATGCTTGCCTGTTCAAAAACAATCATCGTCCTGTCTCGGATCTCAGCATATCACCTCCACTGCATGCCAGCAACCCACCAGCCTTCTACATTGATCTTCTGCAGTGGACTAGCACAGAAGTGCCCTGGTTTGCTTTCTCACTTCCACCAGTGATAATATTAAACATTAGTATTGCTTAAATGTAAATATAATCAGGAAGAAAAAAATAAATCTAAATTTAATACTTACCGATTAGCGCTTGTTGTTTGCAGTAGGGCCCATAGGAATAAAATGGGTCCTGTAGCAGATAACATACACTAATCTTTAATAAAAGACCCCCCTAAGTTATGTAAAATACTGCCTTAACACATTGATTATATAATGATTTTGACAGGTTAGAAATCTGATCGTTTATTATTTTCTCAGGATTGTAACCAAATAAATATGCATCTTAAATTTTTAAACAAACAAACGAAAAAAGCAGATACTTCATCTGGACTTGAGGAATAATACAAGTATGAGGTCATGTAATCTACAAACTAAATAAGAGAGCCAGTGATCAGTATTTACACTTACCTCTTCTGATTTGGGGATGCAAAGTTTGTTTTGGTAAAATAGGAATATGGCAGAGCCATAGCAGTCAGGAAAAGCTCTTCACTTGCTGTGGCTGCTGTATCCTGGACACTCCTGTTGATATGTCTTTCCCCTTTGCTTAAGGAACTGAAAGCGGGGAAAGCTTGTGCCATAGCAACCTTAGCTTTTGTTTGTCCTTCAGTGAGAAGTTAGTCTGCTCTAGATGTGTACACTGCACTGGAGTTTCAGAATACAGAGCCTTGTTTAAAGGAAAGGTTACTTCTGATTAAATGGAACATTACCTTAGCTTGTGTTCAGCCCTTTGGTGCTACTAAATATTACATGCAAAATTATGACTCCCCCTCCCACAATCATTTTATTACATTTGACTTGCTACATGTGGGTACCAATGACATAGGAAAATGTGGGAGAGAGGTTCTGGAAGCCAAATTTAGGCTCTTAGGTAGAAAGCTCAAATCCAGATCCTCTAGGGTAGCAGTTTCTGAAATGCTACCTGTTCCACGCGCAGGGCCCAAGAGACAGGCAGAGCTCCGGAGTCTCAATGCGTGGATGAGACAATGGTGCAGGGAGGAGGGTTTTAGATTTGTTAGGAACTTAGCAACATTCTGGGAAAGGGGGAGCCTATTCCGAAAGGACGGGCTCCACCTTAACCAGGGTGGGACCAGGCTGCTGACATCGGCATTTAAAAAGGAGATAGGGCAGCTTTTAAACTAGAAACGGGGGGGGGGGGGGGGGGGGGGGGGAAGGCCGACAGTCGCTTAAAAGCGCATGGTTCGGGATAAGGTGCTGACATCAGCATTTAAAAAGGAGATAGAGCAGCTTTTAAACTAGAAACGGGGGGGGGGGGGGGGGGGGGAAGGCCGACAGTCGCTCAAAAGCGCATGGTTCGGGATAAGGTATCCTTCAAAGATATCACCAAAACAGGGAAGATAAGGTATCCTGATAGTGAGGTTGCAAAAGAGACCGTAGTAGATCAGGTGTCCTTAAATAAAAATAAAAATTGGACAAAAGGTTGCAAATTAATACTGTCAAGTATTAAACATGATGTAAATAGGAACAACAAACATAGTTTGAAATGTCTATATGCGAATGCCAGGAGCCTAAGAAATAAGATGGGAGAGTTAGAATATATTGCACTAAATGAAAAATTAGATATCATAGGCATTTCTGAGACCTGGTGGAAGGAGGATAACCAGTGGGACACTGTCATACTGGGGTACAAATTATATCGTAGTGATAGTGTGGATCGAATTGGTAGAGAGGTAGCATTGTATATTGATGAGAGCCTTGAATCAAGGAGATTGAAAATTCTGCAGGAAACAAAACACTTCTTGGAATCACTGTGAATTGAAATTTCATGTGTAAAGGGGAAAAGAATAGTGATAGGAGTGTTGATAGGAGTGTACTACCGTCCGCCTGGCCAGGATGAACAGACGGATGCAGAAATGTTAAAGGAAATTAGGGATGCAAACAAACTGGGCAACACAGTAGCCTAGTGGTTAGTGCAATGGACTTTGATCCTGGGGAACTGAGTTCGATTCCCACTGCAGCTCCTTGTGACTCTGGGCAAGTCACTTAACCCTCCATTGCCCCTGGTACAAAATAAGTACCTGAATATATGTAAACTGATTTGAATGTAGTTGCAAAAACCTCAGAAAGGCGGTATATCAAGTCCCATTTCCCTTCCCTACCCCAATATTGACTGGATAAATGTAACATTGGGGCACACTAGGGAGGTAAAATTCCTTGATGAAATCAAGGACTGCTTTATGGAGCTGATGAAAGAAGGAAAAATTCTAGATCTAGTCCTTAGTGGAGTGCATGATCTGGTGCGAGAGGTAATGGTGCTGGGGCCGCTTGATAACAGTGATCATTGGATTTGATATTAGCTTTGAAGTAAGTATACACAGGAAATCAAATACGTTAGCGTTTAACTTTAAAAAAGGAGACTATGATAAAATGAGAAGAACGGTGAAAAAAGACGTAGAGGAGCGGCTACGAGGGTCAAAAATTTACATCAGGCGTGGATGCTATTAAAAAACACCATCCTGGAAGCCCAGGCCAAATATATTCTGCGTATTAAAAAAGGAGGACGGAAGACCAAACTACAGCCGGCGTGGTTAAAAAGTGAGGTGAAGGAAGCTATTAGAGCTAAAAGAAAATCCTTCAGAAAATGGAAGAAGGAACCGACTGAAAATAATAAGAAACAGCATAAGGAATGTCAAGTCAAATGCAAAGCACTGAGTGGAGGAGTGGCCTAGCGGTTAGGGTGGTGGACTTTGGTCCTGAGGAACTGAGTTCAATTCCCACTTTAGGCACAGGCAGCTCCTTGTGACTCTGGGCAAGTCACTTAACCCTCCATTGCCCCATGTAAGCCGCATTGAGCCTGCCATGAGTGGGAAAGCGCGGGGTACAAATGTAACAAAAATAAAAAAAATAAAATATGGAAGGCTAAGAGGGACTTTGAAAAAAAGATTGCATTGGAGGCAAAAACACGAGGCATATTTTCAAAGCACTTAGCCTCCCAAAGTTCCATAGAAACCTATGGAACTTAGCCTCCCAAAGTGCTTTGAAAATAAGCCTGTAAAAATTCTTTTAGGTATAGTAAAAGCAGGAAGCCTGCAAAAGAATCGGTTGGACCGCTAGATGACTGAGGCGTAAAAGGGGTGATCAGGGAAGACAAAGCCGTAACAGAGAGATTAAATGAATTCTTTGCTTCGGTCTTCACCGAGGAAGATTTGGCTGGGATACCGGTGCCAGAAATGGTATTCAAAGCTGACGAGTCGGAGAAACTTAATGATTTCTCTGTAAACCTGGAGGATGTCATATAAGTACATAAGTAATGCCATACTGGGAAAAGACCAAGGGTCCATCGAGCCCAGCATCCTGTCCACGACAGCGGCCAATCCAGGCCAAGGGCACCTGGCAAGCTTCCCAAACGTACAAACATTCTATACATGTTATTCCTGGAATTTTGGAGTTTTCCAAGTCCGTTTAGTAGCGGTTTATGGACTTGTCCTTTAGGAAACCGTCCAACCCCTTTTTAAACTCTGCTAAGCTAACCGCCTTCACCACTTTCTCCGGCAACGAATTCCAGAGTTTAATTACACGTTGGGTGAAGAAAAATTTTCTCCAATTTGTTTTAAATTTACTACACTGTAGTTTCATCGCATGCCCCCTAGTCCTAGTATTTTTGGAAAGCGTGAACAGACGCTTCACATCCACCTGTTCCACTCCACTCATTATTTTATATACCTCTATCATGTCTCCCCTTAGCCGTCTCTTCTCCAAGCTGTATAGCCCTAGCCTCCTTAGTCTTTCTTCATAGGGAAGTCGTCCCATCCCCGCTATCATTTTAGTCGCCCTTCGCTGCACCTTTTCCAATTCTACTATATCTTTCTTGAGATGCGGCGACCAGAATAGAACACAATACTCAAGGTGCGGTCGCACCATGGAGCGATACAACGGCATTATAACATCCTCACACCTGTTTTCCATACCTTTCCTGATAATACCCAGCATTCTATTCGCTTTCTTAGCCGCAGCAGCACACTGAGCAGAAGGTTTCAGTGTGTTATCGACGACGACACCCAGATCCCTTTCTTGGTCCGTAACTCCTAACGTGGAACCTTGCATGACGTAGCTATAATTTGGGTTCTTTTTTCCCACATGCATCACCTTGCACTTGCTCACATTAAACATCATCTGCCATTTAGCCGCCCAGTCTCCCAGTCTCGTAAGGTCCTCTTGTAATTTTTCACAATCCTGTCGCGATTTAACGACTTTGAATAACTTTGTGTCATCAGCAAATTTAATTACCTCGCTAGTTACTCCCATCTCTAAATCATTTATAAATATATTAAAAAGCAGCGGTCCTAGCACGGACCCCTGAGGAACCCCACTAACTACCCTTCTCCATTGTGAATACTGCCCATTTAACCCCACTCTCTGTTTCCTATCCTTCAACCAGTTTTTAATCCACAATAGGACATTTCCTCCTATCCCATGACCCTCCAATTTCCTCTGTAGCCTTTCATGAGGTACCTTGTCAAACGCCTTTTGAAAATCCAGATACACAATATCAACCGACTCCCCTTTGTCCACATGTTTGTTCACTCCTTCAAAGAATTGAAGTAAATTGGTTAGGCAAGATTTCCCCATACAAAAGCCATGCTGACTTGGTCTCAGTAATCCATGTCCTCGGATGTGCTCTGTAATTTTGTTTTTGATAATAGCCTCTACCATTTTTCCCGGCACCGACGTCAGACTCACCGGTCTATAATTTCCCGGATCTCCCCTGGAGCCTTTTTAAAAAATGGGCGTTATATTGGCCACCCTCCAATCTTCCGGTACCACGCTCGATTTTAAGGATAAGTTGCATATCACTAGCAGTAGCTCCGCAAGCTCGTTTTTCAGTTCTATCAGTACTGTAGGATGAATACCATCCGGTCCAGGAGATTTGCTACTCTTCAGTTTGCTGAACTGCCCCATTACGTCCTCCAGGTTTACCGTGAAGTCAGTAAGTTTCTCTGACTCGTCCGCTTGAAATACCATTTCCGACACCGGTATCCCACCCAAATCTTCCTCGGTGAAGACCGAAGCAAAGAATTCATTCAGTCTCTCCGCTACGTCTTTGTCTTCCTTGATCGCCCCTTTTACCCCTCGGTCATCCAGTGGCCCAACAGCTTCCTGCTTTTAATATACCGAAAAAATTTTTTACTATGTTTTTTGCCTCTAATGCTATCTTTTTTTCATACTCCCTCTTGGCCTTCTTAATCTGCGCCTTGCATTTGCTTTGACACTCCTTATGCTGTTTCTTGTTATTTTCAGACGGTTCCTTCTTCCATTTTCTGAAGGCGTTTCTTTTAGCCCTAATGGGGCAGTTCTACAAACTGAAGAGTAGCAAATCTCCTGGACCGGATGGTATTCATCCCAGAGTACTGATAGAACTGAAAAATGAGCTTGCGGAGCTATTCTTAGTAATATGTAATTTATCCTTAAAATCAAGCGTGGTACCGGAAGATTGGAGGATAGCCAATGTAACGCCGATTTTTAAAAAAGGTTCCAGAGGACATCCGGGAAATTATAGATCGGTGAGTCTGACGTTGGTGCCGGGCAAAATGGTAGAGACTATTATTAAGAACAAAATTACAGATATTCAAAAGCATGGATTAATGAGACAAAGTCAACATGGATTTAGTGAAGGGAAATCTTGCCTCACCAATCTACTACATTTCTTTGAAGGGGTGAACAAACATGTGGATAAAGGGGAGCCGGTTGATATTGTGTATCTGGATTTTCAGAAGGCGTTTGACAAAGTACCTCATGAAAGACTCCAGAGGAAATTGGAGAGTCATGGGATAGGAAGTAGTGTTCCATTGTGGATTAAAAACTGGTTAAAAGATAGAAAACAGAGAGTAGGGTTAAATGGTCAGTATTCTCAATGGAGAAGGGTAGTTAGTGGGGTTCCCCAGGGGTCTGTGCTGGGACCGTTGCTTTTAAACATATTTATAAATCACCTAGAGATGGGAGTAAGTTGTGAGGTAAATTAAATTTGCTGATGACACAAAGTTATTCAAAGTCGTTAAATCGTGGGAGGATTGTGAAAAATTACAAGAGGACCTTACTAGACTGGGAGACTGGGCATCTAAATGGAAGATGACATTTAATCTGGGCAAGTGCAAAGTGATGCGTGTGGGAAAGAGGAACCCGAATTATAGCTACGTCATTGAAGGTTCCACATTAGGAGTCACAGACCAAGAAAGGGATCTAGGTGTCGTCGTTGATGATACGTTGAAACCTTCTGCTCAGTGTGCTGCTGCAGCTAAGAAAGCAAGTAGAATGTTAGGTATTATTAGGAAAGAAAAGGAAATTTAGATTGAAGATCAACACGACATGCAGGTCAGATTATGTCATCTACTGTATTATCTGTCCCTGCAAGAAAATATATGTAGGACAAACATCACAAACTCTTTACACTAGACTAATAGAACACAAGAGTGCGATAAGGACGATGAAGAACACTTCACCCTTAGCTCTCCATTGTAACGACCTTAAGCATGACTTTGGTTCTCTCTGCCGCCTTGTGTTACAGCAGATTACTGCGTCAGGGCAGAGAGGACAAGATAGATGCCGAGTTTTGTTGCAAAACGAGCAGAGATGAATTTTTAAACTAAATGCTTCAATTCCTGCTGGACTTAACTCTAAAATTGAGTGGATCCATTTCTTGTGAGATGAGGAGTGATAGGAGCGAGTTACCATTCCTTACTACTACTACTACTACTTAACATTTCTAGAGCGCTACTAGGGTTACGCAGCGCTGTACAATTTAACAAAGAGAGACAGTCCCTGCTCAAAGAGCTTACAATCTAATAGACAAGTGAATGGTCGGTCCGATAGGGGCAGTCAAATTGGACTTAGAGCCCATTACCCTTTGAAGAACTGGGATTGGTTGAGACGTTGACAGTGGGTGATGTCACAACTTTTTTATAAGAGCGGCCATTTTCTGGGAAGGGTGTCTCCCATGCTTCCGTTGGCTTTACTGAACGGCTGTAAGCACACGCACGATAAAATGAAAAAAAGGAAAGTAGAGAACTGTGATTAATACATCTGTGTTCCTGTTGCAGGTCCCTTTGGCTTGTGATCCTGAAGCAGAAGCAGTGATTCGAAACGCTGGCCATCGTCGATCACGGTCAGGGCCCAGGGATGAACATGGAGACCAGCTAAATTAAGCTAAGTTCTTCTACTAAGTTACAGCCTTTGTTTTGATAGCAGTAAGCTATTCTATAGAGGTTTTTGCCATTGAAGAGGAAGTCCCGCTCCTGCAAGACAACATAAAAGTCTGGGAGCTTCTCGAGGCTTTTCCTCTACATTACATTCAGTGTGTTTATTCAACATTAAGAGAACCCCATAATCTTGATTGTGCCTGTAAGCAGATCCGGGTTTCTCAACCCCGATACTCACATTTTAGTTCATCTTTACGTAACATTAATGCATGACCATTGGGGCGTAGCCAGACTTGCGTGGGAGGGGGGTCCACAGCTCGAGGGGAGGGGGCACATTTTAGCCCCCCCTGCCACCGCCCCCCTCCCGCCGCCATTGTCGCCCCCCCCCGTCTCTGCCGACCCCGCCCCCGCCTACCCTTCTTCCTTGCATGCTGACGTCCTGAACGTTCTGTTCTCTGAGTCTGACGTCCTGCACGTACAACGTGCAGGATGTCAGCATGCAAGGAAGAAGACTTTTCTCTGCCAGTGCCGCTGCGTTCTACGGGAGAGGACGTCGGATAGCAGGGAGTGGGGTCCCCCGCCAGCAAAACGGAAGGTAGGCGGCGGCGGGGGCGGGTTCGCCGGGAGGGGGGTCCCCACTGAAATCTACGGGGGCCCAGGCCCCCTCAGGCCCCACGTAGCTATGCCACTGCCATTAAATAGGAAAAAGGAAAATTGGCCATTTTCCGGCCGTGGATAAAAGTGGCCTTAGCACAGGGAAAGACCTGCATAAGGGCATGCTAAGCCCACTTTTTGCCACAGCTTTGTAAAAGGGCCCCTTAAAAAATACCAGTGAAATCCTACCTTTTCTCAGTGCCAGACATTAAGACAGACAACCAAATGCATAGAGTGATGTTCCCAGAAGAGGAGCCCTGCTGCTTAAGAAATATTGAAATTTAAATATTGAAATTTTCCACAGTAAGAATGAATGAGAGGTAAGGGGATAGTACTTGATATACTGCCTCTCTCTGGTTACAAACAGGGGCATAGCCAGCCTCTGATTTTGGGGTGTTGAGGGGTAAATTGGGGGGCAATGCATTCCCTCCCTCACACATTAAAAGTACCTTTGCTGGCAGGGTGCTGAAGCCCTGCCAGAGAAGAAATTTGGTGCCCAAGCTGCTCCCCTTCTTCTTGTGCTGCTGCTGTAATGCAGAATTCAACAGTGTACCTCCAGCCACCAATGTCAGGCTCCCTGTGCATGCTCAGTTCTTTCGAGAACTGAGCATGCACCAGGAGAATTCCCAGCATCGGTGGCTGCAGGTGTGCCATCAACTTCCACTGAATTTAGTTAGTACCTGTATAACTCCTGGGTCTTCCCTGACTCCACCCCCTATAATACCCCTCTCATGCACAAATTCAACGTGGATGGTTGGTGTCGAAATTCAATGGCACTGCCCGGTTAAGTGCCACTGAATACTGGTGGCTGGCCTGCTGAGCACGATTTAAGTGGGTAGGAGCCTGTCCTGCCCACTCAAATCACTTTGAATATTGGGCCCTTGTTTCTATTGAATTTGAGAGTTTTGTTATACATTATGATATTCATGAAGAATCATATTGAAACATGTTTAACCCCTGTTTTCAAGTTGGTACTGACGACTATTTATTTTGGAACACATATATAGACAATTTTGGCTCTTAAAATGTATTTAGATATGAAAGTCCATTTATAAAATTTTCCATCATTATAGATTGTTAAAACATATTTAAAATACAAACATCATTCACAGTACTACAAAAAGGGGATAACATTAGTCAAATAAGTCAACACAAGTTATGGAAATCAAAAACAGAATACAAAAAACAGCAACTGAATCTATAGCTAAAAATGCCCTCTTTGTAAAGGGTCCTTCCATAATTTTAAAATTCTAGACTTCTATGATGAAGCTCATTATATAAATTTAAAACTCCAGGCCAGTGGTTCACAAACTTGATCCTGGAGGCACCGCAGCCAGTCAGGGTTTCAGGATATTCACAATGAATATTCATAAGAGAGATTTGCATGAGGTGGAGACAATGCATGCAAATCTCTCTCATGAATATTGATATTCATTGTGGATATCCTGAAAACCTGACAGGCTAGGGTGCTTCAAGGACCAGGTTTGGGAACCACTGCTCTAAGCACAAAAAAATAAAATAAAGAAGAAAACAAAAAACCCCAACAATATAAAGGGAAAGGGAAATGGGACTTGATATACCACCTTTCTGAGATTTTTGCAACTACATTCAAAGTGGTTTACATATATTCAGGTACTTATTTTGTATCAGGGGCAATGGAGGGTTAAGTGACTTGCCCAGAGTCACAAGAAGCAGCAGTGGGAATTTAACTAGTTCCCCAGGATCAAGGCCCACTGCACTAACCACTAGGCTAGTCCTCCACTCCACTAGGGAAGAAGGTCATTTTCGAAACTGATCCAATGAGAACGCTTAATTATAAAAAGTATAATCAAAATTCAAGTCATTGCTTAAAATGTATAATAAAGAGCCATAGCTTAAGCAGCATGTAAAAAACTAACACAGTCCCAGACAAACAAAATATTAACAGGAAAGAAGTGCCAAAGCTTTGGTGCTGCACCTCAGAAGGCTTGATTCCTCATACTTAATTTCTTGTAATGCAGGAGTTTCCAACAAAGCTTGTGATGCTGAATAAAGGTGAAGGGATTGCATATGAAGTTTCCGGTGGTAGGGACTAAGATCCAATGGTGTCAGATCCTTGATCCCTTTAAAATCATCACTAAGACTTTAAGGGTTATAGTTAGTTATTAAGGTATGGTACAGATTGGGTTATTGCTGTACCTTAGTTTACCACAGAAGTAACCTGTGGTGGCTCAGTTTCACAGATTGGTCTTTCCCGCAATCAGTCTTTACCATTCAGGGAGCATCGGGCTGTAAAGCCACAACCTGATGCTCCTAGGCACTGTTAAAGGGACTGGCAGCTTGGGCAAGAATGCCCCTCTCCCTTCCCCAAGCTCTGCCCAAGCAAGACACCCTCCACTGCCTCTCCCCCCAAGCAAGACTCCCAAATGCCCTCCGGCTCTAAGCAAGACATACCCCTCACTGAAGCCCGCCCTCTGCTGGAGGTGCCACTAGGCCTGTCTGCCACAATCTCTAGTGCCTACTGGAGTCAGGGCATTAGTGATCCCCAGTTGCTTCTGCCCCTTGCCAGTGCTGGGTTCAAAGTGGTGCTGGCAGCCCCTAGCAGTAGTCTTATTTACTACCACTAGGGGGACATGCTGCTGCATAAGGGTCTTTTGCCTAGTTCTTCAAGACTACTGCTAGGGGTTTCCAGAACCACCGTGAACCTGACACTGGCATGGGGCAGGAGTGCATGGGGATCATTCCTGCCCCAGCCCCAATGGACATCAAGGGTAGTGTTAGGAAGGCCTGGGGGGGACCCTCTGTATGGAGGAGCTTCAGGGAGTCTTGTCTGGGGGGCATTTGGGGGTGTCTTGCTTAGGAGGCCATCAGGGGGAAGGGGACCAGTTTTGAGTATCACATGCTGGCCCTTTTAGAAATCCCCAGGAGAATGAGACCTTGGCTTTGTATCCTAATGCTCTTTGGACAGGAAAAGGTAGTTTTCTAGGAATAAAGTGACTTGCATTGTTCATCACAAATGGCGTTATTAAATCTATATTTGCATGCTCTACATCTCATTACTCTGTATCTCATGGTACCTCATATTAATGTGCTTTATGGTGACGTAACATGTATTAAGGGGCAACTAACCTATGTTAGGTTCCTAACCAGTGGTGTGCTGGTAAATTTTTAACAACAGGCTCTCTCCCCAGGTATAGCCAGCCCTGGGAGTGAGCCGGGGGGGGGGGGGGGGGGGGACAATGCATTACTCTCTCCAGGAAAAAAAAGGAGCTTTTAAATGCGCCCAGTTTCCAATCTAATTCATGTTTAATGTGGGACAAAATGCCCCGAAGAATCCACTAGACCACCAGGGCGGCTGCCTTCAGGTATGTGCTGGGACCCTGCAGCTTTGGGGGAGGAGAGGCAAGCTGGCTCACCCTGCCTCAACAACCAGCTCCAAAATGTCACAAAAATTAACAAACGGCTCTTGCGAGCCTGTGCGAGCCGGCTCCAGCACACCACTGGTCCTAACACACCTTAATAACTACCTCCCATAGTCACAGTAATCAAGTCAGAAGATCACATATGCTTGAACTGTAACAAAGATTCAGTCATTGAAAACAGTGACATTATTGGCAAGAGATGAACTTTTTTTTTTTGTAGTGAGCCACTAGAAATATGCAGGCACTTACACTTGTAATCAGTACTGTTTTTCTATTTAAATCATTCTTTGAGTGCAGGTACATTATTTTATCAGCAACAGAAGAGTGATTGAAGCAAATAGCACAGAGAAGAGCACATACCTTCTTCCTCAGCAGTTACGTTATTCCCACCTCTCAGTTCATGGCACCAGCTTAGGGGCCCTTTTACTAAGCCATGTAAGCGTCAATGCGCAACCAACGCGTGCCAAAATGGAGTTACTGCACGGCTACCGCTTGGCTCTGGCAGTAATTTTATATTTGGCGGGCGTCCGATACGCACGTCTGGAAAATAATTTGTATTTTCGGCCATGTGTATCGAACACACGCCAAGTGGAATTTGGTCTGCGTAGATCATTACCGCCCAGTTACCGTGTGAGAGTTTACCGCTAGATCAATAGCTGGCAGTAAGGTCTCGGACTCAAAATGGACCCGTGGCAATTTTCATTTTGCCACACGTCCATTTTCAGCAAAAATTTTTTAAAAAGGCATTTTTTTGTAGATGCGCTGAAAAATGATTCTGTGTGCGCCCAAAACCCACGTCTACACCACCGCAGGCCATTTTTCAGCGAGCCTTTGTAAAAGGACCCCTTAGACACTTATGGCAGGCATAGCTAGCATTTTCAGATCAAAGGACGTGTTACATCTTCTCATGGCCTCTGCCGTGTTCTATATATCTGTTGATTAGTCTTTGCAGGCTGGGAAAATGTAAACATTTGTTTTTCATTATGGATAGACAAGAATATCAGGCATAAATTAAACACGGAACAAATAAATACTTATTGCAGCATACTGGGGTTCACATTGTCCGAACAGTTGCTGGTGACAGTGCCCCTGTAAGATGTCAGCAGACATGCTTGGCAAAGAGCAAATAATTATAACATGAAATGCAGTCCCTAGAAGTTTTTTTTTAACAGATTAGTAGAGAGAAGAACCCTTTGCCTTTCCTTTGTGCAGTTTCTCTGGCAACCAGAGCAAAGGAAAATGCTTAAAATTATAGTCACATCACGTTTCTAGTGGTGACAGCCACATATAATTTGCCTGTTTCTCCCACAGGAAAGCTGTCTCTGCACAATGCTGTACAGCCTCTCTCTCAGACCATCACTGGTGCGTTATCAGCTCTGCAGATCGTGGAGGCACCGTGGAACATACTTGGGCACGTCTTGCTGCAGTAGCACCTGATGCTAGTGGGGGCTGAAATAGCTTTTTTCCTTTGCTGTAATAGCTCCCCACTTAAGATCTGAACTGAGCTTAAAGGTGTTTTCCAACGAATTTCAGTAGGTTACCTTTAGAAGCTTCCAAAATAGGAGGGGGGTTTGCAGAAAGGTAAGGTGTAGGCATGATAAAGTAGAAAATGGCATAGCTAAATCGAACACCCCCTCAAATACCCAAACTTACTCAGACTGGTTTAGTTACTCAGGGCTCCTTTTACAAAGCCGTGCTGTGATTCTGGCGCAGCAAATGCGACAAAGCCCATTCAATTTCTGTGGGCTTCATTGCGTTTGCTGTGCTGGAATCGGTAGTGTGGCTTTGTAAAAGGAGCCCTCAAGTTATTTGGGAGCTTACAGAGGGCGCTGGAACAGAAATGCTGCAGACAGAGTGGCAGCAATGTAGTTTGTATTATTATTTTGTTTTGTTTGAGGAAGGGAAACGGGAAAGGCAACCAGTTTAGTACAGCTCTTATATTATTAAAGGGCTCATTTTCGAAAGAGAAAAATGTGTCATAAAGCACCATTTGAATGGAATTTGTCTCAAAACGTCCAAATTGGTATTTTCAAAACCTGTTTTGCAGACGTTAGAGAATGACACGGGGACCCGCAGTAACAGCGGGGATGGGGATGGGGACAGAGCTTGTGGGGACGGGGCAGGGACAGATCCCACGGGGATGGGACGGGGCAGGGATAGATGTTTTGAAAATGATATTATTCTCTATTTTAATTTTGTATGTTTTGAGCACTGCATCTCAAAAAAGATATAGTGGAATTCGAAAAGGTACAGAGAAGGGCGATGAAAATGATAAAGGGGACGGGACGACTTCCCTATGAGGAAAAGCTAAAGCGGCTAGGGCTCTTCATCTTGGAGAAGAAACAGCTGAGTTGAGATATGATAGAGGTCTATTCTTGGGTTTTTTTTTTAATAGCTATTTACTAGATGTTTTTGTGCTCTGTCTGTTTATCTTTTTCGCCCATTTTTGAAAAAAAAACCCAAAAAACAAAAACATGTCCAATTGAAAAACGCACAAAATCAAGCCATTGGTCTGTAGGAGGAGCCAGCATTCTTAGAAGATTGGCCACACAGACATCCTAGGAAAGCAATGGGGCACTCTAGGGGGCACTGCACTAGACTTCAAATAAATGCTCCCAGGTACACATCTCACCATTGCTCCCTTATCTTGTCTGCTAAGCGCCCCAAAACCCACCCAAAACCTACTACCCCCAACTGTACACCACTACAATAGCCCGCATGGATGAAGAGGGCACCTATATTTGGGTACCCCACTAGACTACTCCAGGGTCCTGCATGCTGCTCTAATGGACCTGAGTATAACATCTGAGGCTGGCATAGACGCTGGTAAGTCATGTTTTTATCCACAATTTTGGTGGATGGGAGGGGGTCACTGACCACTGGGGAAGTAAGGGGAGGTCATTCCTGATTCCCTGCAGTGGTCATCTGGTCATTTAGAGCAACATTTTCAGCCTTATTTTCGAAAGTGATGGGCACCCATATTTCAACCCAAATCGGGAGATGGGCACCCATCTCGCAAAGGCGCCCAAATTGGTATAATCGAAAGCCGATTTTGGGTGTCTTCAACTGCACTCCGTCACGGGAACAAACAAAGTTGATGGGGTGTGTCGGAGGCGTGGTGAAGGCGAGTGGGGCGTGTTTATTGGCCGAGGAGAGATGGGCGCCTTCGGCCGATAATCGAAAAAAAAAAAAGGCGTTTTTACCGCGAATTTGGATCACTTTTTTTGGACCCTTTTTTTTCACAAACAAGTCCCAAAAAAGTGCCCTAAATGACCAGATGACCATCGGAGGGAATCGGGGATCACCACCCCTGACTCCCCCAGTGGTCACTAACCCCCTCCCACCAAAAAAAGAAAACTTTAACAACTTATTTTTCCAGCCTTTATGCCAACCTCAAATGCCATACCCAGCTCCATCACAGCAGTATGCAGGTCCCTGGAGCAGTTGTTAGTGGGTGCAGTGGACTTCACCCAGGTGGACCCAGGCCCATCCCCCCCTACCTGTTACACTTGTGCTGGTAAATGGGAGCGCTCCAAACCACCCCCAAAACCCACTGTACCCACATCTAGGTGCCCCCCTTCAGCCATAAGTGCTATGGTAATGGTGTAGAGTTGTGGGCAGTGGGTTTTAGGGAGGATTTGGGGGGCTCAGCACCCAAGGTAAGGGAGCTATGGACTTGGGAGGTATTTAACTTTTTTTTTTACTTGTTACAAGTGCCCCCTAGGGTGCCCGGTTGGTGTCCTGGCATGTGAGGGGGACCAGTGCACTACGAATCCTGGCCCCTCCCATGACCAAATGCCTTGGATTTGTTTGTTTTTGAGCTGGGTGCCTTCGGTTTCCATTATCGCTGAAAAATGAAACTGCCCAGCTCAAATCCGCACAAATCCAATGCCTTTGCCCGGCACAAACTGTATTATTGAAAAAAAAGATGGACACCCATTTTTTTTCGAAAATATGGTCTGTCCCACCCTTTCATGTACCCGTTCTTGGAGATAGAAGCCCATGGAGATGGGTGTTCGCGTTCGATTATGCCCCTCTTAGTGTCTTATTCATTATAAAAGTAGGTCTAGCTCAAAACACCTTAGTTTTAGTCCTGGATGGTTTTGTTTCATTCCATTAGGGCTGAAAGACGTCCAAGTGTTAGGAACACCCAGATCCCACCCTTAACACGCCCCTAACTTGCCCCCTTGTGATTTGAACACACTTCTGATGGATTTTATAGAAAAATATCTAAAAATTGGTTTCAAAAATACCAATTTGGACGTTTTTGTGAGAAAAACATCCAAATGCAGATTTATGCCACTTTTTGGATGTTTTTCTCTTTTTAAAAATGAGCCCCTTAGTAATGTTATAAAATCACTAGTGAATGACATGAATATATTCACAACGTTTCTTTGAAGTAATTTATCCAACAAAACTGAAATTCTACCTCATGGTGTCTCAAGATAAAATATAGCTCTATATATCTAGAAAATTCATAAATATCTAGCAAACTGAGGGGCCCTTTTACTAAGCTGTGTTATGCACTATTACACACTTACCACAGCCTAAAATGGCTTACCGTGAGACACGCTCAAGCATCCTGCAGTAAGATTTAAATCAGCACAAGCCAGGGGTGTAGCCAGACTTTGGCGGGAGGGGGGTCCAGAACCCGAGGTGAGGGGGCACATTTTAGCCCCCCCCCAGCGTCGCCAACCCCCCGCCATTGCCGACCCCCCCGCCGCTGCCGCCGTCGCCGCCGCCGCCGCCACCACCACCAACAACTTTGACCCCCCTGCCGACGACCCTCTCGACCTCCCCTCCCGCTGCCAACCCTCCCCCGCCGCTGCCGCCGCCTACCTTACTACATTACTGTGTACTAACTGATTAGCACAGGATTCACACGTAAACCCTTACCACCTAGGTGTCAGTGAGTGCTCACAGAGTAATTTCTTTTAATGGCTGTGTACTTATGGCAACATAAGTATAAGCATACTTTACAAATGGAGAATTTATTCCACGAAACTCTACTCGTCACTCAGGGGGGTCTTTTACTAAAGCTTAGGTTGAGTCATCAGCAGCAGGGCATAAAATGGGCCCTGCTGCAGATAACTCGAGCTAAACTTCAATAAAAGACTCCCTCAATATCCAAAATAAGGGAATGACTGATAATTTTCACTGAGGGATCAATATATTTCCATTCACTACCACAAATTTAGATTATTTGGAAGAAAAAAGCCTCAGTTCCCACTGGAAAAATGTCTTGGTAGATTAAAGAGTTTATTCCATATCTCTGACCATATCCAGCTGTTTTCTATCATTGGCTCTAAAAAACCTCCAAATATCTTCTTCATTCAAACTTTTCTCTTTTTTAATCTTCCATATGTGTCAGGCTTCTCACGGAAGCACAGGGTTTATGAGCCCTTGGACCACTGCCGTGCAGTGGCAGTGGCAGGCAAAACCACCCCCAAACCAGAGGCAAGGCAGAACAGGACTGGAAACTCTGGACTGTTGCAGCAGACGCAAACAAGCTGGGACAGGCAGAGCAGGAACAGCTAGACTTCACCTGCGCTTGACCGCCGTTCCCCAGGAGTTGAGCCCCTGGGTGCAGGCGGCAGGCAGGACTTACAGGACAGGGCAGGAACTGGATACCAACAGGAAACCCACAACAGAGTCAGGACTAAAAGCTGCCAGGCAGCCACTAAGACAGAAACACAGACAGGTGAGGGTCAGGACTGAAAGCTGCCAAGCAGCCACTAAAAAGGAATATAGACACAAGACAAGGAAATGCAGACCAGAAACAAGACTAGGAACTAAGCAATAAAACCAAAGCAAAACCAAAGCTAACTACACACAAACAAACTAGAACCAGGCAAGAAACTCAGACTAGAACTGGACTAGGCAGAAGTGCACAGAGCACACCCACATGCCAGGGACGTTAGACGATGCAAAGGCAAACACAGAAGTTTCCAGGTGGCTAATAAAGCCCATCAGCAGCTGAAGTTCAGCTGCAGGAATCACAAGGCAGCTACGGGTGCTGTTCAGGCACAAACAAGAAAAGCAAGTCTGGCAGCCTGGAAGATCCGGACCGGACTGGGCTGAAGTCTGGAACGTGTGACAGTTCATAGCAGCCACCGGTTCTGGCCACCAGAGGGCAAGGTGAGCACAGACAACGAAACAGTCACCACTGTGACAATATGTGCCATAAATTCTATAGCTTTCATTAGAAAGATTCCTCTGTGAACAACATAACATATCATCATGCATACTTTTGCAGGAAAAGTTTCACAAATTTGTGGTAGTGAATGGAAATATATTGATTCCTCAGTGAAAATTAACAGTCTCCACTATTTTGGATATTGAGTGAACATTAGTACAAGGCCATTAATACAAAATTTAGAAAATCAGCCATTTTACTGCTGGGGTAAAAATGGCCTTACCGTGTGGGGAAAACCCACAGAAGGGCACACTAAGGTCACTTTTTACTGCAGCTTAATAAAAGGACACCTAAATGTTATATCGTTATTTGAGGTTTGTGTGCATAACAGTTGTTCTTCCACTGCCACAGTCTAGCTCTCTGAAAAGCCATTCAGATGTTAACCCTATTTTGAGCTTGCTTCAAATATGAGGATGCCATACTCAGTATTGGGCTAAATCCCTGACATTTTCTTATATTTTATGCTGGCTTAAATTATCTGTTGGCAGGGAGGTTTAACCTTCAGGGCCTGGGTTTATGTTTATTTTGAAAAAAACAAAAAAAAAACAACCCAGCTATTTCTAAGACAATATTTGCATCCTGGTAATCTGACTACAGTGAAAGACGGATATGTCTCCCAGAGCTATACACCTGGTCACACCTTCCCCTGTGTACTTTTTCAGTGATCTGCTTCTGCCTTTGGGGTTATGTTTGCTGGTATATGACGCCTTATTGCTATATTATGAAGCACAAAACAGACAAGCACAATGTCTGCCATTTTGTGAAAAGACTACAGTTAAAAAAGTGATTTCCAAACCTGCCCTGGACTACCCCAGCCAGCTGACATTCAGGACATCTCTAATGAATATGCATAAAATAGATTTACATGCGCTGCTTCCATTGCATACAAAATGATCCACGCACGTTCATTGTAGACA
The DNA here is from genome assembly GCF_901765095.1 of Microcaecilia unicolor. Lineage (NCBI taxonomy): Eukaryota > Metazoa > Chordata > Amphibia > Gymnophiona > Siphonopidae > Microcaecilia > Microcaecilia unicolor. The sequence goes on from NC_044033.1 coordinate 432,385,239, forward strand.
TCCTGGAAACTCAATAAACTGAGCGACCCCCCCCCCCCCCCCCCCCCCCCCCCCCCCCCCCCCCCAGGACAGGTTTAGGAACCTCTGCTCTAAAATACCAGCAAATATACATAATGATATTTTTATAGCCCAAATACACACTTAGGGATCCTTTTACTAAGGTGAGCTGAAAAATGGCCTGCGCTAGTGTAGGCACGTGTTTTGGACGCACGCAGATCCATTTTTGAGCGTGCGTCAAAATGAAAATGGACATGCGTCCATTTTGGGTCTGAGACCTTACCGCCACCCATTCACTTAGCAGTAAGGTCTCATGCGTTAACCAGGTGGTAATGGTCTATGCCCGTACAATGCCTTTTACCATCCGGTTAGTGCTGCACGCCAGAAAATAAAAATGATTTCCTGGCACGCATAATGGACGTGCGTAAAAAATGAAATCAGCACCTGGGCCATGCGGTAGCTGGGTGGTAATTCCAAATTGACGCGTGTTGGTCATGCTTAGGCGCCTATGTGGCTTAGTAAAAGGGCCCCTTAGCCAGCTAAGCACGACTAAGTTGAGCAGTTAAGATAAACTGCTTAAAAAACAGGCCTATCTTTAACCACTATTAACTTAACCAGCTAATGCTGAATATTTGCTTAGCTGGTTAAGTTGCTGCAGCCAAAACTGAAATAGAATATTCAGGAAGGGTGGGCAATTTTCAAATAGCATATTTATCTGAATAAATGTATTATTATTTGCTTATTTATTAGGCTTTATTTACTGCCTTTTTGAAGAAATTCATCCAAGGCAGTGTATAGCAAGAATAACCTGGATATAGGCAATCCATAATTAAGGCAGTAAAAAACCCCCCACATACAAATAACATTACACACTATAACATAGTATGGTACTTCCAATGTCAACACAAAATACATTAAAACATCCTAATAGATAGCATGGGGGTAAGTGGAGGTGGACCATATAGACAGATAAGATACAGTAATAGAAGTTTGATAAGCGTGACTAACTTAGGGGAAAAAACTGCATCTGGAGTTATAAAGGTGTATGTGTCGTATGCAAGTCCTGCTGCAGTAAATGCAGCCAATGTTAGTGTGTGACTATATAGTTAGTTGCTTCTTCTATCAATGGCTTAGGAGGAGTCAAAGTTTTCATCAGCTTCCCAAAGTAGATATATAGTAATCTTCCATTAGGCGGGTGTCACATCAGGTGATTTCCTTGGGAGAGGGCATGGTTAGGGATAATACTACTTTGAAGGACCTTAGCAACCTTGAAGATGCATAGAGGGAGATCCTGTTTCTCAATGCCCTGGCCCTTTTCCTGTAAGGGCCTTGAAGATCTGAGATAGGGTTTTAAATTTAGCCCTTTATTATATTAGTAGCAAGTGGAGTTTTCGGATAAATGGCGTGGTGGGATCACCATGCTTATAACCTTCTATCAGTCTTGCTGCAGCTTTCTGAATCAATGGGAGCTGGAGCTATCCCTTTACAGTCACATCACTGTAGAGTGCTTTAGAGTAATCCGGTCTTGATGTTATCATGGCATGAACCACTGAGGCAAGACTTGTATCCTTGATATATGGTGCGGGACAATGTAGTCATTGTAGATGATAGAGGCAGCTCCTGAAAGTTACTTGGACTTGGAGGATCAGCAATAAGTACTGAGTCCAATTGTACCCTAAGGAAGAGCCGCCCACAGAATCATCATCGCCGTCCGCCCAAAGTACCTTGGCTGGCCCCGCCAGCTGCAGGCAGCTCGGCTCCTTCCTCTGCTCAGCATTGCCTGCCCCTGCGGCTGCTTTCCTCAGGTCGCACATGCTCGGTCTCAAAACTGAGCATGCGCAGCCTGAGGGCCCAGCAGCTGCTAGGTAGGCAATGGAAGGGGGGCCCGGTGCCGGAGTTTTCTCTCTCCTGCTCCTGTCAGGACGCGATTACCCAGGTCCCATCAGGAGCAGGAGAGAGACAGAGACCCCAGCGCCACACCGCCCCCGGAGGTCCGTGCCCAGGGAAGTTTGCCCCTCTGTCCTCCCCTCTTGTTGGCTATGCATAAAGGGTGATAGATAGTGGTGTACCAAGGGGGGGGGGCGGTCCACCCCGGGTGCACGCCGCTGGGGGGTGCCGCGGTGCGCACGTGCTGCGAGAGTTCGCTAACTTCTCTCGTTCGCTGCAGCTCCCTCTGCCCCAGAATAGGTTACTTCCTGTTCCGGGGCAGAGGGAGCTGCAGCGAACGAGCAAAGTTAGTAAACTCGCAGCAGGCACGCGCTGCGGCACCCCCCCCCCCAGCGGCATGCACCCGGGGGGCGGGGCGCCGCCCCCCTAGGAACGCCACTGGTAATAGATGCCTTGAATGCATTACCAGAGAAGGTGGTGGAGACAAAAACTGTGATAGATTCTTAAAAGGAGTAGAATATACATGTGGAGGTGTATTTTCAAAGCTCTTAGACTTACACAGTTCCATAGGTTACTATGGAACTTTTTAAAGTCTAAGTGCTTTGATAATATGCCTCAAAGGATCCCTAAGTAGCAAGATGATGGAAATTAGTAGTGAAATGACTTGCATTTCTTGAGTGGGAAGTTTATTTATTGTATTTAACAGCACTTGATAAACTACCAATTGCAGAAAATCAATGCAGCTAGGTGGTGTACAGTGGCTAATTAAAAAAGAAAAGAAAAGAAAGAAAGAAAGAAAGAGAAGGTGTGGGAAAGGAGAAAGGAACTGGAATCATGAACCAGAGAATGGAGAATGTGTGATTGAGCCAAAGAATTGTTGGAAGAGCCATGTTTTGACCAGTTTTTTGAACTGTGGAAGAGAGGATTCAAGTCTGAAAGAAAGTGGAAGAGAATTCTACAATTTAGGGCTGGCATAGCTGAAGGTGGAGTCACAAGTGGCATCAAGCCTTAATTGAGATGACAGAGGGAAGGAGAGAAGGGCTTGTTGAAAGGAACAGAGGGCAAGAATAGGAAAGAAAGGAATCAAAAGGTTATTGAGATAGAGGCTTGAGGAACCAGTCCTTTCTAAACCAAGGTGAGCAAGTGCAAAGTGATGCATGTGGGAAAGAGGAACCTGAAATACAGCTACGTAATACAAGTTTCCACATTAGAAGTCACCGACCAGGAAAGGGATCTAGGTGTCGTTGATGATACGTTGAAAGCCCTGTTAGGTATTATTAGGAAAGGAATGAAAAACAAAAATGAGGATGTTATAATGCCTTTGTGTGCAGTTCTGGTCACCATATCTCAAAAAAATATGGTGGAATTAGAGAAGGTAGAGAGAAGGGTGACGGAAATGATAAAGGGGATGGGATGACTTCCCTATGAGGAAAGGCTAAAGTGGCTAGGGCTCTTCAGCTTGGAGAAGAGACAGCTAAGGGGAGATATGATAGAGGCCTATAAAATAATGAGTGGAATGGAACAGGTAGATTTGAATCGCTTGTTTACTTTTTCCAACAATACCGGGACTAGGGGGCAAGCAATGAAGCTACAAAGTAGTAAATTTAAAATGAATTAGAGAAAATATTTCTTCACTCAATGTGTAATTAAACTCTGGAATTCATTGCTACAGAATGTGGTAAAGGCAGTTAGCTCAGCGGGGTTTAAAAAAGGTTTGGCTAGCTTCCGAAAAGAAAAGTCCATGAGCCATTATTAAAATGGACTTGGGGAAAACCTAGTGCTTCTTTCTAAAATAAGCAGCATAAAATGTATTGTACTGTTTTGGGATCTTGCCAGGTACTTGTAACCTGGATAGACCACTACTGGAAACAGGATGCTGGGCTTGATGGACCTTCGGTCTGTCCCAGTATGGCGATACTTGTGTACTAATGAAGGTGAGAAGTTTAAAATTAACATGAGCAGAAACTGGTAACCGACGCTCTAAAATGAGCAAGAAAGAGAAGTGGTCAAAATGAGGAGCATTATGGTGCAGTTTCCCAGCTGTAGATTGCACTATTGAAGGCATTTGATAGAAGGCAGTGGAAGTCCAGCGTAGGGAGAATTACAGTAATCTATATGACTGATGGCCAGGGAAAGAATAAGCACACGGATAAGATATAGAGGGAGAAACAGCTTCACAGAACGCATTCTTTGTAGAGCAAAAAGGAAGAATGAATACAGAGGCAATTACAACCCTAACCACCTTACTGGGCAGAGTGTTGTCATCTACTGGGTTCTATGTTATTATCTTGAAATCATTTTTAATAGAAAACAAATGAAACCACAGTAAATACCAAACACATCAAAGTAGCACAGCAAAACAATCTGCAGCTACAGTTAAACAAAATAACAAGATGTAAAATTGCCATTATTATTCGCAACAAACTCCCCTCCATGAGTTGCAAGAGAAACCACCAAAATCTGGTCTAATACACCAATTAATTTAACAAATGACTCTGAGCTGCAGGCCTCAGGGTATTTCAGAATCCTTCCCAAGTCTTCTGAAAAGTGATTCCCTGCTGAGAAGCAAGATCCTGAATTCCCAGATGCTCCACAGAAAGCAAAATGATCATTTTGTATTTGCCAGGTAGCCAAAGTGGGGGCCTCACGCTTCCAATCAGGGCTGTGCCAACACAGTAAGCGAGGTAAGCACTGCAGGGGGGCGCCGACCTCTGGAGGGCGCCTGAGGTCCGCTCAGTTGCAAAATCTTTTACTTGAAGTTGTGATGCTCCTCTCTCCCCTGCCCTCCCCTCTTCAGGTAGCAGTGCTCACTGAGGCAGGCAGGCTCTGTTGAAGTTGTTTGAAAGAATACAAGTGCTATATATGTCTTTGGTGTGGGAAGAACTCCTTAGTCAGGGTGAGCTTGAACAACATTCAAATTAAAGAGAACAGGTTTGGAGGGAGGTGTGCAAGTGAGACTGGGGAGAAATAAAAAATAAATAGTGTAATTGTTAGAATCTGTAAGTGGTTCAAAGTTTTTCTGAGCATGTACACCGAGAGGAGGGCATTATGACTGCAATGATGTGTGCATAATTATCAGGTAACCTGAGATAGCTAGAGCTAAAAGCCATTTCATTGGCTGATGGTTCCAACAGTAGTTTCAAAGAAGTTTAGCTGACTGTTTAGTGTTTGAAGAGCTGGTAAGTGAAAATCTGATTGCTTTTTTTAATGTTTGTTTTTATATAAAACATTCTCCTTGGATAGGAAGAGTAAAGAGTTTGTGATATGTGAAAATACATTTTGCTTTAATGAAATTGCTAAACTTTAGAGTCAATGCTAGCAATCATTTTCACAGTTAAAAATCATAAAAAATTATTTGCGATCAAGTATTTTGCAAGAAAGGCTTGTAAGCCTTGCCATGATTGCTATTCAGAATGATATATGTGCCCAGTTGGTGTGGTGAAATATAAAGCCACAGCAAAAACCTATATTACATTTCCGCACGAAAGGATGATGCCAACTAAGCATCCCATTCCCCAAATACAAGCTGCCAAATGAGAGGCAGTAATATTCATGAATAATTCTCTACTCCAGGTGGCAGCCAAACGAGCAGTGGAATCTTGTAAATATCTATGCTGAAATGGCAGTGGAACCTTCTGTTGAGAGCCAAGAGTGTAGGCAGTCTCTTTTGAACATCCTCACATAAATAAATGTTCCAATTCAAGGCTATTAGCCAGTGGCGTGCGGTGACATTTATAGCAGGGGATTCAGTAGTTGTGCATTTGTGAAAAGCGTACCCTTATCTAAGGTTAATGGACTCTCTGTGCTGAACAATTTCATTTCTTGGTCTCTTTTTGAAAGTCACCTATAACATTTACCACTTCTCCTTTTGACTTCTGTGTTGATTGGAAGAAACTTAAGTTCTGTATCACCATCACCTTTTCAAAATCTATTCTTCAGAGTTATACACAGATTGACATTGTATGACGTAGAAGTACAGATTCTATGAAAAACTACTTTGAGCAATACAGACTTTCTGTAATATTCTGAGGCTGAATCAGCAAGTTGTTGTGTACCCACACACAATGCGCAAAAGCAGAGCGCAACAGACACATGACTTCCAGGGTGCATGCAACAAAATAACGGGCCCTTTTACTAAGACTCTGTGTAGACTCTATCTACACTTCTTCCCTTGGTTCATTAATCTCATCACATGGCTTTTCCTACCATCTCTATGCTGATGACTCCCAAATCTACCTTTCTACCCCTGATATCTCACCTTGTATCCAAACCAAAGTTTCAGCGTGCTTGTCTGACATTGCTGTCTGGATGTCTCAACGCCACCTGAAATTAAACATGACTAAAACCGAGCTTCTCATTTTTCCCCCCAAATCCACCTCCCCACTCCCCCCATTTTCTATTTCTGTTGATGGCTCTCTCATTCTCCCTGTCTCCTCAGCTCGAAACCTTGGGGTCATCTTTGACTCTTCTCTCTGCTTCTCTGCTCATATCCAGCAGATCGCCAAGACCTGTCGTTTCTTTCTTTACAACATCTGTAAAATCCGCCCCTTTCTTTCCGAGCACTCTACCAAAACCCTCATCCACACCCTTGTCACCTCTTGTTTAGATTACTGCAATCTGCTTCTTGCTGGCCTCCCACTTAGTCACCTCTCACCTCTCCAATCGGTTCAAAACTCTGCTGCCCGTCTCGTCTTCCGCCAGGGTCACTTTACTCATACTACCCCTCTCCTCAAGTCGCTTCACTGGCTCCTTATCCGTTTTCGCATCCTGTTCAAACTTCTTCTACTAACCTATAAATGTACTCACTCTACTGCTCCCCAGTATCTCTCCACACTCGTCCTTCCCTAACCCCTTCCCATGCAATCCGCTCCATGGATAAATCCTTCTTATCTGTTCCCTTCTCCACTACTACCAACTCCAGACTTCGCGCCTTCTGTCTCGCTGCACCCGACGCCTGGAATAAACTTCCTGAGCCCCTACGTCTTGCCCCATCCTTGGCCACCTTTAAATCTAGACTGAAAGTCCACCTCTTTAACATTGCTTTTGACTCGTAACCACTTGTAACCACTCACCTCCACCTACCCTCCTCTCCTCCTTCCTGTACACATTAATTGATTTGCTTTGCTTACTTTATTTTTTGTCTATTAGATTGTAAGCTCTTTGAGCAGGGACTGTCTTTCTTCTATGTTTGTGCAGTGCTGCGTATGCCTTGTAGCGCTATAGAAATGCTAAATAGTAGTAGTAGTAGTAGTAGAGCTCAGCTTCTCCCACAGTCCTGCAGCTTAGCCCAGTGTTGCCAGGTAGTTGTGGAAAAACAAGTACATTTTGCTTAAAAAAAAAAAAAGCTCAAAACAAGTGATAGTTCAAAAAAAAAAAAGCCCATTTTTTTTTTAAAACATGTGAAGTTTAATCATACACTAAAACACTCTTTTCAACGTTTATCATGTTGATATTAGCAACATAACATAACATAATTCAAGTACATCAATTGCCAAGTACATCAAGGCCAATTTGAATCTATGCCAGTCAATCAAAACGTCCAAGACATCATTATCATCAGTATTGTCTGTGTTGTCATAATACACACTTTCATTAAAATACTGCAGCTTACGACTGGTTGGCACGAAGTTGATAAAGTAGATATTGTGGCGTTTCATTCTGTAATGGTCCTGCAATGCTCCTGAAAGTGTTGCATTGTTCATGTGATTCCTTGTCTTAGACTTGAAAGCGGATCCTCTCAACATCTGCGTTACTGAGAGGCAGTGATAAGAGTGGCAGAGCAAATAATGGTAACTCCCCATATGCATGCTCGCCACTGGCGTCTTTTGTAGCTGTAAACGTCAGTCCAAAGAGCTTCCGGATTAGTGTCATCAGCTGTTTAACATTGCACTAGGCTGACTGAAAAATCTAACAGTTCCATGTCTGCCTATTTCAGGGGCGTAGCTAGGTGGGGCCACAGGGGCATGGGCCCCCGCAGATTTAGCCCTGGCCTCCACGCTTTCACCCCCCTGCCGCTGACCCTCCCATGCCAAATTCGACCCCCCCTTCCTGCCGCCGCCAACCCTCCCCTGCAGCCGCCGTCAGGTACCTTTGCTGGTTGAAATCCCCAACCCCCGCCAGCTGAAGTCCTCTTCAGCGCCAGTCTCCGGCACGTTGCTGATCTGGATTCTGTTTCTGTGAGTCCTGCTCACAGAAACAGAATCCAGATCAGCGAACGCGCCAGACTCAGAGACCGGCGCTGAAGGGGATTTCAGCTGGCAGGGGTTGGGGACCCCCGCCAGGAAAGGTACCTAGCGGTAGCAGGGAAGGGATGGTTGCAGCGGGAGGGGGGTCAAAAGGGACAGGGGAGGGGCAGTGGCATCGGGGAGGAGTCAAAAGTGGCGGGGGTTCAGCGGCACGGGGGGGGGGGGGGGGGGGGCTAAAATGTGCTCACTCACCTCAGGCTCTGGACCCTCCTCCTGCCAAAGTCTGGCTACGCCCCTGACCTATTCTATAAATTACCAGTCATAGTCAACGGCAATACCACCACCAGAACAGCCACACTGGGGCACAACTTCTAACTTTGCTCCCTAACTACCTATAATTTAAGCGTGAGACTTACCCCAGCTATAGTACTTGTGTAAATGCTTAAATCTAAATGCCAGAAATACACACATAAGTTACAGCATTCCATATTACACATGTGTGAGTCCTATCCATGAGTATGTCTACCTGTGAAACATGTGCTATATAAACTGTACATATTTACAGAATACTATTTAGGTAGAATTTTGGCACTTATAGCAGTTATGTGTCATGTCCCCTTCCCACCTCCCCAAACCAAGAGGGAAGGAAAGGCTAATAACAGATACATACATTCCTGTTCAAAGAAAAAAAATGTTTCCAATTCTACATTTGCTTCAGAAACATCCAGATTCCAATCAGAAGACTCTGATAGTTTTTCAGCTCTCAGGAAAAGAGGGAAACTGTTTACTGTCAGTAACACCTCCAGGTCAGGAAGAGAAACTAGCAAATCTCAGCTCCACTGTTACCCCATTGATGAAAGAGAGTCCTGCCTGAGCCAACCACTGTGCCTTTCAGGGCTGCAATGGGCTTTTTTTCACAAAACAATTGATAGCAACTTTGGACCAAAACCACAGATAAATCTCACAATCATAAACAAAACAACAACAAAAGACATCAATACAAAACAAACACAATTCTTTCCCGCTCCCCTATACTTATTGAAAAGAAAACAACCTCCAGCAGACATTCCATGACCACATCCCCATCCCCATGCACTGCAGGTAGTCCATCCCTACAGATGATGGGTCTCACTTTCAAGGAGTATTTTCCAGCTCTTCCCTCAGGAACCCCCCTCACCTCAGCCCAGACATCCATCTCCGTACCCTCCTCCCCACTGCTGGGCACGGAGTGCCTCACTTACCTATGCGCGAGGACAGGCTCACTTGCACCAAACACTGTTTTTTTTTTCTGTGAGTCGTTCCAAGCCCCAAAACAAACGAGGACAGAAAAAAAAAAGCCCCAAAACATGCTACCTTCGAATTCAGAAAAAAAAAAATGTGAGTTCAGAAAAAAACAAGCTCAAACTCATGGGAAATAAATGAGGTTGGCAACACTGGCTCAGCCCATCCTTCCTGTGACTAGAAGATTTCTCATTGGCTGAATTCTACCACAGGTTCTGCACTAAAATGGAGGGAAATTGAAGAGCTGTAGGGGGCTAAACTCTGAAAAATATCCAAACACTTAGCTTCAAATCTACATGCTATAGCTACCTAGCGTGTTCAAAAGGAGGTACAGTGCACTTAATAACATTGCATATATAACCCACATACAGTTCTTAAGATTCTCCCAAAACAAATCATACCCAAATAAACAGATCTGTTTTACCACTTCCCTTGGAGGATATATCGTGCTTGCATTAGTGCTGTTAAAACCAAATCAGTCCATTCAACAAAATATTCTAGCCAGCTCCACTGGTTGAATGGACTGATTTGGTTTTAACAGCACTAACGCGAGCACGATATATCCTCCAAGGGAAATGGTAAAACAGATCTGTTTATTTGGGTATGATTTGTTTTGGGAGAATCTTAAGAACTGTATGTGGGTTATATATGCAATGTTATTAAGTGCACTGTACCTCCTTTTGAACATGCTAGGTAGCTATAGCATATAGATCTGAAGGTTATACTTGTTTGAGCTCATTAGTTCAGTAGTGAGGAGACATGTATATTTTGAATTTAGGACAATGTGATTATGTTCTTTTAATATATTGAATATATGTTATATACAGAAGGTTCTTTGGTTTAATTTATGCTATATGCGTAAGAGTTCAGAATCAGCCTAGATGTATGTGCATACATGGTAAAGAGGTGGAACACTAAATGTGCAATGATGGTTCCATCTGTGACATCACCACATACTCCCTTTGGGGATATAATGGTTGGAATGGGTATGGTCTGAGCACATTTAAACACTATAATTGCATTATAAAAAATTAAAAAGTATATTGTTTATCCAAGGTATAGTAGGTAGTGAATTTGCAGACTTGGTATTGTATATCTTGTGGTCTTCCGTTGATATTATTTTATTTTTTTTAGCTAAGTTAGGCGGCCAAAATAGCAGTTCTATCTTTGGCCTCCTAAATTCTGGGAATGCCTCCCCCATGGCCACGCTCCTTTGGAGTTGTGTGATATAAAATTTAGGCACATATGTTATAGAATAAGGTGTAGGGCAGATTTCACAGATAACTCCTCATTACTGCCAATTTAGTGCTGTTGTTAATATCAATTATTGATTGTTAGCATCGATCTAGCCAATTACTCTATGCATGGATCTGTGATCTGAACTCAAAATTGACCTGTGACCTGCACTCAAAATTCTGTGACCTGTACAGAATCTGGGGCTTACTGCCATTTAATGGAGGGTTAGGTGACTTGCCCAGAGTCACAAGGAGCTGCAGTGGGAATCAGGCCACTGCACTAACCATTGGGCTACTCCTCCACTCTAGGCCATGTACTTTTCCTGAGATAGACAGCTCCTTTGAACTGTTCTAAAAACATGGATTGTGATTGGTTTTAGGCACTAAGGATGATCGTTTTGTGAGAAAATTTTCCCTGTCTTGATTTTGGGTGAATCATATCCTAAGGCTTTGTAAATGCTGACTGCATGCATGAATGTTCATGAAAAAGTGACAGGTTACTGCCCACAGATTTCAATACAGGACATAAAGCAGAACACATTTTATCTTCCCAGTATTTCCTTTTGAATGATGATGGGCAGTTATAACTGGTGCTTATTTTACCTTCTGAAGAATAAAAAAAGGAATCAATCATAGTTTGATTTAAAAAAAAAAAAAAAAAACACCTCAAGGCTGACAGCTGTGCACAGTGCTACCTTTCTAAGTAGTACTATTTTCACTGACTAGCCTGAAGAAAAAAAATCAGTTCATCAAGTTTAATCTGTTCAAACTTCCATAAGAGGGATGCAGTAAGCAACATTCCCTCTAAGATGCATGTGCATCACCCATCTGCATTCATACCGTTGGGGTTGATGTAGCAATATTACAGTTTCAATTACATGGCTAGGCAGGTGCCCTGGAAGTCCTGCAGCACCTGCCAGCTTGGTGCTCTTCAAACTGTATTATTGCTGTACCAACCTTGACAGTAGAAACTTTGGGACACCTTAGAGCAGTGGTTCTCAATCCAGTCCTTGGAACACACTTAACCAGGATACCCACAACAAATATACATTGCATACAATGGAGCCAGTGCATGCACATTTATCTCATGCATATTCAAAATCTGACTTACTGGGTGTGTCTTGAGGACTTGGACGAGAACCCCTGCTTTAGAGGAAATGATAGTAAGATGACAATTTGTAAAGGGATCTAGTCTGCTAGCAATGATCGCAGCAGAGGCAGTGGAAGGTCACGGGTGAGAAATGAATCGGCCACTGTATGAAGACTGTTCGGCTCAAGGAAAGGGGTACAGTATCAATGCCTGCTGCTTGCTGCTTTCTACCTCATTCCCATGCTGCATGCTCTCCTCTTCTTCAAGCAACAGCAGCACTCGGATATAAAATCAGAATGCTGTGCTACCATTTTGCCCTGCAATGGCATCAGGCTCATTGATCTATAATTTCCAAGATCACCTCTGTTACCTTTTTAAAAATTGGCGTTTCATTGGCCATCCTCCAATCTACTGGTACCATACTGGATTATAAAGATAAATTGCATATTATGAAAAATAGCTCTGCAAATTCATTTTTCAATTCTATCATTATTCTGGGGTGTATACCATCTGGTTCAGGTGATATGCTACTCTTTAGCCTATCAAATTGCCCTATTGCATATTCCAGGTTTACAGAGATTTGATTCATTTTCTCTGACTCATCAGCATTGAATACCATTTCTGGCATTAGTATCTCCCCCATATCTTCCTCATGAAGGCCGAAGCAAAGAATTCATTTAATCTCTCCACTATGGCCTTGTCTTCCCTGATTGCCCTTTTTACCCCTTGGTTATGTAGCAGTCCAACTGATTCTTTTACTGGCTTCTAATATACCTAAAAAAAGATTTTTATCATGTGTTTTTTGCTTCCAATATGACATTCTTCTCAAAGCCTCTCTTTGCCTTCCTTAGCAGCAATTTGCATTTGACTTGCCATTCCTTATTCTGTTTCCTATTATTTTCAGACAGATCCTTCTTCCATTTTCTGAATGATTTTCTTTTATCTCTAATAGCTTCCTTCATCTCACTTTTTAACCATGCTGGGTGTCATTTGCTCTTCCTTTCTCTTTTTAAATATGGAATATATTTGGTATGGGCTTCCAGGATGGTATTTTTGAATTGCAACCACACCTGATATATATATTTGACCTTTGCAGCTGTTCCTCTGAATTTGTTTTTTTTTTTTTTTTACCATTCTCCTCATTTTATCATAGTCTCCTTTTTGAAAGTTAAATGCTAAAATATTGGATTTCTGGTGTGTACTTACTATAGAGATTATATCAAGTCACACTGAACTGAGCATACGCAAGAGTGACGATGTCAGTGGCTGAAGCATGCCACTGACTTCCTCGCTCAGGCAGCATGGAGCATGGGCCTTGGACAGTGGACCTTTTCAGCTGGCAGGGCTTGGGTATCCATAACAGCAAAGGTAGGACTCAACGCCATGGGGGGGTGGGGGGGGGGGGGGGGGAGGAGAGACCTGAGAGGAAATGTGTAACCTAGGGGTACTGTGAATTGGAAAAATGTAAGAACCACTGCCTGACTTGTTGATTCTCTATTTTAATAAATTAACAACCACATCTATCCATTCACTTTCCTTTCCCCCAACAGGTAACAACTGACCCTGTTGTATGTAGCTGCCATCTGATCAGGTCCACCATGACCACGGACTATTTGATCTATTCCTCTGTTTCTTTAAATATCTTTTCATTGGTGTGAAAGATCTCTGCTATAAAATAACAATGACTATAGCACAAGTCTTAGAAAGTAGATCCATTTAACATCTGGAAAACAAGCTTCAGATAATGAGAAGTTTTAACAAAACAAAAACATCACTTATTGTTAATTTCAGAAACTGTTTAGAAATTGTGTTTGCTGATAATTTTAAAACCCAATTCAATTGTGAAGAAAATGTTCTTTATTTTAAATGAAGTCATAATTTAGCTAGCAACTTGAAACTCTCAGTTGCAAATCAATGGGGAAAAAAAGTAATGTACCAGGCAGTAAACTTCAATTTTCCTAAGCACAGACCAAAAGATACACAAAAAAATAAGCGGCAACAAGTTACTGGCCATAGCAGCTGATCATAACATGGCACTATGCCTACAGTCCCTTCCCCCTCTCCTCCCCTTCTTAGGGCCAGAAGCACTAGACTTAACAAATCAGCAACGTGGGTTTTAAACTAGTTCTAGCCCGTTTAGCGCACAAGTAGTAAATCGGGACATTCCTGTCACAGTAGCAGCTAACAAAAACGGAATGCAAAGCTACTATAATGAGCTAATTACTATTATAATGTGCATGTAATGCGATGCACTGCCGTTTCCGACCCCATGCACAAAAGCAGTCCCTACCTTTACCGTGGAAATTTTAACGAGAGGTCTGGACCTGCCGGTTCTTCATTATTGCAAGTAGGAGAAGGGGAGAAACAAGGCAGAGAAGATGGAGCACACAAAAAAAAAGTACACCAGCGTACACGCAGCTTCTTTGTGTGTATGAAAGCTGTGATTGAAAGCCATGCCATGATTCTTTTCTTAAATGACATTTGTGCTGAAACTCACTTTTTAGGTGTTACCTGGCTTGGGTACTGTTCTTACCAGTGGTTGTGTCTGTATTGTTTATGAATAAAAGCTGCACCATAATTACCAGCTGTGTTTTGTGATTTGCTTAGTGATGGCCTCCACGTGAGTGGGGCTACAAGCATGGGGGAAATGAAGAATTGTAGGGGGTGAGGGGTTCCAGCTGTCTTCGGTATGAGCATATATCCTCAAGTACTATTCTATCTGATGGCACTAAAACTATCGATAATTGTAGTTTTTTAATAATGCTTTTTACTGTGCACCACAAGGCTCTTTACTAGCCAAAAAATCCCCCCAAACAAACAAACAAACAAACAAACTAAAACAAGCAAACCCCTGAGCTGGGCAAGAAGATTGATGCAGATTATACTAAATCCATTAATCAAAAAGTCAGATGAGAAAGGTCAATTAATGTGGATTTAAGAGCTGAAAGAGACTCCTAGCCAGGTTCTTAAATGCAGATTTGTCAGCTATCAGAACTAGAAGCTGACATTTAGTAAACGTTGTACATTTGAGGCTGTTGGTATTATTACCTGCCCATCAGAGTACAGTAGGGTGATTAATAAGTTCTACTTAGGAGCCACAATTCAGATGCAAAAATGATTTTACCTTTATATAAAGCTAGGTAAACTAATACTAGTGACAAAACCTGTATCAGCTCTGAAAGAGTAAGAACCCAATGGAAGTAAATGAAAGTGCAAAAAAAATAATGTCAAAAAATGTCATTTTTTTTCTTTACAGACAAATTTTAAAACACTGGACAGGGTATCCCCAATTAGGGACACCATCTCTCAGGAGACTAAAGTCTAAGACCTCTGACCTAGAGGACTCTGATCCTAGAGCCCATAAACACTCACTTTGCTTTCCCCACTCACCCATCTACTCCTCATTTACCTATCTCCTAACCTACCCGCATCTATCCATCTAACTACCTTCCATTCATTTTACAGGTCACCCTGATGGTCACACCATAGTCAGCTATCCATTTCGATGCCCCTTCTTCTTCTATGTATCCACAGCTGGCCGCCATTTTAAAATGACACCAGCTCTGTTGAAATTAGTGACAGCAGCTGAGCACCATTTCAGAAGTGTCAGCTAGCACTAAAGGCATAGAGGAGAAGGAAGAAGAATTCAAATAGATCGGCAGGTATAGGATTATCATCAGAGTGGCCAGAGGATGCACAGGAATATTTAAGTAAATAGGTGACTGGTTTAGAAGGTATGATGGAGGAGGTAAATAAGTGGGCTGTTGGGTAGCTATGTGAGTGGATAAAGTTAGGTGGATGCAGATTAGTTAGGAGGATGGGTAGATAGGGTTGGGAGATCTCTGGTTCTAGGACAGAGTCCCTCTGACTCAGGGGTACAAGGCAGGACAGGATAAAGGGTAATGGATTTGATATACTGCCTTTCTGTAGTACAACCACAGAAGAGCATCCAATTGAAAAAAATTTAAAAATCAGTACCAAAAATGTTCTGCACTGATCAATCACGCCCTTGGCCCTGCAGTCCATGAAGAATTAATCTCAGACCTGGATGAAAAGGAGATGTCTTATTGATTATTGATGAAAGCACAGATATTGGCTTGGAGAAGCAGCTCTATGTGATGGTGTGCTCAGGGGTGGCCTGACCATTAGGCCACCTGAGGTGGGATCCTCAGGCGGTACTCTTTAGGAGCGGCATCTTGGGGGGGCGGCTTCGCAGTGTTTTACTTGGTCACTGTGACTTGCCAAACCCAGCAGTGGCAGCGATTCCCATATGCTGCCCTACCACTGCCGGCACCCACCTTTTCCCTTTACTGCGGCCTCCTGAAGTAACTTTCTGTTTCGCTCAGGCAGCCGCAGTAAAGGGAAGAGGTGGGTGCCAGCAGCAGCAGGGCAGTGTATGGGAATCGCTGCCACTGCTGGGTTTGGAAACTCACCGTGACCAGGTAAAATGCCGGGGGAGGGGGTTCATTGCCTTGGGCCAGCCCGGAGTGTGCTACTACAGTTATTACTTGAACTGTATTAACACCACATTTCTAGGAATAATATCGCTTGAGTCTGGTACAGCAGAAGGAATATTCAGTGCCATTGCCAAGTTTCTTGCAGCAAATCATCTTGTGATTTTGTGGGGGCTACTCTGGAGAAGGCTCGCTTATGGGTATCACATCATGTAATGTCTTTTGGAGAGGGTGTGGTTAGTGAAGGTCCTCCCAACAAGACCGGTCTTAGCAATTGTGGGGCCCTGTGCAGACCAGTTCATTGGCCATTTAATTAAACTGAGTTCTTCACATGTGCTGATGGTGATGCCAAGGAAAATTGAATTCATGGTTGCTGAGACCTATAACTGGTTCTGCCATAGTACTGTTCGCCAGCAGTAATGTTGGTGAAGAACCACTAAAGATTCTGAAGTTGTCAGACACTCGCTGGCTGTCCATAGCTGCTTGTGTTCAGCATGCCCTTGGACAATATGATGAACTAAATCTTCATTTCCAGATTGTCAAGGATGAGGCATGCAAATACACTGCTGAGCTGCTGTATCAGATGTTCAGCACATCTGAAAACAAGTCGTGCTTGGTATTTCTAAGGCCCAAACTACAGGAACTCAACCAATTTCACAAACTATTTGAGTCTGATAAATGAGCTCTGTCCAGCTGCTCCCTGAGCAGATTATATTGTATTGCAACATGCTGTAGCGAATTGTGAGGCCAACCACATTCACATACAATTTGGAGGATAGGTCTAACCATCTACCATTGACAGCTATTAACTTTAGGATCGAATTCCAGTTGTTGCATGAGGCTTGAATTGAATGCACATCTACAGAACAAATAAAAGAACGCTGTAGGGTTACCTATTTGAACTTCTAAAGGAAATGCATCAGAGGCTACCAGTGAACATACAGCAGCTCTGGCAGATCTTTCATTTGTTTTCCTTGGAGCCCAGAAAACTCAACTGTCAAAGTTAACATTTTTACCTCTATTTAAGGGGAACCTTGAAGATCTGGAGCAACAGTGGCTGCAAATCAGTACATTGTTATGGCGCCAACCTTCAGTGACAATGACGTCGAGCAGTTTTGGGTGACTGTAGCAATTCACACAGATGCTTCAGGAGATCATGATTTCCTTCAGCTGGGCCATTTTTTTTTTTGTTACATTTGTATCCCGCGCTTTCCCACTCTTGGCAGGCTCATTGCGGCTTACATTTTTCACTATGTATGTTGGCTTTACCTTTCTGCAATGCAGCTGTAGAAAGAGCTATTTCTCAGATGAACCGTATCAACACAATACTGAGAAACAGGATACGACATGGCACTCTGGAAACCTTGTTGTTTATTTGTAGCTACATGAAGTGCAAAGGCATATGCTGCAATGCTTAGTAAATTTAATGCAGATATTTATGCAAGTGTGAGCAATGAGGATGACTTGATACCCAAGGAGTATTTTGCAGCTTGCTGACACACTAGAATTCTATCGTGTTCTGAAAGGTGACAGTTTTGTGTATAATGTATACCCCCTAGTGGTAGAGCGGGTAATTACAATAATTAAAGAAATAAATATACAGGAATGTCACAGTTTCAAATAGGGTTCCCAAACAAACTCCATGCAACCAAGGGATTTGACAAGAAAAAAAATATTAGATATTTTATTAAATGGTAAAGTAAATAGAAACACTTGGATATGTTCCTTAAAGCTAGTACCAATTGTTAACGTTTGATAGTATTAAATAAAAATAGTGCAAGGTGTTAAATACTTTGTGATAAGTTACAAAGGCAATAAGATGTTCAAAACTACAATTACAGTTACCAAGACCCAAATCTTAGGTTTCTTTGTAAACCCCAGTGGGCACCCATATACCCAGACTCTCCTCAGACAAGTATTTATGTATATGCAAATAGTGTACTCAGATCTGAGATATATATATATATATATTCAATTTATGTGCACACAATAATTTTACCAGTATCAAATCTTCGCCAGCACCGTCGCTGTCTTGCATTGGGTACCTTGATCATCTCTACATTCACGTCTCCTTGGTTGGCAAGGTCAGCTCACTGGCTCAGGAACTCCAGGATACCTACTACTCCTACTTAAAGAACTCAAAAATTTAGAACCCTGACTCCCTTTGCTCGGTGTGTGTGTGCTCTAACCTCAATCAGCATTTTCTTTGGCAAGGGACCTTGTGAGCTAACTAACTTCAAACAAAAAGATAAGTAAAGGAAATTCCTATCTAGCCCTCTCAAAACATGACCCCTTTTCTTTTATTGTTTCCCCTTCTTTTATTTTTGTTGGATTATTTGTAGTAAATAATTAGCAGATTTTAGTACACACAGCTTCAGCTTTAGAAATGTTAATTTCTTTCTTCATCTCTCTCTCATTCATCCCTGAATAATTCACTGCTGAGTCACTTTAAAGTTGAAGTAACAAAACATCTGTTTACTCACAGTTTGTAGTTAGATTATAATCAGACAGGCTTATATATACATATTACTATACATTTGTCTTATCAGCTCCTTCCATGTGCTTAGATGGTAATGGATGCTCACACCACCATAGATCCTCTCAGGTTAGGAGAGATCATGAGCTCCATGTGCTCCATGTGCTGCATCTGCTGCATCTAACCCCTACAGGAAGTTGCATAGCTGTGTGACCTCTCTAACTAATTCACATCAGAGGTCACAGAGTAATCACAGAGAAATAATAGGTGACAGGCAATGCATGTAAAATACAATTACATTCCAACAAACCCCTTCTCATGCATAACTGTCATGCAATTATTTATTCATACAAAGTCCAAGCTTTATACGCAGATTCACAAAATGTTCTCTGGGTAACGGTTTGGTCATGATGTCAGCTGTCATCTCACTGGTGTGACAATAGTGTAGACTGATGACCCCTTCTTTCGCCAACTCTCGCACGTTGTGGTATTTCGTTGCGATGTGCTTGGTGCGTGACTGAACCTTGTCATTCTGTGACAGTCGGATGCAGCTCTGATTATCTTCCATTATCTGGATTGGTCTCTTTTCAGCTATTCCAAAATCCAGCATAAGTTTTTCAATCCACATCAGTTCTCTGCACGCTTCCGATACGGCCACGTATTCAGCTTCTGTAGAAGACAAACTCACAATACTTTGTTTATGACTGGCCCATGAAATTTGTACATTTCCATACATAAACACATATCCACTTGTGGATTTATAATCAGAATGATCCCCTGCCCAATCTGAATCACAGTAACATATTAGTTTTGGATTACTATTGGCTGAAATCTTTAATTTACAATCAATGGTACCCTTTAAATACCTTACCATCCTTTTAACTGCAGTCCAATCTGATTTGGTAGGTGAGCTGACCCTTCTGCTCAAAATTCCTACTGCATTTGCTATATCAGCCCTGTATGTGGTAGCTAGATATAAAAGCTTACCTATGGCTGATCTATATTGGATGTTATCTGGTAAAGGTTCTCTTACTGTTTCATCCTTCAGAAAATCAGTGATCATGGGAGTGCTTACAACTTGGGCATCTTGCATACCTAAACTTTCAATAAGCTCATTTATTTTCTGCTTCTGGCTTAGAAGATAAGAACCATCATTTTGTTTCTCAATTTCTATACCAAGATAGTATGACACATTACCAAGTTCTTTTATCTCAACATTGAGGTTTAAATATTTTACAATGTCCTTGTACTCTTGCTCACTTTTGCTTGCAATGAGCAGATCATCAACAAAAGCTAAAATGTATGCATATTGTCCATTTGTGCACCTAGTGTACAAGCATTTATCTGCTTCACCTTGCTTAAATCCTAAATTTGTCAATATTTCATGCAATTTTTCATTCCAACATTTTGCACTTTGCTTTAATCCATAAAGACCTTTGTTTAATTTACACACTAGCTGTCTTTGTTTTGTATTTATGAAACCTGTTGGCTGTTCCATGTACAAGTCTTCAGTTATATCTCCGTGAAGAAATGCTGTTTTCACATCAATGTGGTTGACTTGCATGCCTTTTGAGACTGCAATGCTCAGAAGTGTTCTGATTGTCGTGTGTTTCACTACAGGTGCAAACACTTCATCAAAATCTTCTCCATATTTTTGAAGATATCCCTTTGCCACTAATCTGGCTTTATACCTTTCCACTTTTCCTTGTGCATTCCTTTTTAACTTGAATACCCATTTGCATCCTATAGCTTTCTTGCCAGGAGGTAATTTTGTAAGAATCCAAGTATTATTTTTATCCAATGCATCAATTTCTTCTTGTGCAGCTTTATGCCATTCAGCAGCTTCTTCTGCTGGCATTTTCTCAATCTCATCCCATGTTAAGGGCTCTTGAGCTTCTGCTGACTTTGTTAGGTAAGACAGTCTTGGGGGTGGAACACCTTTGTTTTCCCTGGATGAGCGTCTGACAACAGGTTGGTCTGACCTTTCCGCATCCTCAAAATCTGAGAGTCCTTCTCCAATTGATTCCCCTTCTCCAACTGTACTGTCTTCTTCAATGATCCTTTCTGTGTCTGCTTCCTCTGTCTGTTCCTCGTTAGATACAGATGAGTTGCTTTCAGACATCTGCCTTGGTATGGCATTTATATACACTGGCATGTCTATTATGGTTCTAGTTTCATATTCTGGATGATAAGGCTCATCTGGGATAATCCAGCCTTTATCAACCCTTTTGTTTTCATCAAAATATGTAACATGTCTTATGCCAACAATGCCAGTTTTCAGATTCAAAATTCTATATCCTTTGTGTCCTGGAGCATAGCCAACTAAAATGCCCCTTTCTGTTGTGGAATCCAGCTTATGCCTTCTTTGCTTTGGTATATGAGCATATGCTGTACTTCCAAATGTTCTTATGTGTGACAGGTTTGGCTTCCTACCATGCCATGTCTCATGTGGTGTGCGCTCAGCGCCTTTAGTTGGCATTCTGTTTTGTAGGTACACTGCTGTGAGAATGGCTTCCCCCCATAGTCTTTTAGGGAGATTGCTATCTGACAGCATACATCTGGTCATTTCCACAAGTGACCTAAATTTTCTCTCTGCAACAGAATTTTGCTCTGGTGTATAAGCTACTGTTGTGATATGCTGAATGCCTTCTTGTTCTAGAAATGTGCGTATGCTTTGTGAAGTGAACTCACCACCATTGTCGGTCTGAAGAACCTTTGGTTTTCTTTCAAATTTATTGCTCACCATGGCTACGTATTTCTTCAGCATGTCTGTGACTTGACTTTTCTCTTTCAGCAAATAGGCCACACAATATCTAGAGAAATCATCCAAGAATATTAGCACAAATCTGTTATTTCCCAATGATGGGATATTAAACGGTCCACATAAGTCACTGTGTATTAAGTCCAGCACTTTATTACTCCTATTTCCTGTGTATGCAGGAAATGAGGGTCTCACACCTTTTTGAGTAACACAGTCTATGCATTTCTCCATATTACCAGCATCTGCACTTATCTGAATGCCGGTGGCTAGTTGCTTACTGTAAAGATCCTGGATCACCTTAAAATCACGATGTCCCAGGCGGTGGTGCCAGATTTCCAGACTACATTTACCATCATTCTTCCTTACTTGCGCCATATGTGAGGCTTCACCTGAAATGCTCAGTTTATAAACATCATTATGCATAAAAGCTTCAGCATACACTTCATCATTTTTAGAGATTGTGCACTTACTGTTTTCAAAATGAATCACAAATCCCTTCTTATCTAATGTAGATACACTAAGCATATTGCAAACTGCTTGGGGAATATACAAGACATCACTTACAGGAATTTCTTTAACTTCATTAGACACTTTGCATTTTAAGAATCCAATACCTTTTGCTTGGATCTTAGCAGTCCCTGCGTTTGCAGTTTTAAGAATACCTTCCTCTGGACACATTTCCTGAAAGAAATTCTTACAATTGGTTAAATGGCATGTGCTCCCCGAATCCAAAATCCAAGTACTTTCATTTGAATTATTATTTACCATAGTCAAAGATTTTTCTGCCATTAGAAAGCCCTTGTGTTTATCTTTGTCCTTCATACATTTCCTGGTTTGAAAATTCTTTAGTTCCATTGGCTTAGGTGAGCTAGAGGGAGTGTTTTGTGTTTCCTTACACCATTTAGATACATGTCCCTCCTTTCCACATGAGTAGCAAATCAGCTTGCCCTTGGGTGGAGTTTTCCCATAGCTCCGCCTTCCTCTGTTCTTTGCCAAGAAATTTGTTTCATTTCTCTCTGACTGACTTTGAGAACACATCTCCTCAGAATCATTTATTATGCATTCCTGCCTTAGTTTTGATGTTGCCTGTTCAAAAGATTGCCCTTCAATGGCCTCATTTACAGACCTAAAAACATCAAACTTCTTTGATAGTGAAGTAAAAAGAAATGCTCTTTTCAATGCATCACACATGGGAATTCCAGAAAGTTCTAACTTTTGAAATGAAGACATAAGATGCATAATGTGATCATTACATTTACTTTTATCCCTTAATTTGGTTTCATTCAACTCTGCCAGCCAAATTGGTTGCTGCTTTGCATATGTAGTTGCATACATAGTTCTCAGTTTATATAAAATGTCCTTTGGTGTATCTTTTCCCTCCACTAATATGGCTTGTTTCTCTGAGAGAGCTTCCAAAAGCATGCACTTCACATAATAGTTTGCATTGTCCCATTCAGCCATATTTTCAGCTGTTCTGTCTTGGTCTAAGCATATATTTAATCTTTTTGCTCGAAGGAGACATATGAATCTTAGTTCCCACTGCTGATAATTAAACTCAGTTAATTTAGGCACCTTGAGAGAATAGAAAAATGGTGAATTTCTTCCCTCAGCCATTTTCTTAGCCTTCTGTCTGCTGTGTGGGGGGAGAGAGAGACAGACTGAATCTTTCCTTTAAAACTTAAGAGAAAAATGTGGCTTTTTTACTGCCTGGTAATATTTCTCTTCTTTTTCAATTCCTGAGCCCTGGGCCCATAACCCTTTTGTTGGATTATTTGTAGTAAATAATTAGCAGATTTTAGTACACACAGCTTCAGCTTTAGAAATGTTAATTTCTTTCTTCATCTCTCTCTCATTCATCCCTGAATAATTCACTGCTGAGTCACTTTAAAGTTGAAGTAACAAAACATCTGTTTACTCACAGTTTGTAGTTAGATTATAATCAGACAGGCTTATATATACATATTACTATACATTTGTCTTATCAGCTCCTTCCATGTGCTTAGATGGTAATGGATGCTCACACCACCATAGATCCTCTCAGGTTAGGAGAGATCATGAGCTCCATGTGCTCCATGTGCTGCATCTGCTGCATCTAACCCCTACAGGAAGTTGCATAGCTGTGTGACCTCTCTAACTAATTCACATCAGAGGTCACAGAGTAATCACAGAGAAATAATAGGTGACAGGCAATGCATGTAAAATACAATTACATTCCAACAATTTTGTTCTACACCCACTACTCAAACTGATGGATTGCTAAACTAAACCCCCTAAAGGCAGGCCCCTAACTGCAGGCACTCACAGGGCTCAAGGCTTAGGCTGGGCAGCTCCTTCCCCAGGGCAGGCTCGCTTAGGTGCGGACACTCAAACCAGCAGGCTTCTGTGCTGGATCCTCCAGAGGCAGACACTCGCTGTAAAACCAGTTCCTTTGGAGTCTGGACACTCAGTGCGGGGGGGGGGGGGGGGGTCGGGTCATCTCTCTCTTTGTCACATTCCTCACCTGTTCAGCGCTCCCCCCGACTGGGACCAGCCACGGGTTCCTCAGAGAGAGAGGAGGATCGGGCTTAGGGAAGGTTGGTTCGGTTTCCTAATCCGGCAGCTGTCATCCAGCTTGGAGCAAGACCACAGCCATCTTAGTTAACTCAGAGGCATAGGCGCCCAGTATAAGAGGCTTGGGGAGGCTAAGCCTCCCCAGCCCAATCGTGCACTTCCATGCCTCCTCCCCCCTCCCGTGCGAGTCTTGTACCTCCCTCCCCTCCCCCACTCTCACCCATCCGCATGGTGTCACTCCGGCCTGAGGCTTCTCCCTTCGACGCTGCTGGCGAATCACATAGCCAGCCTTAATCTGCTTGCGTCAGAGCCTCTCCCTCAGACGCGTCCCGCCTCCTGTAATACAACTTCCTGTCTTACGCACAGGTGGGACGCGTCTGAGGGAGAGGCTCCGATGCAAGCAGATTAAGGCTGGCTATGTGAATCGCTAGCAGCGTCGGAGGGAGAATGCCTCAGGCCGGGGTGACCATGCGGATGGGTGAGAGCAGCAGCGGCGGCGGGAAGGCGGGCGGTGGGGGTGTATGCCTGTTATACATAAAATCTGCAAACTATAATACTTTGCATACTTGGTTATCCTGAAAGCCAGCTCTGTTGCCCTCAAAAACATGAGTTCCCTGTCTCGGGAGTTGAAATATATCCGTCTTTTTAATCATAGCAATGGATTTGAAAGCTGCTAGTGCATACTTTGAATTTATGAGGGCCTTTTGTAAGACTTTTTTTTTTGTTATACATACAATCTGGAAACTATAATACGTTGCATACTTTATTTTTTCTGTGTTATCAGACAATTATGGATTTAAGCTCCACCCCTGGCCCCACCCCTAACCCCGCCCCTTTAGCCTCCCCAAACAGTTGGGCCACCGACCGCCTATGCTCAGAGGAATCAGCCATGTTTCGGTTTTCCTAGTCCGGCGGCCGTCATCAGACTTGGAGCAAGGACAGCAGCCATCTTGGCTAGCTCAGGAGGGGGCAGCCATCTTGTAGTAACGAGAACAGGAAGGAACTCCATATTTGGTCTTGGGAGGATCTCCTATGGGGCAGCCATGTTGGATGCAGCTGACTATGGTTGGCTCTGATTACTTCTCTATTTAAAGCCCTGCCTTCAGTCCTTCTGTGCTTTGGCTACTACTCTGTTTAGGGTAGTTGCAGTGCGTGTGGATCTGTTGGCTGTATTCCTGGTTCTGGACGTCTACCTGCTTGTTCCTGATTATCCATGTTTGCTGCTAGCCCTGACTACTGCTTGTTCCTGATTATCCGTGTATGCTGCCAGCCCTGACTACTGCTTGTTCCTGACTATCCATGTTTGCTGCCAGCCCTGACTACTGCTTGTTCCTATCCTTGGTTGCCGCCAGCTCTGACTACTGCCTGACCATCCCTGCTGGCTCCTGCCTCTCTCTTCAGGCCAGTCCGTCGACCCCTGTGGTTCCTGAAGTCCCGTTGGCCGCCTGCAGCTGGGAGCTCAACTCCTGGTGAATGGTGGTCGCCGCGGGTGAAGTTAGGGGTTGTCTGGCTGTCCTGTGGAGGCCGGTGGTTCATCTGCCTCCAGCAGGACCCAAGGGCTCACAGTATTCTAAACCTGACACTCTTTCTCTCTTCTTTGTGGGGCTTCTTCCCTTTCCAGCTAGACCTCTTCTTTACAGGACAGGCAACCACAATGGCCGGCTTTCTCCTCTCTGGTTAGGCAAACACACACACACACGGAGGGATGCGCTGAGTGGACTTCTCAGGGATGCAGGGTCCTTGCTACACTCTCTCTCTTCAGCTCTGTGCTGCTCCCAATGTGTCACAGCTCCCCAGTGCGGTCCCTCTTCCCCCTCTGCTTCACTCTCTGCCTGAGGAATGGCCTCTGTGGCTACTGCTACAGCTCCTCTTCTGTGCAGCTCGGCTCCTCTTCTGCCCCCCCGGCTCGCTCTAGACCCCTTTCTCCTCCTCCTCTGTTCCTGTCTGCTTTGGTGGCCGGCCCCTTACAGAACTCACCAGTTCTCTCTCTTCATCCGGGGCTCGTCAGTGGGTCCTTCTCTTCCAGCCAGCAGCACACTTCTTCTCTTTCAGCCTACAGCTAACTCTTCTTGCCTGAGCTTGCCCTTCTCTGCCCCTGCTAGCAGCACGCTCCTGCCTGGACCTGATCTTCTCTCTTCTCCTCTCAGAGCATGCTTGCAGCCTCCTCTCTTTGCCCAGGCTTGCCTTTCTCCTTCCTAGGTTGCCTCTCTGGGCGTGCTATTCTTTTCCTGCTGTTCCACCCCGGCCCTCCTGTCCCCTGGATGGACTTGAAATTCATGCCAATCTATGGGTCAGGCTGCCTTCTGCCACCTCATTGGTCTAAAAACATGCCCTTTACTAGGTTCTGGCTCCTGTTGCCTTCCTTCCACACTGCCCCTCATACATGCCTCACATGCCCCTCAAGCTCCCAGTTTTCCCTGGTGCCTCATACAGCCAATCAGGAACCTTGTAATAGACCTCACTGCAACCCCCCCCCCCCCCCCCCCCCAACACACAGTTACAAACTCATAAAATTCAAATAGTAAAGCTGAGCTACAAGGGCTGTGGGAGAAGTTGAGCTCTGCACAGGGTCCTTGAAGAGAACCAGTGAGTTTTCTGGGGCTGGGAGGAGATTGTTGAAAAGAGTAGGACTGAAGAATGGGGAAAAGTGTGAAGGGTCTGCTATCAGCCGAGGAAAAGGACTGGCAGCAAATGCCAGAATTTTACATGATGGTGGGCCGATGGGAGATGCACCTCCTGAATTAGCACATGAGCAGCAGGACGG
This sequence comes from Microcaecilia unicolor, assembly GCF_901765095.1. Classification (NCBI taxonomy): domain Eukaryota; kingdom Metazoa; phylum Chordata; class Amphibia; order Gymnophiona; family Siphonopidae; genus Microcaecilia; species Microcaecilia unicolor. The sequence goes on from NC_044033.1 coordinate 432,411,919, forward strand.
CAATAGGAAAGAGAGAGTTCATGCACTTGAATATGTTTCTGAGTCCTTGGTGAGCACAGTGTCATATAAATAAAACTTCCCTTTGAAAATATGGACTGGAGTGAAGAAGTTCAGTGAAGAGAAATTTTCAGCCCATGAATTTACCCTGTTAAGTATTAAATTACTTGTGCAAATTCCTTTGAATACTGTCCTAATGCTGCCTCCACTCTGCCTATATTCTTTCAGAAGCATAAAAAAAAAAGCTAAAATATTTTATTTGTGAACTTTTTTTTCACATGTAAAACTTTGTAAATTAATATCTCGGGCACATTGCCCTTAAATCTTACTCTTTCGGGCAGTCTGTTCTTGGAATCTTTAGTTTATATCAGAGGTGATTGAGTGAAAATGCCTTTTCCAGCTTCCCTGGTTCTCAGCCCACTGCTGCAGAGCTGCCAAGTTACCCAGCTCCAAGAGGGAGGCTTTTTGGCCAGTCTTAGTTTTGAACTTATATTCCAACTCAGTGCTCTGTTTGTAGTCCCTGATACCACCACTGAAATCAGCATGTCAGGTCTCATAATGTACCAAGATAGGGTTGTAGAAATCCAGGACTGGCTCAAAATTTCCTTCCTGGAACCAGGTAACTTGGCAGCTCTCCGACTCTAATCGCTAAGCACGTGTTTGCATAGTCCCCATGCTCTCTCTGAAACTATAATGTTATCATACTGACAGCTAGGCTGTGTACTTTTGTTGCCACTTCGGAAATGATGGTAGGGGTTGTGGTTCCTGGTAGGGGGGGCCCACAAACATATGTTTGCCTAAGGAGCCAAACCAAGAAACACACAGAGTTTGTGAGACTGTGGGGCTCATTTTCAAAAGAGAAAAACATCTAAAAAGTGGCATAAAGCAGCATTTGGACGTTTTTCTCACAAAAACATCCAAATCAGTATTTTCAAAACCTATTTTTTAGATGTTTTTCTATGCTGTTTGTCTGCAGTGTGTCCAAATCTCAAAGTGGCGTGTTTGGGGCAGTGGCGTAGATTTGGCCCTACCCCCCTCCTGCCACCAACACTCCCCCGGCGTCGCCCCGTCGCCGCATCAGATACCTTGTTTGCTGGCGGGGGTCTCTGAACCCCGCCAGCAGAAGAGAGTCTTCTTCAGCGCTGGAGTAGCGCCTTCGTTCAACGAAGTTCCTGGTGTGATCAGCTGTTTCTGACGCCTTACGTCCTGCACTGTGCATGTAGCCCTGTGCAGGACGTAAGGCGTTAGAAACAGCTGATCACACCAGGAACTTCATTGAACGAAGGCGCTACTCCGGTGCCTAAGAAGACTCTCTTCGGCTGGCGGGGTTCGGGGACCCCCGCCAACAAACAAGGTATCTGATGCGGCGGCGGGGCGGGCCGCAACGGCGGGGGAGGGTTAGTGGCGGGAGGGGGTTCAAGGGGGTCATCGGCAGGCCGGCAAGCAGGTCCAATGTGGTGGTGGCGGCTCGGGGGGGGGGGGGCTAAACAGTGCCCCCCACCTCGGGCTCTGGCCCCCCCCCCCGGCGAGGACTGGCTACGCCCCTGGTTTGGGGTGTGTTAAGGGTGGGATTTGGGTGTTCCTAAGACTTGGACATTTTTCAGCCATAATGGAACAAAACAAAACGATGACGTTTTGAGCTAGACCTGTTTTTAGAACAGGTGCCCTAAATGACCACAGGAGGGAATGAAGGATGACCTCCCCTTATTCCCCAATGATCACTGACCCCCTTCTCACCCTCCCAAAATGTGATTAAAAACATTACTTACCAGCCTTTATGCCAGCCTCTGATGTCATACTCAGGTCCATTAGAGTACCATACGGATCCATAGAGTAGTGCACTGTAGACAGGTAAACCCAGGCCCATACCTCCTCCTACTTGTTACACTTGTGGTGGAAACTGTGAGCCCTCCAAAATTCACCAGAAACCCACTGTACCCACATATAGGTGCCCCCGTCATCCATAAGGGCTATTATAGGATGGAGGAGTGGCCGAGTGGTGGACTTTGGTCCTGTGGAACTGAGGAACTGAGTTCGATTCCCACTTCAGGCAGAGGCAGCTCCTTGTGACTCTGGGCAAGTCACTTAACCCTCCATTGCCCCAGGTACAAATAAGTACCTGTGCACAATATGTAAGCCGCATTGAGCCTGCCACAAGTGGGAAAGCGTGGGGTACAAATGTAACAAAATAAATAAAATAGTAGTATACAATTGGGGGTAGTGGGTTTTTAGGGGCTTAGCAAACAAGATAAGGGAGCAATGATGAGATATTCCAAGATCTATTTGAATAGTTAATGACCACTTACCCTTCCAAAAGCTGCTAAAAACTTACCTCTTCAAGCAAGCCTATACAAATGACCTGCCTTAAATTTGGAGTCCATCTGCGCTACCCGGATCAGACTATAAGACAGAACCTGGAATATGCTTCCCTACTTAATCCCTTTCTAAATTCATTCCTCTACCAACCCTCACTATACATTCTTCCTTAATTAACAACACAATGTCCCAATGCACACCCTCCTCCCACTCCCCACCTCTACCACCCTTTACCCATCTTATTTACCCACATTGTCCGCCTCTTTATACACTATATTACAGTTGTTATCTATTCTATGTTACTTTGAAAACTTGTTATACTATTAAGCCGCATTGAACCTGCTAATAAGTGGGAAAGCGTGGGGTATAAGATATATATATATATATATATATATATATATATATATATATATATATATATATATATATATATATATATATACCTGGGAGCATTTATATGAAGTCCAAACCCCCTTAACTCCCCTTACATTCCCCCTGATCTCCTCCTAATAGAGGGAATGTAAAACCTAGGAGGTTTAATAAAACCTCATAACAATACTGATAGCAATTGTTTTGTTCTGGCCAATATGATGGCAAGCTCCACCCACTATCTTCAGCTGACTCTGTTCATTCAACCTACTTGGACAACACTGCAGCTCTTCTCTGTTCCCTGCTATCAGCCTATTGGTCAGATATTCCATAGCCAGCCAAAAAAAAAAACTGCAGAGGAGGCAGTACCAGTATCATAGGAGATATAACCTTCCATCCAGCTTTCCCCTGAGGCCTACTGGCTGGCTAAGGAATGACTGACCAATGGGCTGCAAGGGGAGGAAGGAGCAGTAGCTGAGAGACACATCCTTCCTTCTTGTTTTCCCCTGCAGCTCCATATCCCAAGGAGGTTTGATGACAGGAGACAGTGTGACGTCACAAGGCTGAAGCCTATCCATCCAAAGAGGTGTTCATTCTCCCCAATGCAGCTGTCACCATCTTGGTACAGTCAAAACAATGTAATTGATAAGGCAAGAAGCTTCGACTACTGGCTTTAGCCCATGTGGAGGGGCATAATCGAAAGGGACGCCCAAGTTTTTCTGAGGACGTCCTTGCAGGACATCCCCGTGAAGGGGCGGGAAAACCCATATTATCAAAACAAAATGGACATCCATTTTTCTTTTCGATAATACGGTCAGGGACGCCCAAATCTGGAAATTTAGGTCGACCTCAGAGATGGTCGTCCTTAGACTTGGTCATTTCTGATTTTCGGTGATAATGGAAACTGAGGATGCCCATCTCAGAAATGACCAAATCCAAGCCCTTTGGTCATGGGAGGAGCCAGCATTCGTAGTGCACTGATCCCCCTCACATGCCAGGACAACAACCGGGCACCCTAGGGGGCACTGCAGTGGACTTCAGAAATTGCTTTCAGGTGCATAGCTCCCTTACCGTGTGTGCTGAGCCCCCCAAAACCCACTCCCCACAACTGTACATCACTACCATAGCCCTTATGGGTGAAGGGGGGCACCTAGATGTGGGTACAGTGGGTTTCTGGTGGGTTTTGGAGGGCTCACATTTACCACCACAAGTGTAAGAGGTGGGGGGGGGGGCCTGGGTCCACCTATCTGAAGTGCACTGCACCCACTAAAACTGCTCCAGGGACCTGCATATTGCTGTGGTGGACCTGAGTATGACATTTGAGGCTGGCATAGAGGCTTGGGAAAAATATTTTGAAAAAAAGTTTTTGAGGGGGGGGGGGGTTTAGTTGACCACTGGGGGAGTTCTACACCACATAATGTCAATTTGTGTATAACTCTGAAGGATAGAGTTCAGAAAGGTGATGGCGATACAGTACTTAAGTGTCTTCAAATCAACACGGAAATTAAAAGGAGAAGTGCAAATGTTATTGGAGACTCTCAGAAAGAGACCAAGATGTGACATTGTTCAGCACAAATAGCGAATACATTAACCTTAGTTAAGGGCACGCATTGCAGAAACGTTTAGCACATCTACTGAATCCCTTGCTATAAATGTCACTACATGCCACTTGTGTGATTCATTTCTGGATAGGCCCTGGTACCAGTGGTGTTGTTCTCTAAGACCTATGACCTGAATAGCTACATTCTGCTTCACCCTTGTTATAGCCCTGCTCACATGTCTACATTTTATCCCTTGAAATTTGTCTTTATTTTTTTTTTATTACATTTGTACCCCGCGCTTTCCCACTCATGGCAGGCTCAATGCGGCTTACATGGGGCAATGGAGGGACCCCGGTCAGTCTAAGTTTGAAGACATTCACAATGAATATGTATGAGATAGATTTACATGCAGTGGAGGCAGTGTGTACAAGTCTATGTCATGCTTATTAACTAAAAACCAAACAGGGGGTTACTCAGGGGCTAGCTTGAGAAATGTTGTCTTAGATAACTGACTGATAAATATGCATCAGCCAGCAGAGGGCAGACCTCAACTTCACAATAATTACAGTCAGAATGAAAGAAAAAAAAAAAACCTGTTATTTTTCTGAATTTTGCAATGAAGTCTCTCATACCAGTAGGTTTCCTTTCATAAATAAATTCAAAATATTGTTACTAATAACTTTAAATCAGGTGCAGATAAAACAGAGTGATGCTAAAATAAGATACTGCATATACTTTAAAAATAATTTTGATAGTAGATAAATGATCAAACAATCACAGGCCAAATTTTAATAAAGACTGTATATATTGTATTGCATGGTTCAAGGGTATTCCTTTTTGGCACTTATAAAGCTAATTTCAAAGGATTTGGTTCTCTGTCAAGAGATTTTTTAGGCAGGGATTTTCTTCTGGTAGGAGGCTGATAGTTTGGGGTGTTAAGAGAATACAGATACTACTACTACTACTTATCATTTCTATAGCGCTACTAGACATATGCAGCGCTGTACACTTGAACATGAAGAGACAGTCCCTGCTCGACAGAGCTTACAATCTAATTAGGACAAACAGGACAAATAAGAGATAAGGGAATATTAATGTGAGGATGATAAAATAAGGGTTCTGAACAAGTGAATAAGGGTTAGGAGTTAAAAGCAGCATCAAAAAGGTGAGCTTTTAGCTTAGATTTGAAGACAGCCAGAGATGGAGCTTGACGTATCGGCTCAGGAAGTCTATTCCAGGCACATTGGTACAGCAAGATAAAAGGAACGGAGTCTGGAGTTAGCAGTGGAGGAGAAGGGTGCAGATAAGAGAGATTTACCCAGTGAACGGAGTTCCAGGGGAGAGATGTAGGGAGAGATGAGAATGGAGAGGTACTGAGGAGCTGCAATAAGAGGAGTTTGAACTGTATGCGGAAATGGATAGGAAGCCAGTGAAGTGACTTGAGGAGAGGGCTAATATGAGCATAACAACCCTGGTGGAATATTAGTCGTGCAGCAGAATTTTGGACAGATTGAAGAGGAGAGAGATGGCTAAGTGGGAGACCTGTGAGAAGCAAGTTGCAATAGTCTAAGCGAGAGGTGATGAGTGTGGATGAGGGTTCTGGTAGTGTGCTCAGAAAGGAAAGGGCGAATTTTGGTGATATTATAGAGAAAGAAACGACAGGTTTTAGCAGTCTGCTGAATATGTGCAGAGAAGGAGAGGGAGGAGTCGAAGATGACCCCAAGGCTACGAGCTGATGAGACAGGAAGAATGAGAGTGTTATCCACAGAAATAGAGAATGGGGGAGGAGGAGAGGTTGGTTTAGGGGGAAGATAAGAAGCTCAGTCTTGGTCATGTTTACTTTCAGATGGCGCTGAGACATGCAGGCAGCAATGTCAGACAGGCAGGCTGATACTTTGGCCTGGATTTCGGCTGAGATTTCTGGTATGGAGAGTTAGCTCTGGGAGTCATCAGCGTAAAGATGATACTGAAAACCATGGGATGAGATCAGAGTACCAAGGGAAGAAGTATAGATGGAGAAAAGAAGAGGTCCCAGGCCAGATCCCTGAGGTACACCAAGGTACGCTGGGAGAGATAAGAAGAAAACCAGGAAAGAACAGAGCCCTGAAATCCAAGTGAGGACAGCGTATCAAGGAGTAGGCTGTGATCAACAGTGTCAAAAGCAGCAGATAGATCGAGAAGGATGAGGATAGAATAGGGACCTTTGGATCTGGCCAGGAACAGATCATTGGAGACTTTAGCAAGCGCTGTTTCAGTTGAATGAAGGGGGCGAAAGCCAGATTGAAGTGGATCAAGAATAGCTTGAGATGAAAGAAAGTCAAGGCAATGGCGGTGAACAGCATGTTCAAGTATCTTGGATAGGAAAGGGAAGAGAGAGATGGGGCGATAGTTGGAAGGACAGGTAGGGTCTGTGAAGCTCTAATTCAAAAAAAAATAATTCCACTGGAGGAAATTCTGTAAAAGGTGTTCAAAATTTGGCACTGGAAAAAAATTGGCAGTAAGCGCGATTCTATAAAGAGCATGTGCCCTTTATACAATAGCATGTTGACCAAGTTAAAAATTGCATCACACACATGCGATCCAATTGGTCCATATTGACTATGATGTCACAAACTATTGTACATACTATGTAGCTCAATCAAATACCAGCATCTTTGATGCTATTTTTGGCTCGTTTTTAATCCAGTTGTTTTGTGAAGTACTAAGGATTTGCAAAGGAATAGAATAAAGAAGGTTTAAGAAATACTGAATAAACAGTGAAAGGTTTGCTGGATGAGGAGTGAGAATTAGTTCTCACCATGTGTTCCTTGAAGTAGTCAGCAACATGTATGGTGCTAAATAAATGTTTGTGAACCCCCTAGGGTAGTCTTTTCTCTAGCATAATTTGTACTTAAAATATGATTAGAGCCTAATCTAAACCCTGAAAAGAGAGAAAGATAACCCCAGTGAATAAATCATTCAGACAGAAAGGATATAATTTAGGAAATTAAAGAGTCATCGGATAGGAAGCAGTGTCTTTCGTGGACTGCAACTGACTAAAAGGAAAGAGAGAGCAGGAGTAAATAGCTAGTTATCTTAAGGGTCTGCCAGGACCTGTGCTGTTTAACATGTTCATAAATGATTTCGAGATAAGAGTGCTAAGAAAGGTGATCAAATTTGTGGATGACACAAAGGCCCTTATTTTGGAAGCCTTATTTTTGTTTTGATGTCCGAAAACCATATTGCATAGATGTCCAAATACCAATTTATAAAGCAAGGCTATGGAAGCTAAAACTGCAGTACATTTATATAACAAGGGGCGTGGTCTGGATGTGATGTGTGATGTGAGGGAAAGGTAAAAAAATTGACATTCAAGTCCGATATGAGAAAGGGAAGGGATGTTATTTAGGCCTCAATGCACAAAACTTAATGGTGCAGCAATGTGTGATTTAGACTGGTTCAAGCCTGTTCAGCGAGGATGGTTTAGTAAGGACAATATTCTGTGAGACATGCACAAAGGGGTTCTGTGGACTCTTTTCCATTCGCGGTGGCAGCCAATGAGAATTGTATGTAAAACTATGATAATGAGCTGATTACTATTCAAATGTGGATTCTGAGAAACAGCTGTTTCTGACCGATGCAGAGAAAAGAATGCCTACCTTGTCTGAGGGAATTTTATTGGGAGGTCAGGAGCTGTTGGTAGTGGTTGGGATATCTGTCCTGGAATCTGTCGACCATGAGAGCTGTGTGCGGGGATAGGAAATGGGGTAGGGCAGAATATCGGGCCCAGTTATGACCCACTCAGGAACTTGGAACACCCTGCAGGCTGGCAGCGTCAACAAAGACTCCTGATTCTGCAGGGAAACCCTCCATAGCCAGCAGAGCAATCTGTAAGACCTCTGGCAGGAACTTGGACCAGCCTCGCAGGCTGGCAGCATCAGACGCCCTGTTGTCTGTTCTTCCCCAACCACTACCTTCAACCCCGGCTTGCTGCAGAGCTGGCCAGAGGGTGGGTGGGCATGGACTCGCCTAGCAAAGGCAGAATGAACCGAGGTAGCCCCAGTATTGATTGCATGATGTGCAGCCCTGCTTTGTCTTTGATCCTGCCACTGAGCCACTCAAGAACCTGACAATAGTTCCGGTGTTTTCGGTGTTACAAAATACTTTTGTATTTTCTAGTACTGGAGTGTGTATCTCGCGGTAATCAGGTGGCGGTAATCAGGCAGCCCTCACCACCTCCTAAATAAGAGGTGATAGGGGCAGTAGCTGCAAATGGCTGCGAGGCAATTTTTAAATTACCACACAGACATTTACTGGCCCTTTTAAATAAGGCCTTTTTACTGGCGGTAGTAAAAGGTGACCTTGGTGCACAGTAATCCCATGCACCGACTCCACTGTGAGCCAGCTTTTACCACCATTTGGTAAAAGAGCCCTTAAATGTGGAAAATGCAAAGTGATACACATAAGCAAAAATAATCTCAACTACAAATACAAAATGCTGGGTCCTGCTTTTGGAGTCATCATCAACCAAGTGAAAGATTTTGGAGTTAGTGTGGACAATCTATTGAAGTTTTCAGCTCAGTGTGTGGTGGCTATCAAAAAAGCAAAATAGAATTTTATTTGAAAGGGAGGGAGAACAATCTTAGAATGCCATTGGGTCTTGGTAGAGGTCCCTGGTGAAAGCACTACTTGAGCATTGTGTGCAGTTCTGTCTTCCCATCTCAAAAAAGATACAGAGCACCTAGAAAAGGTTCAGAGAATGATAAAGAGGATAGAATACCTCCCTTATGAAGAAAGGTTAAATAAGTTGGGGCTCTTCAGCTTGGAGAAAAGATGACTGAGAGGAGACATGACAAAATGCCGAGTGGGGTAGAACACAAAAACAAGAGGACACTTTCTCGAAAATAGTGAGCAATAGTTTGAGAAATCATAGAGTTTTCATCATACAGCACATACATTTATTTTATTGTGAATGTTATGTTATAAGCTGCTCAGAACTGTAGATGAAGTGGGATATCAAATATTTGAAATAAATAATGAAATAAGCAAGCTATGGAATCTGTTGCTGAACGAGATGGCCAAGGTGAATAACATAGCAGGATTCGAGAGCTTTGAACAAGTTCTGAAGAAAAAGTCCATAAAAAATGAATAGCCTTGTAGACTTGGGTGAGCCATTGATCATCCCTGGAAATGAGCTATAAGAAACAAATTTGCATTTTGGATTCTGAAAGGCTACTTGTGACCTACACTTACCACTTGGAGAAAAAACTGCAGATTTCAGAGTACAGTTCTGCCAGGAAATACCTTTATTAACATGAGTACTCAAAGTGGTCAACATTTTGCCTACTAAAAACCAGTTATATGAAACAAACTGAAACAAGAATTTGATGTCAAAATGATAAAACATGCAATCTCTCTCTGGATTTCCAGATCTAGCAGAACCTTGTTTTGCCAGACCTGGAAATCCAGAAAGAGCGAGAAACTTACAAACTGTGTGTTTGGGGTCGTGGCAGTTACAAGTCATAGACTGTGTTTCTTGGGCCCTGTTAGCCGCAGGCCCATGTCAAGACTTTCCCCCCTTCAAGTAAAGAGATATTACCTTTGTTCCTAGGCCTGTGAAATAGTAGGCCTCAGATTTAAGTTCATAAAGTACTTATTTCATGTTTACAGCTTTGTCTGGCTGTGTTACTGGGAAGGCCCACCCTCAACCCTCACTCATAATATCACAGTGCATAAGTGTTCTTATAGAATAGGCTCACAGCCTGCTGAAATAGGGCATCTAAACTGTGGGTCCCAGTTATAGAACTACCTTGTATTTGCTTAGCTGTGCTTACATGCGTAATTGGCTAATTAATGCATTTAATCAATGTATATGATACAGGTACAGCTTGTGATAAAAACAATGAGCTGTAGCACCTGCCAATGCAATAACAGCAATTCATTACACAAACACACTAGTGTGGCTTGTAGTAACACACAGACTGCATTATTGCACAAAAGTTAACTACCCCTCTGAAGGTGTATTTTGTCCTGGGAGCCTGAATTTGCTAACACATGAACTAGTAGTGCTCCTAGAGATAATTTTAAAGGAGTTGACAAGAATAATAGTCAGTACAGGTTTTGCGATATTCATAAGATATGCATATGTGTGTAATCTGCACACACTGGAGACATTGAGGGGCATAATCGAACGCCGCTGGCCAAATAGATGTCCGGCCATCTTCGGGGCGGGCGCCGTAAAGTGGCGGGGCCAACCATATTTCCGAAAAAGATGGCCATCCATCTTTTCTTTCGATAATACAGTTGGCGCCGGCTACACCTCAACATTTAGGTCAAATGTTGAGATGGCCGGGTTTAGAGATGGCCAGCTTCGGTTTTCGGCCATAATGGAAACCGGGCCCAGCCATCTCAAACCCGGCGAAATGCAAGCCTTTTGGTCGTGGGAGGAGCCAGCATTTTTAGTGCACTGGCCCCCCTGACATGTAGGACACCAACCGGGCACCCTAGGGGGCACTGCAGTGGACTTCAAAAATTGCTCCCAGGTGCATACCCCCCTTACCTTGGGTGCTGAGCCCCCCAAATCCCCCCAAACCCACTCCCCACAGCTCTATACCACTACCATAGCCCTAAGGGGTGAAGAGGAGCACCTACATGTGGGTACAGTGGGTTTTGGGGGAATTTGGAGGACTCAACATTTACCACCACAAGTGTAACAGGTAGGGGGGGATGGGCCTGGGTCCACCTGCTTGAAGTGCACTGCACCCACTAAATAGTGCTCCAGGGACCTGCATACTGCTGTGATGGAGCTGGCATAGAAGCTGGCAAAAAAGTTTTAAAAATATTTTTTTTGAGGGTGGGAGGGGGTTGGTGACCACTGGGGGAGTAAGGGGAGGTCATCCCCGATTCCCTCCGCTGGTCACCTGGTCAATTGGGGCACTTTTTTGAGACTTGGTCCTAAAAATAAATGGACCAAGTGCAGCAGGCAAAATGCTCGTCTGAGCCGGCCATCTTTTTTCCATTATGGGGTGAAGCCGGCCATCTTGTAACCACGTCCCCATCCCGCCCCAACTTCTGTACCCTCCATTGAAGGTTGGCCAGCTCCGCGACAAAAAGCAGTTGGCGCCGGCCAAAATCGGCTTTTGATTATACTGATTTGGCCGGGATCAGGATATTGCCGGCCATCTCCCAATTTGTGTCGGAAGATGGCCGGTGATCTCTTTCGAAAATAAGCTCAATTGTGTCATGGGTACCCTTGCACTGGGCTCTGAAGAGACCCGTGCTTCATTCCATGCCTCTTGACCGAGGATTGCCACTTTGATTCCGAGACAAACATTTGGAGTGGGGAGAGGAGGATAAAAGTGAGAAAAAAGAACCCCCCCCAAAGTATTATATGAGTTTCTATGGTACCTGAACCTTTAGTGGACAGGAGATGGCAAAGCTGAAAAAGTCTAGAAATGAGGTGCTAAAATCTTCTGGCTAATAAAGATGATAATCCTCCTGCTCCCCATCATACAGTGATTAAATGTGAGCATTCAAATCCCAGTCCCGTACTTCGATTGTATTACAAATCTATCCCTGATATATTTGTTCATGAAAACATGAATATGCAAATGCTATCAATTACAGAAAGCAATGCAGCTCGTGGAATTAATATTCTACTAATTCCATTATCTCTGCAGACAGAAATAAACCATGAATCCAGCTACTGTGATCTGAAGCAGTGATGAACTGATTATCCAATCAAAAAATGAAATTATGTTATAAAGCATGACAGACATTCTCTAGAGAATTTGAAGCAAATTGAAATAAAAAAAAGAACCTGCTTGTACAGTAAATACCATATACTGAGTTAAAATAAATTGATCTGTGAGAAATAATTCACCACATCCATGTTTTCGCAGTTTGCCTACAAAGGTTTTCTTCGTGGGCCAAATATGTATCAAATAAATATAAAGCTCCCCTTCACCTGTATACATTCCTCTAAAGGTTTCTGTTTGCTGCTTATGACTGGTGCTTGCCTTTCCTACTTTGTGAATATTCACTATTCTTGTGTATCTATGTTTTATGGTGCTTTTCTGGGTAATAGATGATTTTGGTAGTCGGTATTTGTGGTTGAGGTACAGGCACCTTCCTGAGAAAGCTTCTTTTGGGAAAGTTTTGGTCCTCCATATAGGTAGCGGTGGCTGCAGCATTCTGTGAATCTTGCAGAGTACATAGACCCATTGCTCAAGGCCACTTCAGCATTCTGCTGCAATTGCTGAGGACCCCTCTTTCACTCTGCCCTCTCTGGGATCACCTGAGAATTCATCAGCTTGTTTCCAGTAAATTCTACCTTGCTTCTCTGGCTGCTGCCTCACATGCAAGAAATCATCTCTACTTTTCCCAGTCCATACTAAGAAAAAGAAGATCTAATGCAGCAAACAATGAACTCTGCTTAGAGTTCTAGTCTGGTAGTTAAAAAAATCTATTCCCTGTCAAAACATGTATGGGATTCACTTGGGGCTAGCCCAAGGATATCTGATGCTCTAGGAAAACATTTTGCTCCTCACCCTCACCATTGGAGAGCTCACAGCTCAAAGCCATCTCCCCATCACAGTGTCCAGCATCTCTCCCTTTCCCTACTTCCCCTCCACCCATGGTCTCCACTATCTCTCTGTTCTACCCCCAACTTCCCATGCTCCCCCCTCAACTCTCCTGTTCCCTTTTTCCCCTTCTCTATCTCCTCCTTTGCTCCATGGAATGTTCAGGCCTTATCTCCCTTCCTCTTGGGCAGCAATGCCACAGTTGGCAGCTATAGAAGATGCAGTGCATTTTTTTCTAGCAAAAAAGGTGCCAGTACTCATATGCCAGGCCACCTTTCAGGGGTGGGATGATCACTGAGAGAGCCACCCCTCAATATCCAGGTCCCCTGCAACCAGTCACAGAATCTATGAGAAGACAGACTTTGTGTGTAAAGCCTAAGATCTTTCATTAAAACTTGGGGACCATGGGTCAATTTTAGCAGACAATGGAAAAGGTGCTGGTACTCAGTACCCCCTAAAAAAAAGCCCTGAGAAGATGTATCATAGCCAATATGGGGCCTTGAGCATCTGCACATGCTCAAAACTTGCCAAATCCTGCCCTCTCTGAACTCCTCTTTCAGAGGAAGTGGGAGGTAGCAGGCCTTGAGCATGTGCGGTTGCTCAAGGCCCTGCACTGGGGTAGAGGGAAGGAAAGAGAGGGAACTTTGAAATTAATTGGCATGCAATGCCACCCTCTAAATTGTGCTACCCTAGTCTTCCTAATGGATAGGCCAGCACTGGGTTCACTCATCCATCTTTAAAGCTATAATATACTCCTTTAAAAAGGATGTGTTAATTTTTTATTATAAATATATTCTGGTCAATATTCAGCCTGTGGTGGTCAGTGATGTTTTTTATGCACTGACCTTCACCGGCTAAATTAGACCCATATATTCAATGCTGGGCTTTGCCTAGGCTCTGGCATTGAATATCCGGGTCTGACTGGACTTCCTCTGGCTGCTGGTACTTAGCGGGTCCTGGCTGAATATTGGCCAGGACCCACATAAGGGTATCTGGACAAGCTTCTCACCCCCTGATTCTGTTCTCCCAGCCCCTCTCTCTGCCTCCCCAAAAGCATGGTTCCCACGTTCCAATCTCCCTTCCCTCCCTCCCCCTTCCCAAGAGCATAGACATACCACTCCCTACCCCCTTTAAACTCCCTGATGGTCTAGGGTACAATGAGCAGGAATGGACCCCACTTGATCCTGCCCGTTGCTGTTCAGATTCAAAATGGCTGTTTTGACCTCTAGTGGCAGCCTCACTGTATTTGGTAGTACTACAGGCCTATTGCTAGATATTACAGCAGCCATTTTGAATCTGGAGCCATGATGGGAAGTGCCCAGATTTATTTATTTGTTTATTTTCAGACACTTGATATACTGCCAATCTTCCAACGAGGGCAGCTAGGAAGCTCAAAAAGTAATCATAAAAGCCACTATGGAAATTACACTCTGTTGATAGAGAAAACAGCAAAAGAAGTGGGGAGAGAAGATACCACACTGACAAAGACAGAAAGGAAAGGGAAAAGGCTGGCAGGGGAGAGGGGACCATAAAAACTTCAGAGGAAATTGGAGCATCATGGGATAGGAGGTAGTGTTCTACTGTAGATTAAATACTGGATAAAAGATAGAAACTAGGGAATCAGTGGCCTAGTGGCCTAGTGGTTAGTGTGGTGGACTTTGGTCCTGGGGAACTGGGTTCGATTCCCACTGCAGGCACAGGCAGCTCCTTGTGACTCTGGGCAAGTCATTCAACCCTCCATTGCCCCAGGTACAAATAAGTACCTGTATATATGTAAGCCACATTGAACCTGCTATGAGTGGGAAAGTGCAGGGTACAAATGTAACAAAAAAAAAAAAAAATCAGTATTCTCAATGGAGAATGGTGTGATAGTGGGGTTCCCAAGGGGTCTGTGCTGCAATCGCTGCTTTTTAACATATTTATAACAGTGGCATAGCCAGAAGTCAATTTTTGGGTGGGCCAACAGGTTGGGTGGGTGGGCACTAGACAGTGGTGTGCTGGTAAATGTTTAACAACAGGCTCTCTCCCCGGTCCACCTCTGCACCCCCCCCCGTCCACCTCCCCTCAAAATTGCAGAGCTGGCTATAGCCAGGGAGAGAGCCTGGGGGGGGGGGGGGCAATGCATTACTCTCTCCAGGAAAAAAAAAAATTAAATGATCCCAGGTTCCAATTTAATTCATGTTTAATATGGGATAAAATGCCATAAATAAGTAAATAAATATAAACTTTTAATGTTGAGCACCTGATTCTCAAAGTGGACATATTCCAAACACTATAATGAAAATAAAATGATTTTTTCTACCTTTGTTGTCTGGTGACAGTTTTTCTGATCATGCTGGCCCAGTATCCGATTCTGCTGCTATCTGTCCTCTTAACTCCATTTCCAGGGCTTCCTTTCCATTTATTTCTTTAATTTCCTCCTTTCTTCTTCATTTCTTGCTCTATATCCATAAGTAAAAGCTGGGTCCTCCGCAGACTTGACTGTCCAGTGGATCCAGCTTCTGCCTATTTTCTTCATCCATGTGCAGTTTTTCTCCCTTTTCCCTCATCTCCTTCCTCACTCTTCCATCCCCTCCATCCATGTCCAGCATTTCTTCTCTCTCCCTTCCCTCTCTTCCATCCATGTCCAGCAACCATCCTATCTCCTCTTTCCTCCCCTCCATCCACGCATGTCCAGCAACTCTCCTCTCCCCTCCAGCCATCCATCCCCAGCAATTCTCTTCCCTCCCCTGCCCCCCTCCATTCATCCATCCCCAGCAATTCTCCTCTCTGCCCTGCCCCTATCCAGCCATACCCAGCAATTCTGTTCTTGCCCCTGCCCCCATCTATCCATCTATACCAGCAATTCTCTTTTCTCCCCTGTCCCCTCCCTCCAGCCATCAGTAATTCTCCTCTCGCCCCTCCCACTCCCATCCATGTCCTGCGATTCCACCTGCCCGCCCGGAGCCCTCTTCTCCCCCCCCAAAATATTTACAGTGCAGGCTGAGCTCCATCCATTCCCGCATCTGCCTCCCTCACTCTCACGGCAGCGCTTCCCAAACGCTGCCCACCGCCGCCACGATCGCGGGATTTACCTCCCTCCGTCTCAGCACTCAGCAGCAGCGGTAGTGAATCATACACGCTGCCTCCTTCTAACCCGGAAGCGTCTCCTCTGCCGCTTCCGGGTTAGAAGGAGGCAGCGTGTATGATTCGCTACCGCTGCTGCTGAGTGCTGAGAGGAGGGAGGTAAATCCCGCGATCGTGGCGGCGGTGGTGGGCAGCGTTTGGGAAGCGCTGCCGTGAGAGTGAGGGAGGCAGATGCGGGAACCGAGCTCAGCCTGCTCCCTCCGCTCCGCTGCCTCCACTGCTGGGTGGGCCTGAACCAAAACTGGGTGGGCCTGGGCCCACCCAGGCCCACCCGTGGCTACGCCCCTGATTTACAAATGAGCAAGAGATGGAAGTAAATAGTGAGGTAATTAAATTTGCTGACTACACAAAGTTATTCAAAGTTGTTAAATTGCAGGAGGACTGTTAAACATTACAAGAGGACCTTACAAGACTGGGAGACTGGGCATCCAAATGGCAGATGACGTTTAATGTGAGCAAGTGCAAAGTGATGCATGTGGGAAAGAGGAACCAGAATATAGATACATGATGCAGGGTTCCATATTAGTGATCTAGGTGTCATCGTTGATGATACTTTGAAACCCTCTGCTCAATGTGTGGCGGCAGCTAAGAAAGCAAATAGAATGTTAGGTATTATTAGGAAAGGAATGGAAAACAAAAATGAGGACGTTATAATGCCTTTTCTATCGTTCCATGGTATGACCACACCTCCAATACTGGGTGCAATTCTGGTCACTGCATCTCAAAAAAGATATAGTGGAATTAGAAAAGGTACAGAGAAGGGTGTCAAAAATGATAAAGGGGATGGGACGACTTATGAGGAAAGGCTAAAGTGGTTAGGGCTCTTCAGCTTGGAGAAAAGATGGCTGAGGGGAGATATGATAGAGGTCTATATAATAATGAGTGGAGTGGAACGGGTAGACATGAATTGCTTGTTTACTCTTTCCAAAAATACTAGGACTAGGAGGCACGCAATGAAGCTACTAAATAGTGCATTTAAAACAAATCAGAGAAAAAATATTTCTTCACTCAACGTGTCATTAAACTCTGGAATTTGTTGCCAGAGAATGTAGTAAAAGCAGTTAGGTTAGCGGAGTTTAAAAAAGGTTTGGATAATTTCCTAAAAGAAAAGTCCATAACCCATTATTAAGATGGACTTCGGAAAAATCCACTACTTATTTCTAGGATAAGCAGCATAAAATGTATTTTACTGTTTTGGGATCTTACCAGGTACTTGTAACCTGAATTGGCAACTTTTGGAAACAGGATGCTAGGCTTGATGGACCTTCGGTCTGCTCTAGTATGGCAACACTTATGTTCTTAGGATGTCACAGGAGCCACATCATTAGAACCAGTTTATTGATATGACTCAACATGGTCATGTTTTAGCATGTGTCTGTGTTAGGACTCCTTAATGTACTATGCACAGAACTGTATGGTCTGTGTAATCTTTCATTTGATTGATGAAAGTTTAGAAAGCTGTATGGTCTCGCCCTTTGCTTACACCTAAGGACTAGTTTGTGCTATTTATCCTCTTGCCTGTGAAGCTAACAGGACCCGCCCCCCCCCATACACACCATACCTAGCACCTTTAATAAAATATTATTATTTTGCTGACCTTGGTTGTTGTATGGCTCCCGTAGATCCTGCCCACCCTTGTTCACATTACCTCACATAACCATAAAGCAATATCCATTTTTGCACAGGGCAATGATTAGTCCATAGCTAGACCTAACATCTCCCAGCCCAGCCACTTTTCTGTGGCCTTAGAGCTATATCAGGTGGTTTGGCATGCAATGGGTTGACAAGTGCATACCTTTGTGTCCAAGGTGGCTGGATTTAGCTTCATATACCCTTACGTGCAGTGAGGACAGATTAGAAAGGATAGGTCGGGACTGAGATGGGAATCACTCAATGGTAGCAGTGCTTTTATGACCAGAGTTGAGAGGAATACTGCGGCTAGTACTTTATAAAGAGTATTAGCAAAGAAGACTGAAGTGTCCATGTCATTAATGTGGAAATTATTTTCCTATGATTTATGAGATAACAGCATTGCCACCTGCTGCTGCTTTTGTAAACAGCTTGTGAGCAGAAGGAAACCCAGGAGCTGCCTTGATATTTCTGTGCTTTGAGTGCGTCTTATGCATAACCATAAGCATATGTGACAGATGCACACAGACAACACCACTAACGGCACTAATGGAGCACTACCTCTTCTAAAACTTGCTGCAACCTAAATAAGAGGATTAAGAAAGGTGACAGTTGTTAATTAAACTTCAATGCCATGCACTGATCTCATTGACACCACCGAACACTTGATACTGAAGACTTCTTGGTGATGGCATATCCTCCCTATCGAGAGCAGCAGCAGAACAAATTCTGCACAGAAAGTACAGTTGAACAGTGTAACCCTTGGTTGGTTATGAGCATCAGACAGGGTATAAAGATATAATTTTATTGGATTGATTGAGGACAGAGACAGGGTTAGCAGAACTAGAAAGCTGTTTGGCACAAAACAAAACTCACTCCATGTGTTTTCTCTAAAGCAATAGCACAGTAAGTCGTTAAATCGCAGGAGGATTGTGAAAAATTACAAGAGGACCTTACGAGACTGGGAGACTCCCAAAGTCTCTCCTTGCCAGGCAAGATAACATATGCAGTTCTAATAAAGAAACACAACCTATAGATTGTGTTTCTGTTTAAAGTTTCTTCATGACCTTCAACTAAAACTAACAAAAATGGGCTTATTAATACCTTTATTCTAACCATTAATACTCCAAAAAATAGTGTTTGGAAATTAATCAGCCTAATCAGTTCTATAGTTTAAATATTGATGGGATAGCATTTATTTATTTATATGACAACATTTATAATCCATCAAATCACCACTGGATCAAAGTGAGGTATAGCAAATATACATATGTAACAGGACAATTACAATTCAACAGGCAAACAAAATAAAATACATTGATATATCAAAATAACTAAGTACCAAACATTTGCTCAAAAAATATGTATTCAAGCTTTTTGTGAAGACACAAAGGGCCCAGTTTACTAAGACGCGCTAGCGTGTTTAATGCACGCTAATGCTAGAGACACCCATATATTCCAATGGGTGTCTCTAGCATTAGTGCTTGCTAATTTTTAGCGTGCGCTAAAAATGCTAGCGCGCCTACAGCACGGCTTAGGAAACAGGGCCCAAAGATCAGTAATGGCATGAAGGGTAGGGGGCAAGGCCTTTCATAATGAAGGACCAAAATAAATAAATAAATAAATAAATAGCCTGTATTAACTACTTTTTACCCAATGTAGTAAAAGAATGAACATAAACTAGAGACGACAAGGAAGGAATGGACAAATTATGAGTTATTTTAGACATAAACAAAGTTATCTTAAATTTAACACAACCCTCAACAGCTAACCAGTAAGGCTGACCAAGAAGGGAGCGACTTGAGAATCTTTAGGTTGCCACAACAACAAATAAGAAATGTTCTGTGCAATTTGCAATGACTTCAAAGTAACAGCAGGCAAGCCTTCATAGATAACATAACAGGCTGCAGCAATGTCTGAAATAGGGGAAAGGGAAATGGGACTTGATATACCACCTTTCTGAGGTTTTTGCAACTACATTCAAAGTGGTTTACATATATTCAGGTACTTATTTTGTACCAGGGGCAATGGAGGGTTAAGTAACTTGCCCAGAGTCACAAGGAGCTGCAGTGGGAATTGAACTCAGTTCCCCAGGATCAAGGCCCACTGCACTAACCACTAGGCTACTCCTCTACAAATACATTCTTGATCTATGAACTACATTCATTTTGTAAAAGGCGGATCTCACAACCTTATTAATATAAAGACAGGAGTGAGTAAAGTAGGACACCCGAATAGGAGACTTCCTGTTTCACAGACAAATGAATATCCCCAATTGGCAATGTCAGAAGCGCTATTTTAAAAAGGGTCATGAGTAACAACAAGAAGCTCAGTTTTAGCATAATTAACAGCAAAACTATGCATCTTCAACTAGTTTGACACACTCATAAAACAAGCCACCACAACAGCTCACTGGATATCATGCTGGATGGAAAAAGGCGCACACAGCTTAATGACATCTGCGTAGAGATAGTAGGAAACCGCATATGACTGGAGAATGGCACTTTGGAGGAGATTCTATATATGGCGCTTAAAAAAAATCGGTGCTGAAATCAGTGCTGACCAGGGGCGTAGCCAGACTTCAGCGGGAGGGGGGTCCAGAGCCCGAGGTGAGGGGGCACATTTTAGCCCCCCCAGCGCCGCCGACTCCCCCACCAATGCCGACACCCAACCCCCCACCATTGCCGTCCCTGCCACCGCCGCCAACTTTCCCCCCCCCGCTGCCGACCCTCTCGACCCCCCTCCCACCGCCAACCCGCCGTCGCCTACCTTTGCTGGCGGGGGGACCCCAACCCCCACCAGCCGAGGTCCTCTTCTTCCCGCGCAAGGCTTCCTTCTGTTTCTGATGTCTTGCACGTTGTACATGAAGGATGTCAGAAACAAAAGGAAGCCTTTTGCGGGACGACGAGGACCTCGGCTGGCGGAGGTTGGGGTCCCCCGCCAGCAAAGGCAGGCAACCGTGATGGCGGGAGGAGGGGTCAAGAGGGTCGTCGGCAGGGGGTCCAGGGCCCCCAGGCCCCCTGGCTCCACATAGCTATGCCACTGGTGCCGACTAAGTGCATTCTGTAATTGGCATCTAGATTTAGGCGCTGATTATAGAATACACTTAGTTGATATTTCAGAGGTGAAATCTATGTGCATCCATTTACACCAATGAAAACCTGGTGTCAATCTCAGCGTGTAGATTTAGGCGCACTGGGTCATCTTCTATAACTAGGTGCCTAAATTTTGGAATGCCCATGTAACACCCATTTCCCCTCCTATAACTATGCCCCCTTTTGCCTCTGCGCTTTAGAAGTTCAATGCACATCATTACAGAATATGCTTAGCAAGTTGTGTGCCTAAATTCTAATCAGTGTCAATTAGTTCTCATTATTGCTTGTTAAGTGCTGTTATCAGCACTCATTAGCTTGTTAAGCCAATTAAGTTACGTGCATTGTTATAGAATTTGTGTCAATTTCGGCGCCTAAATCTAAGCACACTATATAGAACCTAGGGATTAGTGGCTATAAATAAATGTTAAAGAAAAGAGCAGAAAGTGCAGAGCCCTGTGGGACACCTTGCTCTAGTTCAGGGGTTCTCAACCCAGTCCTCAGGACACACCTAGCCGCCAATCAGGTTTTCAAGATACACACAATGAATATGCATGAGATAGATTTGCATGGCCTACCTCCATGGTTTGCAAATTTATCTCATGCATATACATTGCGGCTATCCTGAAAACCTGACTGGCTAGGTGTGTGCTGAGGACTGGGTTGAGAACCTCTGCTCCAGTTTATTCTAGGAGGAGGTAGTAGCTCCCATCCATACCAGTTGCTCCCTCTCAGTCAGATATGATTCAAACCAACAGAGAACCAATCTCAACTTCTTGCAGGCACTATAATGACAAATTATTGTCTACTGAAACAAAGACAGAAGAAATATCAAAAAAATTAAGGACAACCCCACTATTCCTCAACTCCAATCCCTTTATTAGCTTATTATGTACAACAGCGTTGACCCTATTGAATTTTAAAGTTTACCTTTATATTTCCAGCCCACATTCTGTGTAGCTTTTGCTTGTAATTTCTAATTCAAGCACAGCTTAATTAATTCCTCCCCTGGTTTAACAGATAACAGATTTTCAAGTTTCACGTTTTTTTTACAAGCATTTTATCTCTAACAGCTATAGCTGTACAGATGGTTCATTTTCCCGATGTAAATGGGGTAAGGAGTTTTTGATGCAGCAGATTTTTGGTCTCTAGATATATTAGGATAGAAAGACATCTATATTACTCCCACATGTGATTTTCTATCATTTCTGGTATAGACTATTTTGTTTTGTTTAGAATTAGAAGCTGGAAATGAGATCACAGTGAACAGCTATTTAGGCGAGTCTAGCAACTAGTGAAAATGGGATTCAGAGTTTGAGAAGAATGAGCCAAAAATAGTAGTGGACTGCAAGATCGTGTATGTATAATGAGGCATTTGGGGCCAGGTCAGTTCAGAAGAAAGAAATGCATTAGCATTTATTTCTGTAATTTGTAAATCCCTTCCCTAGCTAATAGCCATTCAAAGAAGTGTACAAAGTCCACTATAAACAGGTCAGTATATACATTCACATCAAAAGAATAACATCATAAGACACTGAGGGGCAATTTTATAACTGGGCACCTCCATTTAGGTGCCCAGAGGACTTGAAGTAGGAGCCTGTTCTATAATGGCACACATTATAGCGTAACTCCTTATTGATGTGTATAACATTTATGTGCCAGCAGTTGTATCAGCTATAGACTAGTGTAATTACAGGAGTGTAAATATGATATGGATACGCATAATTTACAGTATTCCATAAGTTACAAGCATAACTAGGGGCCCTGCCTATATCCCATCCATGTTCTGCCCTTTTATACTCCCTCTCAGATTTATGTTCTACGTCACTTATGTGTAGTGCGACCAACACGATACTCCCAAAGACAATTAGAGGACAGCGTGTGTTCAAATAAGGAAACTTTATTCTATAAAATATTCGACACGGCACCATGTTTTAGTAATAATGCCTGCCTAAAATATGAGTGATAGTAGAAAAGAATCCTAAAATTTATATCCAAGTAAAAGTGACCGATGAACCAAGGTAGTCTTTAAAAAGTGTTGTAAAAACTTCCATGGAAAACCACAGGAGCTGCATATAACTTTCACCTTTACTTGGATTTAAATTTAGGATTCTTTTCTACTGTCACTTGTATTTTAAAACCCCTGAGGCAGGCATTATTGCCAAAACATTGTGCCATGTCGAATATTTTATAGAATAAAGTTTCCTGATTTGAACACACGCCATCCTCCTGCTGTCTTTAGGAGTGTCGTGTTGGTCACACTACTCCTTTTATTGGTGTTGTGTCTGTAAAAAGTTGTTACTGTGAGGTTTAGCCTCTGTGACAAGTTTCTCTTCAGCGCTGATTAGCTTGTTAACTAATTAAGAGTGGTGGAGTGGCCTAGTGGTTAGAGCACCAGTCTTGCAATCCAGAGGTGGCCGGTTCAAATCCCACTGCTGCTCCTTGTGATCTTGGGCAAGTCACTTAACCCTCCATTGCCTCAGGTACAAGCTTAGATTGTGAGCCCTCCTGGGGCAGAGAAATATCCAGTGTACCTGAATGTAACTCACCTTGAGCTACTACTGAAAAAGGTGTGACCAAAATCCAAATAAATAAATGTGCATTGTTATGGAATACGCTTTGATTTCCATGTGGAAATCTTGGTGTGATATGTAGAATCCCAAAGATAGCAGCTAACCAGCTATATCATACCACATTAATAGCAGTCCTGTCTTTGCTGGTTATTAGCTTACCCTGTTTCCTAAGCTGTGCTTGCGGCTGCCACACAGCAATGCCAACATTTCCCATTCAAAGTGAACGGGCTGTGTCGGCATTAGCCCACTGTTTATAGTTTAGCATCTTATGTATGTAACTGCCAATTATGCACCAACCAGTGGTTGTGAGAGAAAGAATATGATATTTTTCCTCCTTACATAGGAAATAATGCATGCTATGAGAACTCTGAAAGGAAAAGAACACTGAAAAGTTATCTGTGATCTGATAGTAAATATATTTGAGTTGTAAGGTTCTGTGAGGTAGTTAAATACAGAACTTTAATAAGCAGCTAGATGTACTAGCACTTTGAAGAGAACCCCAGTTGATTAGAACCTGATGCAGCAGTGATAAGAGAGAATTGCAAAATGCTGGCCATGAAGCTGGCTCATATGAGACGAGATAAGATACGTCTGCATGAAATTAACTGTTTTATTGTGCATTGTGCGTTGATGTTCGAGTGAAGAAGTGTGACACATTTTTTAGGTATTTTGATTTTGAAGCTTTCAAGTTGGAATTTAACACTGAAAAATTACACTGAAAATGGGAAGGTTTTTGCCAATGATAAAGTGTGGAACCATTTGATTTATACAGCTGTTTAGGGCAGTGCTTACCTGGAGCTCTTTGAGGCTTTTCCTTCCATTTTAGTTACGTTTTTTTCTTTTGCTTTTTAGTGGAACTTTTTTGTTTATTGATTAGGTAGTTAAATGTTATATAAGTAGATATATCAAAAGTCCCTGCCAGCCTGGGTCAGGGGAGGCATGGAGAACATGCATGGATTGGATTTATTTTTCCTGTCCATAATGAATAAATGTTGGTCAACTCTCACAGGCCCTCTTAATTCATTCTTTTATGAAAATTGCTATTCAGGAAAACCCCAAATAGCTGGCACTAGTGCCCTCGTGGAAGCCCAAACCTCTGAGGGAAGAGGGGGAGGGAGTGTGTGCGAATTGACCTCTAAGCAACTGAGATCTTTTAGAGTTCCAAGTTCTAATGTTTCTAAATTCAATTATTTAGGCAAAAGAAGAAATCTAAACTTAGGATTTTGTTAAGTACCTGCATAAGAAAGCTGAACAAGGCTACTGGCATGAGAAAAAATGACAACTGATAAATACCTTTAGATCAGGGTTTCTCAACTCAGTTCTTGGGGCACACCAAGCAAATCTGCCTTTGGCCTGTACATTGTAGAATAGCAACCAGCACTTGTGCACATAACTTCCAAATTAATGGCACCTCCAATGCAAGGAAGTCCTCTTATTCTATAACATACGCGTGAACTTGGCACCTAACATTAGGCAGCAAGTTTTACAATGAGGGAGAAAGTGATTTAAAAACAACAGGTTATCAGAAACCCACACTTGCTTCTCCAGGGCGAACATAATTTTGATTCCTTGACACATCTATTTTCTTTCACACAGGGCTGCATAATGAGGCTGAGCCAAGGAGAATGATATCTGCCTTTCCAGCAAGGTTGATGAAAGCATAAATATCATTACAGCTTGCCATGCCTGAAAATTAATTGAATATTTAAAAGGTATGAGAATCTATTTCTGTTGCTATCTGTGGAGAAGGAAAGAGAGAGAGAGAGAGAGAGAGAGAGAGAGAGAGTGTGTGTGTGTGTGTGTGAGTGTGTGTGTGTGTGTGCGAGCAGCTGATCAATGTCTATGCTGCTGTACATATAAATTACAGCATGCTGGTGCAATACGGACCCTTTTTATGAATCTAATCACGAGCGAGCAAACGACCAAGTCAGTCGGTCTCTGCCAGGTGGCCCCTCAATCTGCCAAACTCACTTCACAATTAAAGACAGGCATTGTGCAAGAGGAAGAATTTAATGCTGTAGTTTGTCTAGCCATTGTCTTGAGGTTTTGCAAGGTGAAGTCTGTTATCACCATGAGTCAGACTTCAGCCTGTTTCTTGAAGCTGGATATGATATCACAGAGAGATGGGAGTTTCCATTATGGGTTTACTTGTTTCCTTTTTAAACATGCCAGCTAACATTTGCTGCTGTATAATTCCCAGGAACTGGTGTCTTAACAATTAAGTTCTAATTCATCCCCATAATTTTATTTATTTATTTGTTACATTTGTATCCCACATTTTCCCACCTATTTGTAGGCTCAATGTGGCTTACATATAACCGTGAAGGAGTTCACCAAGTCCGGTATGAACAAATACAAGGTAATGACAAGTAGAATAAGGTTCGTATGTGAATAGATGCGTTAGAGAATCGTAGAGAGGAACAGTTACTTTATATCCATTGCGAGCTATAGTTTCGAAGAGCAGAAGAGTTATTTTGTGTTTATTCCGAGTCTTGGTTTCATTGTGTTGCAGGGTTTAGGCATTTATGTTGGGTCGGTAGGGTATGCCTTGTTGAACAGGTTCGTTTTGAGTGATTTCCGGAAGTTTAGGTGGTCAAATGTTGTTTTCACGGTTGTTGGTAATGCGTTCCATAGTTGTGCGCTTATATAGGAAAAGCTGGATGTATAGATTAATTTGTATTTGAGTCCTTTGCAGCTTGGGTAGTGGAGATTTAAGTATGTTCGTGATGATCCTGTTGTGTTCCTGGTTGGTAGATCTATGAGGTCTGTCATGTATCCCGGGGCATTACTGTAGATAATTTTATGAACTAGGGAGCAGATTTTGAAAGCAATCCGTTCGTTGATTGGGAGCCAGTGTAGTTTTTCTCGGAGGGGTTTGGCGCTTTCGAATCGCGTTTTTCCAAAGATAAGTCTGGCTGCCGTGTTTTGGGTGGTCTGAAGTTTCTTCATGATTTGTTCTTTGCATCCCGCATAAATTCCATTGCAGTAATCTACGTGGCTTAGTACCATTGATTGTATCATGTTGCAAAATGTTTCCCTCGGGAAGAATGGTTTCAAGTATTTAAGTTTCCACATTGAGTGAAACATTTTCTTTGTTGTTGATTTCGCTTGGTTCTCCAGTGAGAGGTTGCAGTCGAATGTAACGCTGAGAATAAACATCCCAGGCTGCACCCTCCCAATCTCAGATAGCCTGAAGAGGGTGCAGCCTGGGATGT
Organism: Microcaecilia unicolor; assembly: GCF_901765095.1. NCBI lineage: Eukaryota > Metazoa > Chordata > Amphibia > Gymnophiona > Siphonopidae > Microcaecilia > Microcaecilia unicolor. Next base: position 432,438,338 of record NC_044033.1, read on the forward strand.
TTATATTTTTGTGTGTGTAGGTATTGTATTGGGATGAGATGTTGAGGCAATGTGTTTTGTCTGTGTTGAGTTTTAGTTGGAATGCAAATGCCCATGAGTTCATAAGGTTCATGCTGAGCTTGATTTCGTTGGTGATTTCTGCTAGGTCATGTAAGGGATGTACATTGTGACATGCTTTTAAAGTCAGCACATATTCAATAATGAATTCCTGTTTCAGTATCAGAAAGGAATATTTTAGTTATATAAAGTAGCACCTGGAAAAAAATACTTTGGTTTATACCGGAGTGAAGAAATGCCCTGAAAAAGGGAAGTAACACCTATAATGTTTGAAAATGTAGAGAACTTTAAAGGGACAGTACTGAATCAGTTTACTGATTTTCTTTGTAAAATAAATTATAGTGTACAAAAAATGGTACCTTATCTTTAACCTGGCACTCTACTTGTGGTGTCCCCCAGGGGTCTCCACTTTCCTTTACTATTTAACATTTGAGTTCACTGGGTTTTGTTTTATCCAGGTTAGGAATACACAATTTCTCCTATGCTGTTGATTTCTTGGTGATAATACCTGTATTGGGCACATTCTCTCAGCCACTAGACATAAGTCAAGGATTGTATTGAACTTGTGGAGTAGTGGACTAGGGTACATTTTCTAAATCTTAACAAATTAAAAACAAAAATTTCATGGTTCAGTAATACAACAGTGGTCAGACTATTGAGTATCACCTTAAAGTCTGGTGAATCTATTACAACTGAAAAATCTTCTATGGTATTAAGAATAATACATGATTCAAGCCTACAAATGCTGGCTCCTCCCATGCCCAAATGGCTTGCATTAGGACGTTTTTGACATGGACGTCTTTGGTTTCGAAAATCGCCGTAAGTCAGAAACGTCCATGTCTAGGAACGACCAAATCTAGGGACGTCCAAATTTAAGGATTTGGACGTTTCTGACGGTATTTTCGAAACAAAAGATGGCTGTCCATCTTGTTTCAAAAATATGGGTTTCCACACCCCTGGATTTCGCCGTTTTGCAAGGATGTCCAAATCACAACTTGGATGTCCCTTTCAAAAATGTCCCTCCACGTCTCATTAATCCATGCTTTTGAATTTGCTCTGTAATTTTGTTCTTTATAATAGTCTCTACCATTTTGCCTGGCACCGACGTCAGACTCAGCGGTCTATAATTTCCCGGATCTCCCCTGGAACCTTTTAAAAAAATCGGCGTTACATTGGCCACCCTCCAATCTTCCGGTACCACGCTTGATTTTAAAGATAAATTACATATTACTAACAATAGCTCCACAAGTTCATTTTTCAGTTCTATCAGTACTCTGGGATGAATATCATCTGGTCCAGGAGATTTGCTACTAGAACTGTCCCATTACATCCTCCCTGTTTATAGAGAATTCATTCAGTTTCTCTGACTCACCCAAATCTTCCTTGGTGAAGACCAAAGCAAAGAATTCATTTAATCTCTCCACTACAGCTTTGTCTTCCCTGATCACGCCTTTTACTCCTCGGTCATCTAGCGGCCCAACCGATTCTTTTGCTGGCTTCCTGCTTTTATGTTTAAATCATTTTTATTATCAAAATACAGTGTAAACTTCTCTTGTAACATTTCTCTTGTCATATTAACGTACTAACACTTGTTGATTTGCAATTGTAAACATTTTCTTTTGTTTTTTATTTCCCCCCCCCTTGCCCCCCCCCCTCCTCTCCTCAACTTCCAGGATCATACTAATGTCCGAAACAGTCTATTTTGTCCGAGATCCATATTGCTCCAGCTGCTCTAGTCTGGTTCGCATCCGTTGGTGAATCCTCCTCTGAGTGCTTGGTTGTAGAGTATATAAAAATCTTCCCCAGACCTTCCTAAAGAAACTGATATCCTGTGCTGTAGCCTCCATCAACCCACAGAGTTCAGTGTGCAAGAGTTCTATCATCTTGGATCGCCAAAGATCTTTGGATGGGGGATTCCTTTCTCTCCATAGAAGTAATATTACTTTCTTCCTCGTCATTGAGGCCCTCTGCAGAAATCCTGTTAATCCCGCTGGAGCAGGTCTTTGGATATTGAATGTATCAAACAAGATTAGAGGGTCTGCCAGCATCCGTCTGCTCCAGTATCTTGTAATTTCTTTAAATATTAAGGTCCAAAATTGACGGATGTATGGGCAGGCCCAAAACATATGGCCCAGTGTGGCTTGGGCAGCACCACATTTCATACACTCTCCCGTGCCGAATCCAGCTTTCTTTGCACGGGCTGGTGCTATATAGAATCGCACCGCAAATTTGTACTGTTGTTCCCAGTCTCTAATATAAGTTGATCTGTGTAGAATTGAGTTAAGGTAGCCCTGTATTGTGTCCGCCGTAATCTCTCCTCCAATGTCCTTCTGCCAGTTACTGGCTAGTCCGCAATAGTCTATATCCTCTGTGGAATCAAGAAGATATCTATGATGATACCGCAAAGGCACCACATTTTGCGATCCTAGTGTTAGTGCCGTGGCTAAGACCTCCTGCACATCTTCGCTTAAGTTTACTGCTCCTAGGGAAGTTGTATAGTGTCGTACCTGCAAGTAGGCGTAATAATCTGTCTGTGTCCACCTGTATTCTTGTTGCAGTTCCTCAAACGGTTTTATTTGTCCGTCTTCATTTAAAAGTTGATAAAGATAGTGTATCTCCTGTTGCCTCCACCTTACAAAGGTCGCCTGCAAAGTTCCTGCTGGGAAATCTGGGTTCAAGTTTAAAGACAAAAATGGAGTGGCCTTCGCCGAGAATCCGTGCCTACGGCACAGCCACCGCCACATTGCCCTCAGCGAGTTAACAAACAGGTTTTTACTTGGGCGGCTGCCAGATCTTGTTCCAGTTGTGTGTAATAGCCAGCTGGGATGTATATTGGGATGCATGGAGGCCTCCAGCTGTACATTTGTGAACTGCTGGCTGCCTACTAGCCAGTCTCTTGCATGGCGCATGGCACACGCCACAGTGAGGTATCTTAAATTGAGCAGTCCCATTCCCCCGTGTGTTTTTGGCTTATACATGATGTTTAAAGCCAGCCGGGGGCGTCTATTTTTCCAAAAGAACCGCCTTAACACAGCCTGCAACTTCCTCTCTTCCCGTCTCCCCAGGTAAAGGGGCAGCATTTGAAATTTATAAAGCCACTTGGGCACCACCACCATGTTATACAATGCTATTCGCCCCGCAAGAGACAGGGGGCAAGACCCCCACAATCCCAGTAGCTGTGCCGTGTCTGCCAACAGGGGGGCCACATTTACATCATAGATCATGTCCAACTGAGTTGGTATTATAACTCCCAGGTATTTTATTTGCCCTGCGGCCCACTTGAATGGGAACGAGCCTTTCCATTGCATTTTTGTGGACTCTGATATTGGGAGTGCAAGAGACTTGCTGTAATTTAATCTAAATCCCGATAATGCTCCGTACCTCTGCAGTTCCATCAGCAAATGACTTACCGATGTTTGTGGCTTATCCACTAATAGTAACAGATCATCCGCATAGGCTAAGATTTTCAAAATCTCCCTTCCCACCTCTATTCCCACTATATCCGGATGTTCTCTTATTATATTTATCAAGGGTTCCAGTGTTATCACGAACAGTAGGGGGGATAGCGGACAACCCTGTCTCGTGCCTCTTTCTATCTTAAATCCTTGTGTTTTCACCCCATTTACCAGCAGGCATGCCATCGGGTCTGCATAAAGCATCTGCACTGCATGTATATACCATCCCCGCAAGCCCATCCAATTTAATGTCTCCCACATGAAAGGCCATAGCACCCTGTCAAAGGCGCGTTCCACATCTAGACTTATCACCAAACTCGAAGGTGCTCTGGTGGGGGCTTCTGTTAGGGCCGCTACTAATCGTCGCACATTCATCACAGATTGCCTTCCACGGACAAATCCTACCTGTTCCGCTCCCACTATGGATGGCAATATCAGCGCCAAGCGCTCCGCCAGAACCCGTGACAGTATCTTAACATCTATGTTAATGAGCGATATGGGTCTGTATGAGGCTGGATCCAATAGGTCTCTTCCCGGTTTTGGTATTAAGCTAATCATAGCCTCATTGGTATATCTAGGGAATCTGCCGTCTTCCACAGCCTCTTCATAAAGATTTACCAGGGGCCCCACTATTTGGGCTCTTAGGAGCTTATAAAATTCGCTGGAAAACCCATCTGGACCAGGCGCAGAGTGCAATTTTAACTTCTGTATCGCCACCCCCACCTCTTTCGCTCTTAAAGGTAAATCTATTTCTTGTAACTGTGCCTCTGTGAGTCTTGGCATTTTAGATCTTAGTAAGTACTCCCGAGTTTTCTCTTTCAGATCCCCTTCAGATTCCCCTTTATATAACTCTTCAAAATGTTTCCTAAATACTTCTGCAATATCCGCTGGGTGGGTGACAATCCCCCCTGCTCTCCCACGGAGCCGTGTTATATAGTGTGGCTTACGGGCGCCTTTTACCAAGCGTGCCAGCATCCCCCCTGGTCTGTCCCCATATCTCTTGAGAGCATATTTCCGCATCACTATAGATCTCATGGTTCGTTCATGGAGTAAACTATTTAACTCCGTCTTTACGTTTATTAGGTTTTCAAAAGTCCCCTGCATGGAATCTCTGTTATACTGTCTTCTCATCATCCTGACCCGCCTTTCTAATGCTATAATTTTTTGCGCTATTTTCTTATTTCTGAGACTGGTGTATGCTATCAAGTCCCCCCGATCACCGCCTTTGCGGTCGACCAGAATAGACCAGGGCTATCCACGTGCTGCTTGTTATTTGCTGTAAAATCCTCCTATTTGCCTATTAGAAAGGATTTAAACTCGGGTGAGGTGAATAAGTAGGCCGGGAAGCGCCACCCCCTAGGTTCTTGGTAATATGGCTGCATCTCCAGGTCTACCCATATCAATGCATGATCGGACACCCCCTCTGTGCCTATCTCCGCTTTAAAGGTTTGGGGGAGCAAATCCTGTGTCATCAGGACATAATCTATTCGTGATTGGGTTCGGTGGGCCCGCGACGTGTGCGTGTAATCTCGCTCCTCCTCGTGTAAAAGTCTCCACGGGTCCACCAAACCCAGCGAATCACAGAATCCTGCCAACAACGTGATCTCATCTGTTCCTCTCACGCCTCTAGGGTTTGACCTATCCAGCTGAATGTCCATTACTTGGTTCATATCTCCCGCCATTATTAAAGGGTCCTTCCCATGTCTCTGGCACTCCGCCATCAGTTGGGCATAACATTTTTTCCCTCCTGTTTGTGGGGCATACACCGCCACCAGTGTACGTATCTGTCCTTGCAAATTCAGGCTTACTCCCACATAGTGGCCCTCCGTGTCTGCAAACAGCATTTTGGCTTTGGCCGCTAGGTTTTTATGCAACAAAATTACTACTCCGCCCCTTCTACCACTAGAAGGAGACCCAAAAATTTCTCCTACCCAGTGTCGCTTAAGTTTATCTTGCTCCTCCTGTGGCAAACGCGTTTCCTGTATACAGGCTATGTCTACCCCCTGTCTGTTTAATGTATCTAATATCTTTGTTCTTTTTATCGGGGACGTGATCCCTCCCACGTTCCAGGAGGCTATTCGTATCCCGGTGTTTATCCCCTTAACCATATTCATAGTCTATAGCCTTCCTTATAGCTACATCTATTCTAACATCCCTCCGGGAGCCCAGCCTCCCCCTTCGGGTTCCTGCCACCACCTGACGTTCTCTCGAATTATATTGAGCAGCAGGATCTCTTTTTCCATATCTCTGCCTGCGGATTCCTTCCAGATCCTGGATCTCAAACTTCCCTCTACCCCCATCTTCCTCCCCCCCCCCCCCCCGCTCCTCCCTTCCCCCCTCCCTCTTTCCCTCCCTTCTGTCTTCCCCTGTACCTTCCCTAGTGCCCCGCCCATCACACTCGGATAGGCTCTGGGGGTTTTCCGTGTCTCCGGGCCCCTGCTCGCACAGATAACAATTTCTCTTGCAATTTCACATTATACATGTTAACAACATCTTACCATAACTTTTTCCAACCAACAGTTCTACTCTTTTATAAAGGTGTCAGACGCCTCCCTCTCCTTGTTCAACATTTGATCTGTTCTCTTTTATTCCTTGTACACATTGTTGTGCGGCAGAAGCATTTTCAAACTGCTTCCATGTTCCATCTATTTTGATCTTCAACAATGCCGGATATAATAGCATAAATGGAACATGGTGGTCATGAAGTTGTTGACAGATAGGTGTGAATTTTCTCCTCTTCTCCTGCAGCGCGGCAGAGTAATCCTGGAATATTCTAATCTGATGGCCATCATAACGTACTTCATTACGCTTTAATCTGTATCCTCGTAGAATTTCAGTTTTATGCACGTAGTTATGCACCTTGATGATTACTGTGCGGGGCGTCCGTCGTCCATCTTGAAATCTTCCTATTCGGTGCGCTCTCTCTAGACAAACTTTCCCCGCATGGTCTGATAACGCAAATTCCGCTGCCAGCCAAGTTTCCAACACAGAGGAAAGCACCCGATCACTGACAGATTCAGGCAGTCCCACCAACCTTAGATTACCACGCCGCGATCTGTTTTCGATATCATCGAGTTTTGCCGTTAGCGCCTGTATTTTATCTTCAAGCACGCTTACTTGCCTCGTGGCGGGGCCTATCTCATCCTCCGCTGCTGATACTCGTGCCTCTAGTTCAGTTGTTCTTCTTACTGTATCTGTGAGCAGCGCTTCAAATTCTGCGCTCTGTTCACTTAATTTTTCAAACTTCGGCGCCAGCGCTGCTCCGACCGCCTCTGTTAGCTGCCGTAATTGTTCTTCTGTCAACTGCACGCTGCCATTTTGCGTCGGGCCCTCTCCCCCAGTGCTCACTGCTTTCACTTTGTCTTTTTCTTTTTTTGCGCTTCTGCTAGCCATAGTTGTCGCTGGCGTGCCCAAATATTTTTCCATGTAGTCTTCTCTATCAGGTAAGGTGATTTTAAAGCGTCTTCTTGCAATTTTACGAGTCACTAAATGCTTTATTCGAGCAGGGGCCTCAGAGAGCACAGAATCACGTCCTCTCCGTTCAGAGCATCACGTGACCCCCCGGCTTCCTGCTTTTAATATACCTAAAAAAAGTTTTACTGTGTGTTTTTGTCTCCAGCGTAATCTTTTTTTTGAAGTCCCTCTTAGCCTTCCTTATCAGCGCTTTTGCATTTGACTTGACATTCCTTATGCTGTTTCTTATTATTTTCAGTTGGTTCCTTCTTCCATTTTCTGAAGGATTTTCTTTTAGCTTTAATAGCTTGCTTCACCTCACTTTTTAACCATGTCAGCTATAGTTTGGTCTTCTGTCCTCCTCTTTTAATATGCGGAATATATTTGGCCTGGGCTTCCAGGATGGTGTTTTTGAATAGCATCCACGCCTGATGTAAAGTTTTGACCCTCGCAGTCGCTCCTCTAAGTTTTTTTTCACCGTTCTTCTCATTTTATCATAGTCTCCTTTTTTAAAGTTAAACGCTAACGTATTTGATTTCCTATGTATACTTACTTCAAAGCTAATATCAAATCCGATCATATTATGATCACTGTTATCAAGTGGCCCCAGCACCATTACCTCCCGCACCAGATCATGCGCTCCACTAAGGACTAGGTCTAGAATTTTTCCTTCTCTCATTGGCTCCTGTACCAGCTGCTCTATAAAGCATTACTTGATTTCGTCAAGGAATTTTACCTCCCTAGCGTGCCCCGATGTTACATTTATCCAGTCAATATCGGGGTAATTGAAACCACCTATTATTATCGTGTTGCCCAGTTTGTTTGCATCCCTAATTTCCTTTAACATTTCTGCATCCGTCTGTTCATCCTGGCCAGGCGGACGGTAGTACACTCCTCTCACTATCCTTTTCCCCTTTACACATGGAATTTTAATCCATAGTGATTCCAATATCTGTTTTGTTTCCTGCAGAATTTTCAATCTATTTGATTCAAGGCTCTCCTTAACATACCAATGCTACCCCTCCACCAATTTGATCTACCCTATCATTACAAGATAATTTGTACCCCGGTATGACAATGTCCCACTGGTTATCCTCCTTCCACCAGGTCTCAGAGATGCCTATTATATCTAAATTTTCATTTAGTGCAATATATTCTAACTCTCTCATCTTATTTCTTAGGCTTCTGGCATTCGCATATAGACATTTCAAATTATGTTTGTTGTTCCTATTTACATCATGCTCAGTGTCCCGTTCCGGGCCCTTACCTGGCGGTCCGCGGGCCGGAGCGGAAGGCTGGGTCGCCCGTGGGATGCGGGGCGACGGGGGAAGGATGCCACGGGGATCGCCGCGGCCGCAAGTTGCCCCGAGGCCGGCGATCCAGAAGAACTAACGCCGGCCTCGGAGAAGGAGATCCGCCGGCCAAGATGGCGGCGCCGGCGTCCTCCTCGCTGCAGCGAGACCAGCGAGGAGGCTCCGCCCACTCGCACCGGATTGGCGCATCCGCGCAGGAACTCCGCCCATCGGACGGGAGGACCAATCCAGGCCTCCGCTGCCGGCCTGGGCGGAGAGGATTGGTTCCAGCTGTTCTCCAGCCAGGACGAGCGGGGGATTTAAACGGAGACACGGGGGGGATCCAGTGCTTCCGTTTTGTTGTTTGAAGCCGTCCTGCTAGCTATTTCCAAGACTGTGTTTGTTTCTCAAGACAGCTAGCCGTCCTGCTAGCTATTTCCAAGACTGTGTTTGTTTCTCAGGACAGCTAGCCGCCCTGCTAGCTATTTCCAAGACTGTGTTTGTTCCTGTCGACAGCTAGCCGTCCTGCTAGCTATTTCCAAGACTGTGTTTGTTTCTCAAAACGGCTAGCCGCCCTGCTAGCTATTTCCAAGACTGTGTTTGTTCCTCAAGACAGCTAGCCGTCCTGCTAGCTATTTCCAAGACTGTGTTTGGTTCTCAAGACAGCTAGCCGTCCTGCTAGCTATTTCCAAGACTGTGTTTGTTCCTCAAGACAGCTAGCCGTCCTGCTAGCTATTTCCAAGACTGTGTTTGTTCCTGTCGGCAGCTAGCCGTCCTGCTAGCTATTTCCAGTGAGGGCGGTGGTTGTTACTCGTACCAGCCTAGCCGTCCTGCTAGCCACTTCCTCAGACTGGGTCCGTGCCCAGTGCTCAGTTAGCCGCCCGGCTAAGCTACGCTCACCAAGGACTCCGTACCCATATCCAGCCAGGCCAGCCGTCACCCCGGGGTTCCAGCAGTCCTGCTGGCCGCCTGCAGCTGAGGGCTCAACCCTCGGTGAACGGCGGTCGCCGCGGGTGAAGATTGGGGTGCTCGGCTTCTTCCTGGGCCTAGTGGAGCTCGGGAGAACTCGAGAGCTCACCAACACCAGAGTGACATCAGAGCCGCGACAGAAAACGGAAGCCATGAGCTCGCCGACGCAACCTGATCTACGGGACCTGGCCAAGGTTCTCCAGCAGCAACAGGAACAGCTTAATGCCCTGTCTGGGGCGCTCCAGAATGTATGTTCTCAACTTTCCACGCTTCAGGTACAGAACCAGGCCGCTGCGGTCCAAGGGGCCGCAGCGGCTCCCCGTATGGGAGGGTTCCGCGTGGGACCTCGGTTCCCTGAACCAGCATGCTACGATGGGAACCCGGGTGGTTGTAGGGGGTTCCTCAACCAGTGCAATCTGGCCTTCCGGATGCAACCGGAGGCCTTTGCTTCGGACCAAAGTAAGGTGGGCTACATTATGGGCCTTTGTGGAGGAAAGGCCCAGAACTGGGTGGCTCCCCTGAACGAACAAAATGATCCCATTTTGGAGGATTATAACGAATTTCAGCGCCGGTTCCGGATGGTGTTTGACCTTCCGGGAAGACCCTCCTCCGTGGCATCGGAACTGCTCCGGATTCATCAGGGAGAAGGTACAGTGGCCGACTATGCCATCCGGTTTCGTACCTTAGCCACGGAGCTGCGTTGGAATCCGGAGTCCTTGATGGCCATTTTTATGGAGGGGTTACAAGAACGAATCAAGGATGAATTGGCGGGACGGGATATTCCCGGACAATTGGACGCCCTCATCTCACTCTGTATACGGGTGGACACCCGATTCCAGGAGCGAGCCAGAGCCCGGGCGGAGCGGCAGAAGTGGGCACGAGGGGCCCCCCGGACAAACCAAGGGCCGTCCTCTCGCCAGGTGAACCGGGACACTACGGAGCCCGGGGAGGAGCCGATGGTGATGGGCCGGCAACGGTTGACTCCTGCCGAAAGACAGCAACGACAGTCTAATGGACTGTGCTTCTATTGTGGGAAGGCTGGGCATTTCCTCCGGACTTGTTCCATCCGGCCGGGAAATGCGCTCCCCAAGGCACCCTGAGGGGAGGGTTCTTGGGGCACTCCGCTCCCCTACAGGACACTTTGATCATCCTACCGGTGACCTTACGGTGGCAGGAGGCCACGGTTCAGACCCACGCCCTGGTGGACTTGGGGTCAGGGGGCAATTTTATTGGGCTCGAACTGCTGCAGCAAATGGGCTGGCCCACGCTCCCCCGGAGTCCAATGCTGCGGATAACCTCCATCCAAGGAACTACCCTTCCCCAGCCGGTCACTGAGATTACTCCTATGTTGGGACTGCAAGTGGGAGAGGACCATCGGGAGGAAGCCGAATTCTTAGTGTTATCCCGGACCATCCACCCTGTGGTTCTGGGATTGCCGTGGCTACGATGCCACAACCCGGTTATCGACTGGACCGGGGGAAAGATTCAAGCTTGGGGTAATTCCTGTCAAGAGACCTGTTGTAAGGGTCGGGCTGGCACCTGTCCAGCTTTAAATACGTCGCCAGGGGAAGGACCGGGTGAACTGGGCTCCCTGCCTATGGAGTATAGAGACTTTGCTGATGTGTTTAGTCCCAAGGAGGCGGAGGTACTACCGCCGCATAGGTCTTTTGACTGTGCTATTGATCTGAAGACGGATACGGTACCCCCACGGGGCCGACTGTACAAACTGTCCCGAGCAGAGTTCAAGGCAATGCGAGATTATATCCATGAGAACCTACGGAAAGGGTTCATTCAGCCGTCTACATCCCCAGCCGGGGCAGGGTTTTTCTTTGTTGCCAAGAAGGATGGGTCCCTGAGACCGTGTATTGACTATCGGGGATTAAATGCCATCACCGTGAAGGATCGGTTCCCGCTGCCGCTCATTCCCGAGCTCTTGGACAGACTGCAAGGAGCTCAGATCTTCACGAAGTTAGATCTGCGGGGGGCCTACAATCTAGTACGAATCCGGTCAGGGGACGAATGGAAAACGGCTTTCAACACCCACGAGGGACATTTTGAATATCGGGTGATGCCGTTCGGTCTCTGCAATGCCCCTGCGGTGTTTCAACGTCTTATCAATTGTGTACTAGAAGAATTGCTAAATTCCACGGTGATTGTATATCTGGATGACATCCTAGTTTACTCTAAGGACCCCAGGGAGCATCCGGGTCATGTGCGTGCAGTGCTGCACCGCCTACGTCTAGCCCATCTATTTGCTAAGCTGAGTAAGTGTGCTTTCCATCAGCGATCCTTACCCTTTTTGGGGCATATCCTGCTTCCAGGGGGATTACAGATGGAGCCAGACAAGCTCCAAGCCATTCGAGAGTGGCCTCAACCGAAGGGCCTGAAGGCTTTGCAACGATTCCTGGGCTTCGCCAATTACTATCGCCAATTTATTCCCCAGTACTCCAGGTTGACCACCCCGTTGACGGCGCTCACCCACAAGAACGCGAGGGTCAGGGATTGGCCGCCAGAGGCGCAAGCGGCTTTTCGTCAGGTAAAAGAGGCTTTTGAGTCCGCGTCTATTCTGTTGACCCCCGACCCTGAGAAACCTTTCATTGTAGAGGTGGACGCGTCCGCCCTAGGGGCCGGGGCGGTCATTTCTCAAATCAACCCCGAAGGCCGGCGTCAACCGTGCTCCTTCTTTTCACGTAAATTCTCTCCAGCCGAGCGGAACTATACGGTAGGGGATAGAGAACTCTTGGCTCTGAAACTAGCACTGCAAGAGTGGAGACACTTGTTGGAAGGAGCGGAACACCGGTTCACGGTCATCACTGATCATAAGAACCTCCTATACCTCCAAGAGGCCCAGCGGCTGAATCCCCGACAGGCCCGGTGGTCATTATTCTTTGCCAGGTTTCATTTTCAATTAGTGTTCCGGGCGGCCTCCCAGAATACCCCGGCAGACGCGCTCTCCCGGGCTTTTGAGGTACCAGAAGAGACTAAGGAGACTCATCCGATGTTAGACCCCGCTTGTGTCAGTGCAGCCACAGGAGAGGTTGCACAAATCCAGAAATTCGTGGCGGCCGCCGATCGGAGAAGGGTTCTGCAATGGGGGCACTCGTCTAGATGGGCCGGGCACTTCGGGTACCAAAAGACACTCCGATTCATCACGAGACATTATCGATGGCCACAGATGAGGCGAGATATCCTCCAGTTTGTTACCTCGTGCCCGGTATGTGCCCGAACCAATTCAGTAGGAGGACCCCCCGTGGGAGACCTACAACCACTGCCCGTACCGACCAGTCCCTGGTCGGAGATATCCATGGACTTTATCACTGATTTACCTCGTTCCCAGGGGCATACCGTGATCTGGGTTGTGATAGATTGGTTCTCTAAAATGGCTCACTTTGTTCCGTTCACGAACCTTCCGTCGGCCGCCTCTCTAGCCCAAGCGTTCATTCACCACATTTTTCGACTACATGGATTACCCACTCGGATCATCAGTGACCGAGGACCCCAATTTACCTCCCGCTTCTGGAGAACTTTGTGCACGGCCTTGGGGGTAGAGAACCACTTTTCATCCGCGTACCATCCTCAAACCAACGGCATGGTGGAGAGGATTAACCAAACCTTGAAAGGATTCTTACGAGCCTTTGTCAACCAACGACAAGATAACTGGGCTTCTCTACTTCCCTGGGCCGAGGTCGCCTATAACCAAAGTGACCACTCATCCTCAGGGCAGTCCCCGTTCTTCCTGGTATATGGGCGACATCCTCGGCTTCCAGGGCCGTTCCCGGCGACTGCCATGAACCCGGCGGGGGACCAAGTCGTAGCCGACCTACAAGAGGTCTGGAAGATGGCTAGGGAACAATTACAGAAGACCGCGATCAAGGACAAGCTCTTTGCTGACCGCCATCGGCGGCCCGCCCCCGTGCTCCAACCAGGACAGAAGGTATGGTTAAGCACGAAACATCTGAGACTTCGAGGGTCTTCTCGAAGACTGGGACCTCGATATGCGGGACCATATGCAATCCAAGAACGAATTGGGCCAGTAACGTATCGATTGCGGTTACCCGGCACCCTACGAGTACATAACGCTTTCCATATCTCGCTATTGAAGAGGTTCCGGGAGTCCGGGTGGCACCCGCATCCAGCCCAAGAAGAAGATCTCCAGGTGGCCCCGGACCCGGAGTACGAGGTAGGAGAAATTCTCGACTCAAAGTGGCGGCGGGGAAGACTGTATTATTTGTTATCATGGAAATCTTTTGGCCCCGAAGATAATTCCTGGGAACCCGTGGCTAATGTTCATGCTCCAGACTTGGTCAAAGCCTTCCACGCCCGATATCCGTCCAAACCCGGGCCCCGGAGGAAGGGGTCTTCCGGGGAGGATACTGTCCCGTTCCGGGCCCTTACCTGGCGGTCCGCGGGCCGGAGCGGAAGGCTGGGTCGCCCGTGGGATGCGGGGCGACGGGGGAAGGATGCCACGGGGATCGCCGCGGCCGCAAGTTGCCCCGAGGCCGGCGATCCAGAAGAACTAACGCCGGCCTCGGAGAAGGAGATCCGCCGGCCAAGATGGCGGCGCCGGCGTCGGCGTCCTCCTCGCTGCAGTGAGACCAGCGAGGAGGCTCCGCCCACTCGCACCGGATTGGCGCATCCGCGCAGGAACTCCGCCCATCGGACGGGAGGACCAATCCAGGCCTCCGCTGCCGGCCTGGGCGGAGAGGATTGGTTCCAGCTGTTCTCCAGCCAGGACGAGCGGGGGATTTAAACGGAGACACGGGGGGGATCCAGTGCTTCCGTTTTGTTGTTTGAAGCCGTCCTGCTAGCTATTTCCAAGACTGTGTTTGTTTCTCAAGACAGCTAGCCGTCCTGCTAGCTATTTCCAAGACTGTGTTTGTTTCTCAGGACAGCTAGCCGCCCTGCTAGCTATTTCCAAGACTGTGTTTGTTCCTGTCGACAGCTAGCCGTCCTGCTAGCTATTTCCAAGACTGTGTTTGTTTCTCAAAACGGCTAGCCGCCCTGCTAGCTATTTCCAAGACTGTGTTTGTTCCTCAAGACAGCTAGCCGTCCTGCTAGCTATTTCCAAGACTGTGTTTGGTTCTCAAGACAGCTAGCCGTCCTGCTAGCTATTTCCAAGACTGTGTTTGTTCCTCAAGACAGCTAGCCGTCCTGCTAGCTATTTCCAAGACTGTGTTTGTTCCTGTCGGCAGCTAGCCGTCCTGCTAGCTATTTCCAGTGAGGGCGGTGGTTGTTACTCGTACCAGCCTAGCCGTCCTGCTAGCCACTTCCTCAGACTGGGTCTGTGCCCAGTGCTCAGTTAGCCGCCCGGCTAAGCTACGCTCACCAAGGACTCCGTACCCATATCCAGCCAGGCCAGCCGTCACCCCGGGGTTCCAGCAGTCCTGCTGGCCGCCCGCAGCTGAGGGCTCAACCCTCGGTGAACGGCGGTCGCCGCGGGTGAAGATTGGGGTGCTCGGCTTCTTCCTGGGCCTAGTGGAGCTCGGGAGAACTCGAGAGCTCACCAACACCAGAGTGACATCAGAGCCGCGACACTCAGTACTTGACAGTATTAATTTGCAATCTTTTGTCTGATTTTTATTTTATTTAAGGACACCTGATGTACTACGGTCTCTTTTGCAACCTCACTATCTGGATACCCTATCTTCCCTGTTTTGGTGATGTCTTTGAAAGATACCTTATCCCGAACCATGCATTTTTGAGCGATTTTCGGTCTTCCCCCAGTTTCTAGTTTAAAAGCTGCTCTATCTCCTTTTTAAATGCTGATGCCAGCAGCCAGGTCCCACCCTGGTTAAGGTGGAGCCCATCCTTTCGGAATAGGCTCCCCCTTCCCCAGAATGTGGCTCAGTTCCTAAGAAATCTAAAACCCTCCTCCCTCCACCATTGTCTCATCCACGCATTGAGACTCTGGAGCTCTGCCTGTCTCTTGGGCCCTGCGTGTGGAACGGGTAGCACTTCAGAAAATGCTACCCTAGAGGTTCTGGATTTGAGCTTTCTACCTAAGAACCTAAATTTGGCTTCCAGAACCTGTCTCCCACATTTTCCTATGTCATTCGTACCCACATGTACCAAGACAGCCGGCTCCTCCCCAGCACTATCTAAAATGCTATCTAGGTGATGCGCGAGGTCCGCCACCTTCGCACCAGGCAGGCAAGTCACCAGGCTACAACTTAGGATTTTAAAGCATAGCAAACCCCAATCTAACTCTGTATCAAGAAGGAGTGTTCCCTATATTTTGTACTGCAGGTTATGCATTATCATTCAGATTAATGTGTGGAACCTGTTCCTGGTTAATCCAGAAGTACTTACTGCCTCCTATTTAGGAGGTCATAAGTGGTCCTGCATTAGCTAGTTAGAGGGGTCATTTTACTAAGCATCTATGCATGCCCAACACGCGCCAAAATGGAGTTACCGCCCGACTACCGTGTGGCTCTTGTGGTAATTTCATTTTTGGCACGCGTCCAATACGCGTGTCTGAAAAATATTTTTTATTTTCAGGTGCGCGTAATAGACACGCACCAAGTGGCATTTTGCGCACGAAGGTCATTACTGTCCGGTTACCGTGTGAGCCTTTACCATTAGGTCAATGGCTGGTGGTAAAGTCTCAGACCCAAAATGGACGCGCGGCAATTTTCATTTTGCTGCACGTCCATTTTTGTCAAAAATTTAAAAAAGGCCTTTTTTTACAGGCACGCTAAAAAACGGATCGTCGCGCGCCCAAAACCCATGCCTACACTACCGCAAGCCATTTTTCAGCGCGCCTTTGTAAAAGGACCCCAGAGCATGGTAAGTGCAGCACACTAGCTGGCTAGAGCTACCATGCCCACTCTCTGCCCATGCCACACTGCAACAGAAAAATTCGTAATGTGTGGTTTAATGCAAGGAAACAGGCAAACTACCACAAAACCCCTTAACGCCATCATTCAGTAGCCTGTTTCTGGGCATGAAGCACAGGTTAAGTGCTTACCCTGTAATTCTGTAAAAGTTGCCCAACATTGTGCTTGCAAATTTGGGTGTGTGCCCAATTTGCACATGCAATTTAATTGAATAACAAGCCACGCCAATAATTGGCCTTTTAACAAGTAATTATTGGCACTAATTATTTACAAGACCTATATCAAGAAACCTCTTTGCATTAAAACCTAACTGAAACGTGGTGCAAATGTATGCACATATTCCCATTATTTTCTAACAATTTTAGGAACATCCTTGTTCCACTCATGACCCGCCCATTTCTGTACCCCTTTTTTTGAATTGTGTGTAAATAATTAGTTCAAATACACTCTTCCGGGGTAACTAGGTACTGTCTGGTTTCTACCGCTTATTGCTAAGACCTATATCAAGAAACCTCTTTGCATTAAAACCTAACTATACCTTATCCCAGTGCACTGTGTATAACTAATTTTTTTATTTTTAAATATGCTGTGCTCAGTGGAGGGGGTATCGTCCACAGGACTCACGCACATTCTTCACTGCTTAGACCCCTTGTTGAACATCTTTGCACACCTCCGAAGGGGTCTAAGCAGTGAAGACTGCACTGAGTCCTGTGGACGATACCCCCTCCACTGAGCACAGCATATTTAAAAATAAAAAAATTAGTTATACACAGTGCACTGGGATAAGGTATAGTTAGGTTTTAATGCAAAGAGGTTTCTTGATATAGGTCTTAGCAATAAGCGGTAGAAACCAGACAGTACCTAGTTACCCCGGAAGATTGTATTTGAACTAATTATTTACACACAATTCAAAAAAAGGGGTACAGAAATGGGCGGGTCATGAGTGGAGCAAGGATGTTCTTAAAATTGTTAGAAAATAATGGGAATATGTGCATACATTTGCACCACGTTTCAGTTAGTGCTAATGGCCATGCCTAAAGTTAAGCACAATTCCAGGGCATGCTATGCTTTAAACTGTGCCTAACTTTAAGCATGGCTTATATAATAGTGCTTTTTTGATGTTATATAGTTTATAGTATTATACCGTTCAAACTGACATTGTAGAGCAAAGTGGTGTACAGGCTAAAATTAGAAAAGGAAAAAAAATGAAACAACGCCATTATTAATAGGACAGGACAGAGAAAACAAAGTTAAAGTTTAATATGCAAGACACTGGGTAAAAAGGAGGAGGAAAAAATAGGGAACTATAGGGACAGGAAGATTTCAATCAGGTGCTCCCAGTTAGTTTGGGTTGCCATATGCTTGGTTATATAGCCAAATCTTTAAATCAGATTTAAAACTCTTAAATGATAAGTTACTTCGGATAGGTAAGGAGAGGTTATGAAGTGAAAGAAAATAGAAGGCACTGTGCCTTGTGGACTCTAATTGAGCATCTTTGTGGCTTGGCATCCGGCTAGGTGAAAAAGGAATTGTAAGGTTGGATAGGTAATCTGGCATGCCTACTCTGAAGACCTTGAAAGTAAGTGACGCTACTATGAAAATAATCCGTTGTCCCACAGGCAACCAGTGCTGTTTTTTCAACAGATGAGTTATGTGGTCTGAGCATTTTGCATGACAAAGGAGTCTAATAGCCATATAGAATCTAGCCCTTAATGCAATGAAAAGGGCTCTTAAGTGTTCAATTTAGTGCATATTGTTCAGTTCAAATAATTAAGATTTAGGAACATTTTTTTGCTATTGGATTGTGTTTATAGCAATTTATATTACACCACTATTCAGAGGTATTTGAATATTTTAACTTGCTGAAGCAGCATACTATCTGATATCCAGTATCAGTTTATCAAATTTTCTCACAAGCCAGACTCCTTGATTAAAAGGTCAAAAATGTTTCATCAGGTACCTTGCTGAAAGTGCGTAAGTGGAATATGCACAGTATGTAAAACATGCTAATGACTTCCTGAAGCACCAAATTGATGGTGGAAGGTTAAAAAGGTAATTTCATTACAATAACAGTGATATAGCCAATGCATTAGCAGATTATGGTGCTAATTTTCAAAGCAGATGGACATCTTAAAAATGCCTACAAAAATGTCCATCTGCTAAAAACATCCAAATCCTGATTTGGAAAGTCAGAATTTGGACATTTCACACTACAAGTTCATTCAAATAGCAAGGGGGCATGTTGTGTGTGGGACGGGGGGGGGGGGGGGGGGGGTGCAAAAGTAGGACATTCAACAGGGATTTTCAAATGGGAAGAAATGTGCATGTTTAAAGAGTATGTATCTAGATCTGTTTCAGTCACATCCAAGTTGCAAAGAGTTGCTATAATTAAAAATAGATAACTTTATTGGTTAGGGAATAGGTTTTAATTTTTTTTAGTTTGTATAGTCAGAGTAGTAGGTACTCCTGTTTCCTGGCCACTGCAGAGAGGAAGATTGATACCCACCGAAAGAAAGATGAAGAAAGAAGAAATATCCAAGGGGTCCTTTTACTAAGGTGTGCTGAAAATTGACCTGCGGTAGTGTAGGCATTGGAGCCGACTCTGTGGGTGCTGTGGGTGCTTGAGCACCCCCAATATTGAGAAAATTCCTTGTATGTGTCTAGGGAGGGGTCATTTCCATTGGGCTTAGCACCCCCAATAATTTTGAAAAGTTGGCTCCTATGAGTGTAGGCGCGGGTTTTGGGTGCACACAGAATCATTTTTCAGCACACCTGTAAAAAGGGCCTTTTTAAAAATTTTTGCGGAAAATGGATGTGTGGTAAAATCAAAATTGCTGCGCATCCATTTTAGGTCTGAGACCTTACCACCAGCCATTGACCTAGCAGTGAAGTCTCACGTGGTAACTGGGCGGTAATGACCTACGCGCACCAAATGCCACTTGGCACATGTCTGATACGCACAGCAGAAAATAAAAATTATTTTTCGGCCATGCGTATCGGACGAGCGCCAAAAATGAAATTACCGCAAGAGCCATGTGGTAGCCGTGCGGTAACTCAATTTTGGCATGCGTTGGGTGCACGTAGATGCTTACATGGCTTAGTAAAAGGGCCTCCCAAGTGTGCAGGACGTTCAGCTAAGTTCCTGAACCAAGAGCCTATAGAATAAAGAGAAAGAGAACTGAAAAACAAGAGTAGAGAGGAAAGTCTAAGAGATAAAAATATAATATTTACCTGTTTGAGTACTTGTAGAGATTAGTCCTGCAAAACAAAAGTCAAAACAAAGTATCAAACCCTAGGGTTAATTGATGTAATCAGCTTACAGTTTAATTTATACTGTTACTAAAATGAGATACTGATCTGAAGCTGACTTGAAAAGGTTGAATATTTTCTTGGGTTGTTCATGAAGGTTAAGCTAGTGTTACTTGAGAAACTTGTAAAACAGTAAAATGGGTAAAAATTGCTGTTTATATGTATTGTTAAACTCCCTGGTTGGCGTAGAGTTCATGTGGGGAAACTCCATGACATATTTTGTAACATCACTGTGATACCTTGCTCTCCCACCAGGGGGCTTACAATACTATTTTGTGAGCTGCACTGACTGTTGTCTTGTATCAATGCATGCTCTCTTTAATGTGATTCTGGAAAGCCAATAAAGGCTTTAGAACCTCTTCCTCATTCTCATGCCATTTGAAGACATCCAGCAAGCTAAGTGATTTTTTACTATCTCGTTTTCTCTGTCGGTACCGTGGACTTTGTTTGTAGTTTTTTCAGTGCTGTGGGCAGTAGCTATGTTTCTTCAATCTTTTTGGTAACCTGTATAGGTTTTTTCAGTAGGCTCTGTGATCACTATGTGGTGGACTTTCCAGATTTCTTTACGATAAGGATTGGGGTTTTTTGGAACCGCCTGTTTTTTTCCCTTGAAGTGGTTTTTCCAGGGGGTTCTTTCTTCCTCTAATCCTTTAGTATTTAGAACCTATGATAATACTCTGTTACCATTGTAAAGTAGTGGACTTGTTAGTGCCCTTTGGCATTTTCCCTACTGGAAAGTTTGAGGTTCTGTTGATAAATTTATTTGCTATTTTCTTATTAAAGGTAGTGGAAATTCTGGTAAGTCCATCACATGGTATATATAGATTCAGTGCTTTAAGTATGCCATATGTTCTAAGGATCAACAAAAATAATAATAACATGAAGCATTTCTAGACTCACTTCAGTTGGTGTTGCAGAATATATTTTTCTGGGATTAATGCATCATGCCTAATAGACATCCCTAAGCTGGGGAAGGAAGGAACCCACTACAATCATAAATATATCTCGGGTACAGTACTTAGTATACTTACATCCCTGGGGATTGAGGCTTGGGAGTTGTATGCCACTGTGAGTCTCTCTCAGGCCCTTCTGTACCTTTGGTACGATCTTTTGTGGTCTGGGAGGACAAAGTAGCAATTCTCCTTATGGAGATAGATCCTAGCAAGTATGTTGGAGTCTGCCTCTCCAAAGTTGGGCATTCTGCTGCGGGAAGGCACAGCTGCAGAATGTCCCCTTGGATATGACATTGTGACATCATGATGTATTTATGCGTAGATGTCAAATCAGTGCTGATCAATTTCTGTACAGTGCACAAAATTCAAGGCGTATTCTATATACTGTGTAGAACAGGGCAGGGGTAGAATTTTAGGCACATAGGTAGGTATATAGATTTAGTCACAGGGATGGTGCCTGTGTGTATTCTATAAATCACATCTAACTTTTATAGAATACACTTAAGCGAGTTTTTATTCCACGCTGATTCTGTAGGCGCCATATATAGAATCTAGCCCATTGTGTTCACAAACCGTAGCCTCTCTTATCTAAAGGATAAAAATGACAATACATAAATAATAAACAAATATGAAATTATTAATACAAAATTATTGATTAGAAATGAAAATGTGTCCTTACAATCAGTTGATCCAACAAAATACTGCTACACCATTCAAAATGGCACCGAGACAGAAAATCTTCACTAGAAGAAACCAAAGCAAAATAAATAAAGATTTCTAATTATATTGTCACTAATGCCAATTCTGTTAACAGTGCTGTATGATCAAGGTAATCATATGTATGAATATAAACATTTTAATGCCTATAGGTATATTTACATTCATACATATGGTTACCTTAATCATACAGTGCCATTACAGAACTGGCATTAAGCACAGCTTTTTTGGCAGCTAATTTATGGTCAACAATATAAAAAAAATGGGTGAAAAATATTCCAATATAGCTGTAAAATATACTGCTGCATATACCAACACTCACAGCTATGTGCAATTTCAAATGTTTATTATTATTATTATTATCAAATACATAAAATCGTCCTACTGCTTTCATACAACTACTCAAACACATTCCATTCTCACCATTCATACATCACTCCACATCCTTCCATACATCAAGCATCAAATTTTGACCAACAAATATTATAACAACACTAAAACTACTCATATCATTATAGACACAACTGGCAGAAGACTACAAAGAAGCTTGTGTTCTATTAAGAGCAGTTTGTCCAGCAATTGGGTCATAGCGGAGATATGTGGTCATTGGACAACATGATAGTTTGAAGGATCGTATGGCTTTAAAAGTGCAATAGCGACTTCTTGGAGACACGCTGCTGGCAGTTAGAGAATATGTTCCAGCGAGGTGGTGAATTGATAGCCCCATGCGCGGGATACAGCGCATGAAGTTTGTGATACCGACAGTGGGACTTTTGGAAATCGTCTGACTGTTTACATGAGTACAGATTTACAAAAGGGAGTGGTAATGCACTGAATATATTCCAGTGAGCACATTTTTGCATGCTGGTCAATTGCTGAACAAACTGCTGTTAATAGAACACAAGTTTCTTTGTAGTCTTCTGCCAGTTGTGTCTATACTACTACTACTTATCACTTCTATAGTGCTACAAGGCATACGCAGCACTGTACACCATACATGAAAAGACAGTCCCTGCTCAAAGAGCTCATAATCTAAATAGGACAGACAGACAGAACAACTAAGAGGTAAGGGAATTAAAGACGTGGGGGTAAGAGGGTACAGGGCAAATGAGTAGTGATTAGGAGTCAAAAGCAGCGTTGAAGAGGTGGGCTTTCAGCCTGAATTTGAAAACGGCCAAAGAGAGGGCTAGATGTACAAGCTCGGGAAGTCTATTCCAGGTGTGAGGTGCAGCGAGATAAAAGTAACGGAGTCTGGAATTAGCTTTAGAGGAGAAGGGGACAGACAATAGAGATTTATCTACAGAACGGAGTACCCGAGGGGGGGCGTAGGAAGAGACAAGAGTGGAGAGGTACTGGGGCGGTACAGTGAATGCACTTATAGGTCAGTAAGAGAAGTTTGAATTGAATGGGGAAGTGGATAGGGAGCCAGTGAAGTGACTTGAGGAGAGGGCTAATGTGAGGGAAAATGAGTCGCGCAGCAGAGTTTTGGTCTGATTGAAGAGGAGAGAGATGGCTAAGTGGGAGGCTGGTGAGAAGCAGGTTGCAATAATCTAGGCGAGAGGTGATAAGAGTGTGGATAAGGGTTCTGGTAGAGTGCTCAGAGAGGAAGGGACGGATTTTGCTGATGTTATAGAGAAAGAAATGACAGGTTTTGGCAATCTGCTGAATGTGAGCAGAGAAGGAGAGAGAGAGAGGAGTCGAAGATGACCCCAAGATTACGAGCTGATGAGACAGGGAGAATGAGAGTGCCATCCACTGAAATAGAGACAGGGGGGAGAGGAGAGGTGGGTTTAGGGGGAAAGTTGAGAAGCTCGGTTTTGGCCATATAATGATATGACTAGTTTTAGTGTTATAATATTTGTTGGTCAAAATTTGATGTTTGATGTATGGAAGGATGTGGAGTGATGTATGAATGGTGAGAGTGGAATGTGTTTGAGTAGTTGTATGAAAGCAGTAGGACAATTTTTATGTATTTAATAATAATAATAATAATAAATGTTTGAAATTGCACATAGCTGAGTGTTGGTATATGCAGCTAATTTATGGTACCAGTTTATAGAATTGCCACCAAAGATTGCATTACTATCTAAAATAGCTCATTTGTTTCTTTCTATACCAAAGTACAGCCACTGTAGCTTAGCTTCCCACAGAACATAAGATATTCAAAGTATTTATCTGGATAGTAACAACTGCTGCTGAAAGTTATTATATCTTCTCGCAAAACACCTGGCTCCAATTATCTCTCCCAGTATTGTTTTTTATAACTCCAACTTTAACACCATACTATAATCTTCCTTTAGATATTGTTAAAGAGCCTCAGCGGTGCTCACTGCTACTTTAAGAAAGCAATGTTTACAGCATCCAATTCCTCATCGGCTCTTCCAATTACCTCCTCCTCTTTTAAATATATATTTTTTGATCATTTCTTTCATTTATACTAATTTTTAATCCCCATACTTATCTTAAGGGTAGTGTCTGGCTTAGAGGTGGGAGCGTCCGACACGCATGTTTTGCCCTCCCTTGGGCTGTCTCAAGGACCTTCCCCCTTTAGCCGTGTCTAGCCCCCAGCTCTGCTGCTATTTTCAAGGA
This sequence comes from Microcaecilia unicolor, assembly GCF_901765095.1. Taxonomy (NCBI): domain Eukaryota; kingdom Metazoa; phylum Chordata; class Amphibia; order Gymnophiona; family Siphonopidae; genus Microcaecilia; species Microcaecilia unicolor. The sequence goes on from NC_044033.1 coordinate 432,461,968, forward strand.
AAATTATAGTATGGTGTTAAAGTTGGAGTTATAAAAAACAATACTGGGAGAGATAATTGGAGCCAGGTGTTTTGCGAGACGATTGATTGACAGGCTCCCTTAAAAAAAATCTGTTATAAAGATAGCCAATTAGATAGAAAATTATTATATGGCATGGGGACACTACCTAGACAGTGTTGGGGTGGATCTTGGATGGAACATGGGTGTTGTTTTTTTAATTATTTGGATGGTGGCTGTCTGGGTAACTATCTGGATGACTTTAGGATCGCAAATAAGCTGTTCTAAAGTTATCTGGACAGTGACATGAATATCACCGCATTCCAGATAATGCAGATAATGGTGGCATTCTCCATGTACATTCAGTGCTGGCTGCTGTGTAGACACCAATGCAGACTATACAGTCGCAACCGTGGTGTTCAAATATGAGCCTGATCATTTACTTACACACACCTGAGTGTTCAGCTTTAATGTGTATCCACACATCCAATTATATATTATATGAATTAAATAATATTCTTCCTGTTCTTATGTACCCTTTTGTTAGTAGCTGAGTAGCCTAATGGTTAATGCAGCAGCCTGAGAACCAGGGAATAGATTTCAGGTCCCATTACAGCTCCTTGTGACCTTGGGTAAGTCACTTAACTCTCCATTGCCCCAGGTACAAAATGAGTACCTGTATATAGTATGTAAATCACTTTGATAGTAACTGCAGAAAGGTGATATATCAAATCCCTTTCCCTTACATATGTAGAATAATTCAATTCAATTCAAATGTTATATACCGCTAATATCCCTTATTCAGGGTTCAGTGCGGTTTACATCATAAGTAGAACAGGTTGGGTATAACGTATGGTTAGGGCATTGGTTGTGTACACTCTTGGTGGTTGAACATAATGTTGTGTGAGTTTAGAGGGTATGAGGGTTATTAAGGCTTTTCCTTTGTCCTGCGGGTGGTCAGTGATATAGAGGACTCATGTTTATTATGTGGTAGACTTTGGAGAGAGGAAAGTTTCTAGCCCATTATAAACCATAAAATTGTATTTCTCTGTTTACCACCCTCCTCTCACCTACCCACACCCATCCTGTTAGAATACCAATGAAATGCTTTGATGTCCCCATGCATACCTCCTACCCACCCACCCCCACCCTCCCAGACTGTCAAAGTAATGCTTGGATGTCTCACTCATATATACTATCTGCTACCACATTTGCTTATTTCCGATCTGAGGAAGAAGGGCAACCATCGAAAGCTAATCAAGAAATGTATTATGTCCAATAAAAAAGGTATCATCTTATTTTCTTTTCCATGTTTTATTTTGTTTGATTTCTATTGATAGCCTCTTCCGGAAACTGAGGGGTCCTTTTACTAAGGTGCACCAAACAAATGGCCTGTGCTGTTGTAGAAGCATGTATTGGATGTGCGCAGGCCCATTTTTCAGCATGAATACAAAAAAGGCCTTTTTTGGCTGAAAATGGAAGTGCGGCAAAATGAAAATTGGCATGCGTCCATTTTGGGCCTGAGATCTTACCACCACCCATTCACTTAGCGGTAAGGTCTCACACGTTAACTGGGTAGTAATTGTCAGCGCACGTATAATGCCGATTACCACCCGGTTAGCGCCATGCGGTGGAAAATAAAATATATTTTCTGGCATGCACATTGGGCATGCATAAAAAATAAAATTACTGCCCAGGGCATGCGGTAGCTGGGTGGTAGTCCCGAATTGGCATGCATTGGGTACACATAGGTGCCTATATCTTAGTAAAAGAGCCACTGAGGTAATTAGTCTCTGATCTGGTGGTTTGGGGGAGTGAGTTCCACAGAGAGATTCCTAATACTGGGAACAGCGAGCTGAAGATCTTTTGGAATCGGATTCCCTTATAGAACAGTGGGGCTAAGATTAGTTGTTCTTTCAGTCTGTTGGAGTGAACAATACAGACGGATGAGATGTGAATCAGCAATTCAGAGGTGGCTTCTTGTAGTATTCGAAAGACCAAGCAGGCGGCTTTAAATCTAATTCTTCCAACTATGGATAGCCAGTGTAGTTTAGCAAGATATGGTGAGACGTTCGTGTGTTTACTTTGAAAATTAGTCTTGCTGCTGTGTTTTGTATGATCTGCAGTATGTTGGCAGATCTGCTTTTCTGAATTTACAATATATTCTGTAACACCCTTAAAGATATTTAGAATAGTCAAGTGAAGAAATGATAGTTTTTACCTCTGTGATATTTTAGAATGTTATACTTTGTGTCAATTCACCATCTCCTTTACCACAATCCTGAAAAATTGCATATTCAGAGTCTACCAATAGTATTCTGCATAGAATAGGAATAACTTGTAATTAAGAAACCCATTTTTGGAGCTTAAAGCAGTGATTTCAACAATCATTTCCGGTACTTCTAAGGAGAAATGCCATGAGGCTGAACAGAACTTCAGATTGCTGCTTACGACAAGCTCTCTTTATGAATAGGCTTCACAGTTCAAAAACTGACCTTTAGCAAGTGTAAAAAATAGATTGTGCCAGTGCTAGAAGGGCAGAACCTGAGAAAAATATTCAGCCACTATGTTTTATATGGACATTTTTTCATTTACTCAAAAATTAGATGTCAGAAGGTCAGAGAAAAGATTTTATCCAGAGATATTCCATGACATTTCATACTGAGGGAATGCCGCCCTCTGAATATAACAGTCTCCGCACTGAGATAGACGGAGAAATACACTTAAAGAAAGTCTGGGGTCCTATAGTGCAGGATGTATCATGGAAAACAAATAGCTTAGAATTGGTTGTGACATGCCATTTGTTAGTCTTATCTGAAAGGAACTGAACGCAAAGCTTATATTACAAAAAGTAAAAATGGAGCCTGAAGTAAAAACACATTTGCAATGTTATATGATAAAACAGTATTAGTCTAGAATACTTTCTCTTCATCTTAATATGATGCATTGTATAAGAGTAGACATACAATGCTGACCAATAGAATGTAGTGCAAACACACAAGTAGCCATTTTCGATCCCCATGGGCTCTTACTTGCATCAGTGGGGCCTGACAGGATGTAGTAATTTGTAGCTCCCATAGGTGGAGGAGTAGCTTAATGGTTAGTGCAGCAGGCTTTGATTGTGGAAACATGGGTTCAATTCCCACTGCAGCTCCTTGTGACCTTGGGCAAGTCACTTAACCCTCCATTGCCCCAGGTGCAAAAAAACTTAGATTGTGAGCTCTCTAGGGACAGAGAAAGTACCTGTATATAATGAGTACAGCACTACATACATCCAGAGTACTATAAAATTATTAGTAGTATATCTCTGCATTATTTCTACACACTGGCTATCCACTGGTAGGATCTCAGTTTTCCCCTGGACCTGGATAGTTTCCAGCAGTGAGAGGTTTACTTTTTCAGTGGGGACACTCTCCACACCAGATGATTGAGCACAGGAACAGAACACACAATAAAATGCCAGAAACACCACCACAGAGATTACTATCCAGCTTATTTTCGAACGAGAAGGCCGGCAATCTTCCGACACAAATCGGGAGATGGCCGGCCATCTCCTGAAGCCGGCAAAATTGGTATAATCGAAAGCCAATTTTCGCTGGCTTCAACTGCTTTCCATCGCAGAGTCGGCCAAAGTTAAAGGGGGCGTTTCGGCAGGCTATGGAAGGCGGGACAGGGGCGTGGTTACGAGATGGCCGGCTTTGGCCAATCATGGAAAAAAGAAGGCCGGCTCTGATGAGCACTTCGCCGGCTTCACTTGGTCCATTTATTTTTAGGACCAAGCCTCAAAAAAGTGCCCTAACTGAGCAGATGACCCCTTACTCCCCCAGTGGTCACCAGCCCCCTCCCACCCCCCCCCCAAAATTAAAAATTGTTCTTTTTGCCAGCCTCTATGCCATCCTCAAATGTCATACCAGTTCCATGACAGCAGTATGCAGGTCCCTGAAGCAGTTTTTAGTGGGTGCAGTGGACTTCAGGCAGGTGGACCCAGGCCCACCCCTCCCTACCTGTTACATTTGTGGTGGTAAATGGGAGCCCTCCAACCCCCCCCACACCCACTGTACCCACATGTAGGTGCCCCCCTTCACCCCTTAGAGCTATGGTAGTGTTGTACAGTTGTGGGTAGTGGGTTTTGGGGGGGATTTGGGGGGCTCAGCACCCAAGGTAAGGGAGGTATGCACCTGGGAACAATTTTTGAAGTCCACTGCAGTGCCCCCTAGGGTGCCCGGTTGGTGTCCTGGCATGTGAGGGGGACCAGTGCCCTACAAATGCTGGCTCCTCCCACGACCAAATGCCTTGGATTTCACCAGGTTTGAGATGGCTGGCATCGGTTTCCATTATCGGCAAAAACCGATGCCGGCCATCTCAAACCCAGCCATCTCTGACATTATGGCCGGCCCCAACCGTATTATCGAAATGAAAGATGGCCGGCCATCTTTTTCGATAATACGGTTTGGGATTGCTGTTTGCAGCGCCGGCCATATAGATCGCCGGCCATACAGATGGCCGGCGCTGTTCGATTATGCCCCTCCATGTGGCCTACTGTAGCTCAAAGAGGAGCTGGCATCCTTTCTGTCCAAGTTCCATGTTTATTCTTTCCAGATCCTCCTCTTGGGTTATTCCATTATCCTTGGACTGTTCCATTGTGACCACTCCTAAAAAGAAGGCCATAGGTCCTCTGGTGGGAGGAACACAGAACCTGGTAAAGTGTCCATAGGTCCTTTTATACAAGTTTACTTTGTTTTGCTCTGCTTGACTAACATAATGCATTTGAGATGAACATAACAGTTATTATTTACTTTATTTTCTTTCTCTTCCCATCCCAATTATATCTCTGGTATCCTCTTCTATTTGTTTTAGGATTATATTGTTGGCTATGCATTACCTCCCCTCATTGATTGATTACTATTGTTAGTTTTGTTGTCTGCTTCTTTTTTGTCACTTTAATCAAGTCCAGTTTTGTAAACTGCTCTGATGTTCATGATGAAGGGCAGTATAACAAATGCTTAAATACATAAAGGCATAGAAAATAATCGCAGATAAAGAACATATGGCCCATCGAGTGATGATGTATTGGAGATATGCTTTGACTTTTCTATTTTCTGTATTTGTTCATTGTACTTTTTATGACTGTTTTATTGTAACTAACCCTGGATAAGAGCAAGCTAAATCTAATCTAAGTCTGCCTACTACTCCTTCCTCTCCCTTAGGGAGCCTTTGTGTTTGTCCCATATTTTCTTAATTTCAGACACAGTCCATCTCCATTACCTCCAACAGGAGGCTGTTCTATACATTCACTATCCTTTCTGTGAAGAAGTATTTCCTCACATTAATTCTGAGTCTATCGATGATCCCTCATTCCAGAGCTTCTTTTCAATTGAAAAGAGACTGACCTTCAAAGGCCACAGTGGAAGTTAAATGTCTATCATATCTACCCTCTCCAGCATTTCTTTCAAAGTATACATATTGGGGTAAATATTCAACTAGTGGTGGTGAACGTTTGCTGATGGCAGGGGCGTAGATTTTGGGTGGGCCTAGGCAAGAAGTGGGTGGGCAACAAGTGTTCTTCCCCTCTCCCCCCAAAATATCTAAGCTGGTGGGAAAATGCTTCTCTCCACCTTGGCAGCCTGCAGCAGGCATGCGCTGAAACAGAGCATTCGCAGGTGCCAGTATCGTGGAGCACACTATTTTCATTACCATCAGGGCCCTTGCTGCGCGTCCGCTACGCCCATCTGAAAAATATTTTTTAGTTTCTGGCACGCGTAGCCAAGGTGCGCCAAATGGCATCTGATATGCGTAGGTCATTACCGCACAAATTCTTTACTGCTAGGTCTATGGCTGGCAGTAAGGACTCAGACTCAAAATAGATACATGGCAATATTGATTTTGCCGCACATCCATTTTCGTGGGGGGGGGGGGGGGGGGGAGGGGGAGGCCTTTTTTACAGGTTCACTGAAATATAATTCTGCACGTGCCCATAACTCGCGCCTACACTACCGCAGTCCACTTTTTACAGTGGGTTTGCAAAAGGACCTCTAAGTCAATAATTTTTTTTTTTATTTGTACCCCGTGCTTTCCCACTCATGGCAGGCTCAATGCGGCTTAGGTACTTATTTGTACCTGGGGCAATGGAGGGTTAAGTGACTTGCCCAGAGTCACAAGGAGCTGCCTGTGCCTGCAGTGGGAATTGAACCCAGTTCCCCAGGACCAAAGTCCACCACTCTAACCACTAGGCCACTCCTCCACTAATAATCAGAACTTAACTGGCCATGGGTTGCCATATAAAGATAGGGCTGTGTTTTATGTGGTTCTATTTATGCGGTTACCCTGGCCGGTTAAGTGCTGAATGTCAGTACTTAACCGGCCAAGTGCTGATTCTGCCCCTGGGATGCCTTCAAGTAGCCACTTTTCATTTAGGCACTAAGGACCTGATTCTATATATGGTGCCTAAAATTAACATGCAATAGGCACGCCTAAGTATATTCAAAATACTGCACATATTTAGAATACATGTAAACGTAGTTCATGTGACTAAATCTACATGCGTCTATTTACACAACAAACCACTGGTGTGAATCCCTGCGCGTAGATTTACGCGCACTGGCCCATATTTTATAACAATTCACGTAGATTTTGGAATGCCCACAAAATACCCATTTCCACGCCCCTAAGAGCACCCTTTTTTGCCTGCGTTTGAAAGAATTTAGGCACAGTACATTACAGAATACGCTTAGCAATGCACGCGCGTAAATCCTAATTTTTGCCAATTAGGGCTCATTATTGCTTGCTAAGATCTGTTAATGCTTAACAACTTGTTAAAACAATTAATCTACACACATAGTTATAGAATACACTTAGAGTTATGCACAGAACCACGTATAACTCTAAGCGTGCTAATTTTCAGCAGCAATAACAAGTTAAGTGCCACTGAAAATTAGCACATACTACTACTACTACTACTACTATTTAGCATTTCTATAGCGCTACAAGGCATACGCAGCGCTGTACAAACATAGAAGAAAGAGAGTCCCTGCTCAAAGAGCTTACAATCTAATAGACAAAAAATAAATAAAGTAAGCAAATCAAATCAATTAATGTGAACGGGAAGGAAGAGAGGAGGGTAGGTGGAGGCGAGTGGTTACAAGTGGTTACGAGTCAAAAGCAATGTTAAGAGGTGGGTTTTCAGTCTAGATTTAAAGGTGGCCAAGGATGGGGCAAGACGTAGGGGCTCAGGAAGTTTATTCCAGGCGTAGGGTGCAGCGAGACAGAAGGCGCGAAGTCTGGAGTTGGCAGTAGTGGAGAAGGGAACAGATAAGTAGGATTTATCCATGGAGCGGAGTGCACGGGAAGGGGTTGTAGGGAAGGACGAGTGTGGAGAGATACTGGGGAGCAGCAGAGTGAATACATTTATAGGTTAGTAGAAAAAGTTTGAACAGGATGCGAAAACGGATAGGGAGCCAGTGAAGGGTCTTGAGGAGAGGGGTAGTATGAGTAAAGCGACCCTGGCGGAAGATGAGACGGGCAGCAGAGTTTTGAACCGACTGGAGAGGGGAGAGGTGACTAAGTGGGAGGCCAGCAAGAAGCAGATTGCAGTAGTCTAAACGAGAGGTGACAAGGGTGTGGATGAGGGTTTTGGTAGAGTGCTCGGAAAGAAAGGGGCGGATTTTACGGATGTTGTAAAGAAAGAAACGACAGGTCTTGGCGGTCTGCTGGATATGAGCAGAGAAGGAGAGAAGGAGAGAGAAGAGTCAAAGATGACCCCACATAGCTCCGAACAAGTGATTTAACTGGTCAGTGGCCATTTGTGGTCAGTTAAATCATTTTGAATATTGTCCAGTTCTTTAATCTGTGCCCATGCACTTTACAATGAAGTCTACTGACCATTTTAGTAGCTGCCCTTTGGACTGGCTCCATTTCCTTTTATCCAGTGGATTTCCTCAAATCAGCAATATGCTCAAGAAGCTTACCAGGTAACATTACTATCTTGGGATTTTGATCATCAAGGTCTTTTCTTAGTAAACCCTAAATAGGAGAGAAGCTTTAGGGCCAAATTCTATAAATGGCGCCTTAAAAATCGGCACAGATAAACCATGTGGTTAGCGTGTTTCTATAAACCATGGCTAAAGTTAGGCATAGTTTATAGAATATGTGCACATGCCTTCTTGTGACTAAAATGTAGGTGCATCCATTTAGGTTACCTAAAACCAGGCCTAAATACTTGAGCCTAAATTAGGCACAGATCGGGTTTATTCCATAATAGCACACATAGCTTTTTGAAACGCCCATGGCCATGGGCATAGAATGAGCATGTTGTGGGCATTTCAAAAAACTATGTGTGCTATTATGGAATACACCCAATCTGTGCCTGTGTTGTAAATACGCCTAGAAAGTTGTGTGTGTACATTCTAATTAAAGCCAATTAGTGCTGATAAATTGTTGTTAAGTACCAATTATCGGTGTTGTTTGGCTTGTTAATCAATTAATTTGTGTGTGCATGAAGTTGCATATAAAATTGTGAAAGATGTGTTCTTTAAATTATGCTTGTTAAGGCATCTAAAAAGATTGCTAACCAGTGGCGTACCTAGGGTAGTTGACACCCGGGACTGGTCATTTTTTAACACCCCCCCCCCCCCCAAATCCAGTACTAGGCATACCGAGAATACAAAACACTCAGGACCTATAGAGCAATTCTACCATACCATAAGCAGTAATTTCTACGAGTCACACAAGGAAAAGGAAAGCATCTTAAACACTACAGTGAGCACTAGAACATCAATTCACCTATTGTAAAACGAAAACAGACAGATTAGTACAGATCGTCGATCCTGCACAGTCAATGCCAACTGAAAGCCATGTCTTTTTCACAAACATAGATACACCCTAATCCACTATAGAATAAGTAATCATAAGCTTTCTATTAGGCAAAAATTAAACTGAACCCCCGATGCCAGACTCTGCATACAATGCAACACCACAGAAACAGAAACCTAGTACTGTGCAAAATATAAAGACAGCAGATGTAAATTTGAAAAAAACTAACAAATACCAATCACCACTTTACAAATTAACAAATAGAAATAAAACAAATACAGAAAATAAAATAATACCATTTTACTGGACTAATACATTTAGCTTCCAGAGGCCAAAATCTCCTTCCTCAGGTCAGTACAGTATAGTGCTGTTACAGTATCTTATCCTGACCTGAGGAAGGGGGTTTTGTTCTCTGAAAGTTAAGTCAAAATGTATTAAAATTAGTCCAATAAAAAGATTACCTTATTTACATGTTCTATTTATAAACAACACAGCTACAATACTATATCCTAAAGCAAAATAATAAAAATATATATTTACAGTTTGTTGTCTCTGGTTTCTGCTTTTCTCATCTTCTTTTCACTGTCTTCCTTCCATCCAGGATCTGTCTTTGCTCTCTCTCTGCCATCCAGTGTCTGCCCTCTCTAATGTCCCTTCCATCCACTGTCTGCCCTCTCTCTCTCTCTGCCCCTTCCATCCACTGTCTGCCCTCTCTCTCCCTTCCATCCACCATTTGCCCCAGTCTGCCCTCTTTCTCTCTCCCCCTTCCACCCACCATCTGCCCTTTCTCTCTGCCCCTTCAATCCGTCTGCCCTCCCTGTCCCATCCATCCAGGGTCTGCCCTCCCTCACACTCCCCACTTCAATCCAGGGTCTGTTGTCCCCTCTCTCTGCCCCCCCTTTCAGCCCCCAGTTCCACCTGCCCCTAGTTCCAGCCCCAGCCCACATCTCCCACCTGCCCCCCTTTTCAGCCCCACTATCCCACCAGTCCCCAGCCCTTTTCTCCCATCAGTCCTGAGCTTCAGCCCCCAGCCACTTCTCCCTGTCCCCTTTTCAGCCCCTAGTTTCAACCCAGCCCTTTTCTCTCACCAGTCCTGAGCTTCAGCCCCAGCCAGTTCTCCCTGTCCCCTTTAAAGCCCCCAGTTTCAGCCCCTGCCCCGTTTCAGCCCACAGTTCCAGCACTAGCCCCCTTATCCCAAATACCCTCCTTTTCAGCCCCCAGTTCCAGCCCCCTTCATCCACCACATGCTCTGCATCCCCCCTTTTCAGCCCCAGACCCATTCTCCCACCTGCCCCAGGCATGGACCCATTCTCCCTCCTGCCCCCTTGTCAGACCCCAGTTCCAGCTTCAGACCCCTTCTCCCCTCTGAGCACCCTCACCCCTCCCCAATCCCCTCCCCTCTGAGCACCCCTCTCAGCTCCCCCACCCCTCCCCAGTTCCCTTCTCCCCTCTGAGAACCCCTCTCAGCTCCCCCACCCCTCCCCAGTTCCCTTCTCTCCTCTGAGAACCCCTCTCAGCTCCCCTACCCCTCCCCAGTTCCCTTCTCCCTTCTGAGAACCCCTCTGAGCTCCCCCACCCCTCCCCAGTTCCCTTCTCCCCTCTGCGAACCCCTCTGAGCTCCCCCACCCCTCCCCAATTCCCTTCTCCCCTCTGCGAACCCCTCTGAGCTCCCCCACCCCTTCCAGTTCCCTTCTCCCCTCTGTGAACCCCTCTGAGCTCCCCCACCCCTCCCCAGTTCCCTTCTCCCCTCTGCGAACCCCTCTGAGCTTCCCCACCCCTCCCCAGTTCCCTTCTCCCCTCTGAGAACCCCTCTCAGCTCCCCCCACCCCTCCCCAATTCCCTTCTCCCCTCTGAGCTCCCCCACCTCCTTCTCCCATCTGAGCCCCCCCCCCTCCGTGGAGAGCGATAGAGCCCTCTTCTCCTGCCAGCACCCTGCGTTTTTTTTTAAATCCATGCAGCAACGCAGGCAGCGCCTCGTGTCTGCCCTGCTGTGTGCTTCGAAAAAAGAAAATCACTTCGCTGGCATCGGCCGGCCTTCTCTCGCTATGTCCCGCCCTCGAGGAAATAGGAAGTTACCTCAAAAGTGGGCGGGACATAGCGAGAGAAGGCCGGCCCGACGCCAGCGAAGCGATTTTCTTTTTTCAAAGCACACAGCAGGGCAGACACGAGGCGCTGCCTGCGTCCCTCGCTGAATGGATTAAAAAAAAAAACGCAGGGTGGTGGCAGGAGACGGCGGAGCACCCCCCCACCCGCTGACACCCGGGGCGGACCGCCCCCACCCCCCCCCCCCCTTGGTACGCCACTGTTGCTAACACCATCAAATTTCAGAACTGTGATTCAAAACTAATGTTGTGCTTTGATTCGTGCAATAGTTTGCTACTTGGCTTACCTGAACACAAATTAAAGCTTTACAAATTGCCCAAAACTCAATGTTAAGAATTCTAATGAATGTTGGTAGATGCACATTACACCAATTTTAAAATCTTTACATTGGCTACCAATTGATTTCTGTATTAAATTTAAAATACTTCTTTTGATATTCAAAGATTTTGACAGGCCAGGTGTCAGAGACATTATCGACAAAGATGAGTGTTTATCAGCCCTCAAGGTCATTGAGATCTGCACAGCAAAGTATATTTGGATGTGCCTTCACATCGTGCTATATGATTAAATGAGTACAGAACTACCATATTCTATATTGCAGGTCCCACTTTATGGAATAGTCTACCGTTAAAGCTAAGAAAAATACAAGAAATTAAAAAGTTTAAGCAAGAGCTTAGAAACTCACTTTTTTGTGCAAGTTTATGGAATTGGGAAAGGATAAAGACCATGATAGCAGTTAGTTAAAATGTTTTTAATTTTTAGTATGTTTTTATGTTGGTAAGTTGTACATTGTGTATGTGAAAGTGTAAACTGCCAAGAACTGCTAGATTGAGTGGTATAGAAGAGACTGAAATAAATAAGTAAATGTGGCCATGTGGCCAAATTAGTGCGCACAAGTTAAGGCGCTGTATATAGAATTTGAGGGTTAGTGAATTGAATCCTTACTGTTCTATTTACACATCCACGAAAGCTGTATCATTATTCTGATTAGTACTCATCCTGAATGGCCAAATGCACTAGAATGCTGCGTGGCAGTCTGCTTTTAGTTCCTGTTGAAGTTTATTTATAATAGTAGAAGGAACACGCAGCATTCTGGAGATGTGAAGGAATGTAGCCAGATGCAATCTCCTGCTCTGTCATGCAGAAAATAAATAAATAAAAAGTACAGAAACCTGGGAAGAAATATAATTTCAAGTACATAGGCTTATATTGTACAGTATGCTTACATATTTTAGCTTGATATCCTGTCTTATTTTATAATATTTTTAAAACTGTGTATAACATTTTTTATAATATGAGTTCTGATTATGTTTAGTTTGATATTTTTAATATGTTTTGTCCTTTGTAGGGAGATTTTTTTAACATATAATTTTTGTCCCCCTTTTCAAGACTCCTCCGATGGTAACCTTATATGTGCTCTTATGTTTGTTTGCATTTTTTGGTTTTCATTCTTTGTTTTTTTTGTTGTTTTTCATGTATTGTAAGATTTTGCTTTTGTTTTATTTTATATTTATAGATCTCTGATGTAAGCTATTGCCAAAACTTGGCCAAGTCAGGTCCTTCTTCAATAAAATTTTACGTTACACTACTGGTTGTCTCCTCCCTTGGACCACCTTTGCTGCTTTTGGTGCTATCTGCTGATTCTGCAGAGGTTATATTCTTGTTCTTTGCTAAGAAATACAAATAACCACATACACAGAGTAAGAGCTATAAAGTGAAGCAGATTCTGCTAGCAATGTCAGGTTGCTCATTTGGAGAACAAATACACCACTACCATGTTAAGATTGCAAAGCATATTTTAGTCATTGATGAACTAAGAGAAAAGTTAAAAATTAAAATGTGTCTGTTTATGTATATAAACCTATGGGGAAAGGGGGGCTATATAACTTTTAATAGATAAGTCATTCATTTAAATGTATATGTTTAATCAGTGTTGGTGGTAAATGGATCAGCCACCACGTGTTTTAAATGGATCACTTATCTGTTTATACCTGCTATTTCACCCCCACTGCTTGGATGTGCAGGCTATAAAAAGAAAGATTCATTTTTGCCCCTCTACATAATTTTTCATATCTTCTCCAGCTTGTCCAAAATTCTCCTCCCGCACATCTTTTGAAATGCATAAATGCTGACCTTTCAGCAACTTGCTGCATGATTTAAAAAAAAAAAAAAAAAAGCCACGTATGCAGCCAGAATCTACTGCTGACGGCATTAGTGACTGTTTAATATTGACTTTAGTCACTGGAGAATAGCAATGTTGAGGGAAATGGTAACATTAGCCTGTATTTGAACTGGAAAAACATATATGAGCACCCAAACTCTACAGAACAATGACATTTCTCCTTTTATGAGTAGCCTGGCAAGATGATATTCCATGTTTTTATACTGTTCCATTACCTTCCTAACAGTCATCACCTCCTATGGAGGAAAGTGAATTGTAATCTGACACATTTCAAGAATTTAGATGTTGACATTTATATATAATAATTAATGAAGACTAGAAATTAGAATGAGAAGTATTTATAGAATATTTGTTGCAGTCATAGCCTAGACACCTGCTTGGTTTTAAGAAAAGCATTAAAAAATTGATTATGGTCAGTGTGTGCAGCCAGCCCACATTTGCTCCAGCAGGAGCAATTTAGTGTTATTAGCATTGCAGAAAACTTGCAGTCAAAAGTGTGAGAAGTGTGCCTGGAACTTTATATTTCCCTTATGTATAATTCCTACGCAGTGTGACTTTATATATTTCACAATTATGCTCACCTCCTTTTCCTCTCCTATACATGCACCAAACAAGGCTGCCACCTCTTCCCACACTTAATTCGTTTCTCAGTTCTATCTTCCTTCCCTCCATCTGACACTTTCTTCAATTTATCACTTGCCACCTGCTCAAACTGAAGTATAAAATTTTCGTAAATCATATACAAAGTCGACAAAGTACAGTATGATTTATGGTTTTATTAATAATGCAACTTCAAAATAAACCTTTGCAAATGAGTATATGTCCACTTTTTAATACATCAAATTCATCCTCTCATCACTTTTTTATCAGTTTTGTTAATTTCATTAAAAAGGAGAGGAAAAGCCTCAACTGACTCCTTCTTGGCTACATAGCCGATCACTTCCAGGAGTTCATGCAGTCATCATCGGCTAAAAAACCTCTGAAAAACTTTAATTAAATTGAACTATAATGTCCATATAAATGTTTTACTTAGCTTTTTGAGATGTATTGACTCTTCATCTCTCCATATATCTCTATTCCATGGCCAATAATGTCCAAAGTTTTGCAACCTTCATCAGGGTCTGTGGAACATAGGCTGTTAAACAAGAGAAAAAAGAATCAAAGACTTGCTTTACTTAATTCTTTGTGGTAGTTCTTGGAGTTCCTTATACACCATTATCTGCTTTTGGAGTCCCTTGTTCCTTGACTGAAACTACATCTACTTTTCAAGTTAAGTATGTTATCATTTCTGTTTTTGAGAATTAGCTGAGGTGGCTTGTGACACTTGTGGACTCTAAACAAGTGGGAAATGTATGCAGAATATGGCTCATGGAATTATTTCCTACGCCTTCTGCATGTGCATGCGTTGGTTTGTATGTGTTGTAGCCAGTGATTTTTTTCTAGCAAAAAAGGTACCAGTATTCAAATGCCAGGTCACCCTTCAGGGGCGGGGTGATCACTGAGGGGTCCACCCCACAATAGCCAGGCTCCTTGAAATCAGTCATAGAATCTATGACAAGGCAGAATTGTTGTGTAGAGCCTGAGCTGTTTCATTAAAAACGTTGGAACCATGGGTCAATTTTAGCAGACAATGGAAAAGGTGCCAGTACTCAGTACCCCCAAGTACCGTCTCAAAAAAAGCCCTGGTTCTATCAATACACACAGGAATCTTGAATAGTACTGTCATTCAGTAGTCAATTCAGCAACACCCCCCCAGCTGCAGCTTAGACAGAGTCAGCAGAAAGCCACTGAAAGGAGAATGAACAGAGTGCTACACCTGGAACAACACAGAAAGCCAAGTTCTGAGACAGCAGGGTAGGGGAAGCTGAAGGAGGCAGGTTGTGATGTGGCAGGTATGGGCAAAGGGAACTTTCTAGAGTGGCATGGTAGTTCTGTGTAGGGTAATTTTAGCAAATGATAGCAATTTGCAGGGAACTGGAGCTGTTAAGGGGAATATTTTAGTGGTGGGGCAGATTAAAAGGGTAGATTAGGGGTAGGGTAATTTTCAGGATGGTAGGGCAGTTGGAAGAGGGTTTGTTTGGGGGGGATGGGTCAGTGTGTGGGTTTGTAGGGCAGATGTGGGTGGGTTGTGTAGGGGGCACCCTGGCATCTGTTCCCCAGTTTAATCCATTACCTGAGCAACAATTCCCTATAGTGGTGCCAGCATCAGCCAGGGAGATGCTATCCTACTACTACTACTTATCATTTCTATAGTGCTACTAGACATACGCAGCGCTGTACACTTGAACATGAAGAGACAGTCCCTGCTCAACAGAGCTTACAATCTAATTAGGACAAACAGGACAAATAAGAGATAAGGGAATTACTAAGGTGGGGATGATAAAATAAGGGTACTGAACAGTGCATTTTGTCTAGCAAAAAAGGTGCCGGTACTCAAATGCTAGGCCACTCTTCAGGAGTGGGGTAATCACTGAGGGACCCACCCCATAATAGCCAGGCCCCCTGTAACCAGTCACAGAACCTATGACAAGGCAGAATTGGTGTCTAGAGCCTGAGCTCTTTCATTAAAACTTGGGGTCCATGGGTCAATTTTAGCAGACAATGGAAAAGGTGCCGGTACGCAGTACCCCTAAGTACCCCCTCAAAAAAAGCCCTGGTACTGAACATCCTGAAAAGGGAACTCTGTCTATATTGCACCCTGCCCCCCCTCTAGTGGCAGGCCCTCCCTCTTTTCAACTCCAGCTATCATTCCTCCAGAAGCTTCCTTGGTACTCAATAAAAGACCATGCTCTCAGCTTCAAAGTGTCACTTTTTTATTCAGCTCAATTCAGAAGCACAAACTTCCATTTTTCTTCAATCATAAGGGTAAGCATAAATTACTCTTACAAACAATATTGGCTCCTTCCAGAGCTGCCAAGCTACCAATTTGAGGAGGGAGACTTTTTGGCTGGTCCTAGATTTCTGCCAACCTCATTTTGGTGCATTACGGGACCTGCAGCACTGATTTCAATGGACAGAATCATGGATTACAAATACTACAATGCTTTGAGATTAAATTTAAAACCAGAATTGGCCAAAAAGTCTTCCTCCTGCAGTTGTGTAGCAAGGGCGGGGTGGTGGGGGCGGTCTGCCCCGGGTGCACGCTGCTGGAGGGTGCAGAGAGCAGCCGCGCGCCTGTCGGCTCCGCTGGTTCCCCACTCCCTCTGCCCCGGAACAGGGTACTTCCTGTTCTGGGGCAGAGGGAGCAGCCGACAGGCGCACGGCTGCTCTCTGCACCCTCCAGCAGCCAAGAATGCACCTGGGGGGGGGGCTTGATGCACCAGAGAGGGGGGTGTCATTGCACTGGGGGGGGCTTGATGCACAGGAGAGGGAGTGTCTGCACCGGGGGGGGGGGGGTGTCGTGCTGTACCCTGGGGGGACAGATGCTGCTGCACCTGGGAGGGTGCGCAGCAGCGATCCGCCCTGGGTGGCAGCCGATCTAGGAACGCCACTGCCCTCCTGGAATGGGTAACTTGACAGCTCTGTCATTCTATACAATTAAGAGCATTTAAACATAGTCAAACATTCCTCAGGCGAGCTTCCAAAATTGGTGGGTTAATCATAGAACTCTCTAGGTTCTTTAGTTTGAACAACAAGGCATATATACAATAAACAGCACTAAACACTTCTTAGCTAATTACTCCAACATGAATGTGCTAAGCAGACAACAAGCCCCCCTCCTCCCCAGTAACCTTCCCTCTGGGTTTTAACTAGTAACAGGGGTTACGCTTCTCTTCCAGAACCTAATTCAGAATCATAAACTTTTCCCCACTCAGGCACTTCCTTAACCCAGTGTTTCTCGGTGATTCTCTTGTCCTTCTTACCCACCCTTCAAGGAGTCTGTGTAGGCTCCTGCTGGCTTTTCCCTGTGTAATCCCCCATTATGTGGGGACTACTAAGTGTTGTGGGTTTTCCCTGGAGTCACTGGGGGGAATCATGTGTGATGTCCCTGGATGGGGAGGAAGCCCAGCTCAAGGGGAGTGTGTTGTGCTATAAGTTGCAGAGAAACGGTTCTATTGTGTGATTGACAGTAGAGGTGGAGTTTGAAGGTAATAAAAGTTTCTGTTTGTGCAAGCACATGGTCTTTAGTTGCCTTCAATCCCACCAGGACCAAAAGAGGAGAGGGGGTATCCTGGAAAATCAGAATAAATTAAGGCTGAAATAAAGAGGAGTTCCTGTCCCTAAAAACAGTAACTGTGAGTGTCATAGGAGCCAACTTTTCAAAATTATTGGGGATGCTAAACCCAGTGGAAATAACCCCTTCCTGGACACATACAAGGAATTTTCTCAATATTGGGGGTGCTCAAGCACCCACAGCACCCACAGAGTCGGCTCCTATGGTGAGAGTGCTCCGGATAGGTAAGGGGAACCCAGCCTGGGAGCAGGGGAAGCCTGTTCAAGGCTGGGGTGTGACCCTGAGAGGTACATCACTAGAAGGACAGTCAGAGAAGTCTGATCCTGAGGGAAGCGGATTGAGATCAGAGTCATCAGGAACAGCCTTGGATTATAAAGCCAAAAGAAATAGGTGTTGGACAGGAGAAGTGTATATTTTATACATATCTCGAGTTACCGTCTGAAGTTGTTGAAATAGTGGAAAATAATGTATCAAATGGACTTGGCTGGATTGGAACAAAAACCTCTTAAATCAATTGGATTGTAAGCTCTGTCGAGCAGGGACTGTCTCTTCATGTTCAAGTGTACAGCGCTGCGTATGTCTAGTAGCACTACAAAAATTATAAGTAGTAGTAGTAACTGCTGACTGTACATGATGAGTTTGAAGTTTAGATTTACTACCATTGCAGAAGTTAGTAAATATTTTGAATAAAAGGCCCATTTATTCCTATGGGCCTTGCTGCAGATAAGTTGAGCTAAGCTTTAGTAAAAGACCCTCTAACTAACTGACTAACAAATTAACTAACCAACTAACTTTTTATTTGAGATGGTGGAGTAGGGGCAATTGGTGACAGTTGTTTTTAGTGTTTGTATGAATACTCTTTGTTACACTGTGTAGAGTACATGTGTAGTTTTTCTGTCCTATGAATTGATGGCATTCTTTTCTGTTTTCTGTTTTTTTTACAAAATGTTATTATGTATGTAAACCGCCTTATCTCAGGCACAAAAACAGTATATTAAATAAATAAACCAGGGGTGTAGCCAGACACACAATTTTGGGTGGGCCTGAGCCCAAAATGGGTGGACATGACAACCCTGCCACCCCCCAACATTTCTCCCTCCCCCCAGTATATCTGGGGGGGTCACTTAACTCTACTCCCCTGCTCTTCTCGTACCTTCAAATTCTTTAGGTCTTCACCAGCAGCGAACAGCAACTCATTCCTCTTGTTTGCACCGGCTCTGAGCCTTCCCTCTAATGCAACTTCGTGGTCCCACAAACAGGAAGTTGCATCAGAGGGAATGCTTGGGGCCCGTGTAAGCACAGGGAATGGAAGAAGGAACCGTCTGAAAATAACAAGAAACAGCATAAGGAGTGTCAAAGCAAATGCAAGGCGCAGATTAAGAAGGCCAAGAGGGAGTATGAAAAAAAGATAGCATTAGAGGCAAAAAAACATAGTAAAAATTTTTTTTCGGTATATTAAAAGCAGGAAGCCGGCAAAAGAATCGGTTGGGCCACTGGATGACCGAGGGGTAAAAGGGGCGATCAAGGAAGACAAAGACGTAGCGGAGAGACTGAATGAATTCTTTGCTTTGGTCTTCACCGAGGAAGATTTGGGTGGGATACCGGTGTCGGAAATGGTATTTCAAGCAGACGAGTCGGAGAAACTTACTGACTTCACGGTAAACCTGGAGGACGTAATGGGGCAGTTCGGCAAACTGAAGAGTAGCAAATCTCCTGGACCGGATGGTATCCATCCTAGAGTACTGATAGAACTGAAAAACGAGCTTGCGGAGCTACTGCTAGTGATATGCAACTTATCCTTAAAATCGAGCGTGGTACCGGAAGATTGGAGGGTGGCCGATGTAACGCCCATTTTTAAAAAAGGCTCCAGGGGAGATCCGGGAAATTATAGACCGGTGAGTCTGACGTCGGTGCCGGGGAAAATGGTAGAGGCTATTATCAAAAACAAAATTACAGAGCACATCCGAGGACATGGATTACTGAGACCAAGTCAGCATGGCTTTTGTGTGGGGAAATCTTGCCTGACCAATTTACTTCAATTCTTTGAAGGAGTGAACAAACATGTGGACAAAGGGGAGTCGGTTGATATTGAGGCATATTTTCAAAGCACTTTGGGAGGCTAAGTTCCATAGGTTTCTATGGAACTTTGGGAGGCTAAGTGCTTTGAAAATGAGCCTGATTGTGTATCTGGATTTTCAAAAGGCGTTTGACAAGGTACCTCATGAAAGGCTACAGAGGAAATTGGAGGGTCATGGGATAGGAGGAAATGTCCTATTGTGGATTAAAAACTGGTTGAAGGATAGGAAACAGAGAGTGGGGTTAAATGGGCAGTATTCACAATGGAGAAGGGTAGTTAGTGGGGTTCCTCAGGGTCCGTGCTAGGACCGCTGCTTTTTAATATATTTATAAATGATTTAGAGATGGGAGTAACTAGCGAGGTAATTAAATTTGCTGATGACACAAAGTTATTCAAAGTCGTTAACTCGCGACAGGATTGTGAAAAATTACAAGAGGACCTTACGAGACTGGGAGACTGGGCGGCTAAATGGCAGATGATGTTTAATGTGAGCAAGTGCAAGGTGATGCATGTGGGAAAAAAGAACCCGAATTATAGCTACGTCATGCAAGGTTCCACGTTAGGAGTTACGGACCAAGAAAGGGATCTGGGTGTTGTCGTCGATAACACACTGAAACCTTCTGCTCAGTGTGCTGCTGCGGCTAAGAAAGCGAATAGAATGTTGGGTATTATCAGGAAAGGTATGGAAAACAGGTGTGAGGATGTTATAATGCCGTTGTATCGCTCCATGGTGCGACCGCACCTTGAGTATTGTGTTCAATTCTGGTCGCCGCATCTCAAGAAAGATATAGTAGAATTGGAAAAGGTGCAGCGAAGGGCGACTAAAATGATAGCGGGGATGGGACGACTTCCCTATGAAGAAAGACTAAGGAGGCTAGGGCTATACAGCTTGGAGAAGAGACAGCTGAGGGGAGACATGATAGAGGTATATAAAATAATGAGTGGAGTGGAACAGGTGGATGTGAAGCGTCTGTTCACGCTTTCCAAAAATACTAGGACTAGGGGGCATGCGATGAAACTACAGTGTAGTAAATTTAAAACAAATCGGAGAAAATTTTTCTTCACCCAACGTGTAATTAAACTCTGGAATTCGTTGCCGGAGAAAGTGGTGAAGGCGGTTAGCTTAGCAGAGTTTAAAAAGGGGTTGGACGGTTTCCTAAAGGACAAGTCCATAAACCGCTACTAAACAGACTTGGAAAACTCCAAAATTCCAGGAATAACATGTATAGAATGTTTGTACATTTGGGAAGCTTGCCAGGTGCCCTTGGCCTGGATTGGCCGCTGTCGTGGACAGGATGCTGGGCTCGATGGACCCTTGGTCTTTTCCCAGTATGGCATTACTTATGTACTTATGTACTTATGTTGCTGCTTGCTGCCGGTGAAGAACTAAAGGATTTTAAGGTAAAAAGGGGAAGGGTCAAGGGAGTGGAGTTAAGTGACCCCCCACGATCTCCTAGAGGAAGAGATGCTTGGAATCTTCAGCTGGCAGGGCTTGGGGATCCCAGCCAGCCACATCACTGCTGTACCACTGCTAAGTGGGCCTGAGTCTAAAGTGGGTGGGCCTATGCCCACCCGGGCCCACCCATTGCTACACCACTGAAATAAACGATAAATGACAAACTTTAATAGTAAGGAAAAATTTTCTCCATTTCTTTCTGTTTTCCTTGGGAATAGGGAAAACAGCTGAACTTTTCCTGTCTACTCCCCTCCCCTCTCCTTTCCTCCTCATTCCATGTTAGGGCTTCCCTGTCACAATAATTATTGGTGGTAGGACAGTTTGCAGAGTGGTGGGGCAGTTATGATTGGGCAGTCTTTTGGGGCAGCAGCAGCTTGAGAGATGGTATACCAGTTGCAGAGGGGATAGTTTTTTGTGACAGGGCCACATGTGGAGTGGCAGGACAGAGGCATATGTTACTTTTTGGAAGTAGGTCAGTTTGCAGGGTGGTGGAGTGGTTGCAGGGGGTAATTTTTTTTGGGGGGGTAGGACAGTTTTTAGGATTGGGAGAATAAAGAACAAGGAGAGGTAATTTGAAAGGAGGAATTTTTAAACTGCTATGTTTCACTGTGTAAGTTTCTATGCTACAGAAGTTGGAACACTTTTTCCCATAGAAATACATTGGGTCATTTTTTGGGGGGGTTATTTCTTTGGAATCCCTAGTCCAATTTGACCCATTTCAGATGTGAATGTTTCTTTTTACTATTTTTTTCCACTTGCCAAGTTTCATCCTATTCTGTTAAGTTTTCAGAGTTATTTTGCCCCCAGACAGCTCCTTTGTATTATTTTTTTCTAGCTTTGGTTGGGTTGGAAAGAATGAAAAAGGATTTTATTACTGATGTATCATGATCACACTGATATAAGATTTGGACTGTTCACTCCCAATGACTCAATGGGTGCATACAAACTGATACAAACCTACCATTTTGTAATTTTAAATTATGGATTTCTAATTTTCCATGTATATTTCGATGAAATGTTTGTCTGTGGTAAGAAGTGGCCTTACATTGCCCTTACTCGGGTTTTCCCCACACGTTGGCTGTTTTTACTGCAGCAGTAAAATGGCCGATTTGCACATGCAAATGTCAAAATTACCTTAGGATGCCTGAGTGCTTCCCGCAGTAAACCCTTTTAAGCTGCGTTAGGCATGCATTACTGTCTAACACAGCTTAGTAAAGGGTCCCTAAACTTGAAAAATGTTTTTTGCATATTATATAGTTTTATTATGTTTAATTTTGTTTAAGTTTTCCCATTAGATTCTCTTTTTAATATCAGTATAATAATGTGCAAATTTTTGTACCTTGGAAGAAAACTAGGCACCATGAAATATTTACACATTTCCTTGTTTTAAATCCTACGGGTCCAATATTCAAAGCAATTTATTTGGATAACAACAGCTGTTATCCAACTAAATGGCACATTGCCACTATCCTTGAACAGTACTATCTGGATAGTGCTGGGGCGGTGTTTGGGTAAAGCTGGAATTTATCCAGAGATTGAATAACTATCTGGATAAAATTAGGTCAATGGTGAGGAGGGGGTGTGGGCAGAAGTGAATCCCATTCACTCTTGCTTCAATGCTGCTGTTTATTGAAAATGACGCCACCTGGTCCCTTAGCAGTATGTCAGAATGTACCGCTGGGCTCATGTTGCAAAATAATGAAAGACAACTGCACCCCACATGTCCTCTATAATGGAAGACAATTCCATCCTATACATCTTATACCTCCTCTTTGAGGGCAGCTAAATTTTGCTAGACCAGCAATTTGGCCAGACATAATTTAAATGGTCAATGGAGAGAGATTTCATAAGCAAAGATTTGTCTGATTAACTCCAAACATTACCCAGACAAATCTTTTAATTATTAGCCTATTTGTAGCATTTGTGTCTACTTTTTTGTACATTCCCAGACATTTATGAATTTTGTTTGCTTTGCAGTTCTGAAGGTTCCTCTTTCTTCTCTACAAAAATCAACAAACTTATTCAACAAATACATTGTTGTATAGAATTTGTATGACTTTCAGATTCTTATTCCTATTGGCGGATTAAAGAAAGTCTGCCTAAAACAAACAGGAATTTGTCTAACTTGCTCATCTTTTTTTCATTGTGAACAATAGGTTTATACAGAGACATACTGCAAGCCATTTACAAATATATACAGTATATATATATGGTGTCCAGAAAAAACAGGACCTCCATGGATTGGCCACTGTTGGAAACAGGATAGTGGGTTAGATGGACCATTGGTCTGACCCAGTATAGCTATTCTTATGTTCTTATAGTTACAAAATATATTGTGATTGCTTAAGCATTAAGGGATCCTTTTACAAAGCTGCACTACCGATTAGCAGTGGAATGAAGCCCATTCTATTCCCATGGGCTTTTTTGCATTCAGGGGGGTCTTTTATGAAGTGGCGGTAAGCCCAATGCAGGTTTACTGCTTGTTAATCTGGAACTACTGCCGGCCCAACATGGCCACTGGTGGTAGCTCTGGCTGGAGCGCACTCCATTTCTGGCACTCTGGAGATTTTTTTTGTTTTGCGCAGTGCTAACCCAGCAGTAATTAGGCACCGCCACATGCTGCCTGGCTACTACCGGGTTACCACAGGAGCCCTTACCGCCACCTCAATGGATGGCAGTAAGTGCTCCCTGCCGCATAGCCATGCGGTAAGGGTTATCTTATGGCGTGTCATTTTTGTTTCTCTTTTTTACCCACTGCAGTAAATTGCCCCTGCCACTCCCACAGGGCCCTGTTTCCCACAGCTTAGTAAAAGAATCCCTCAGTGCACTGCTAATGGTAGTACAGCTTTGTAAAAGGAGCCCTTAGTATGACCTTTGAAAATACATTAATATAATGGGGGGGGGGGGGGGGGTTCTTAGTTAATTCATAATTTGTGTTCAAAGTGGCCTCCTTTAACCTTGACACATTCACAGTCTTTGACATCACTGACTAAACGCCATTTTACTAAAACAGATCTTAATAGACACTTATTGAATGGTGTCACTTTGAAAACAGGGATCTTCCACTTTTTGCAGCGTCTTGCAGTATCACCTGTCAATAATAGTAATAATTTTACATTGGGTTATTTGGAAAAATGTTGGAGGTCCAGTTTTTTCTGGACACGGTTTTATATATGTGTGTGTGGGTGTGGTGGTGTGTAGAGAGAGAGAGAGAGAGAGAGAGAGAAAGTAGGTAGATAGATATAGATAGATACAGATAGTAGATGAACCTTCTTATATTCTTAGTCTTCACCAAAAATATTTGAAATATAAGAAAGTTTTTAAAAAAAAGTCAATTTCAATACTATTGCCAAGCGAATACAGTTTCCAAGTAAAGGAAATGATCTTAAAATAGCTCCAAATCTGCTTTAAACTCTTATGGCAAGGTTATTTGTAAAGGATGTGCCATATGAAGGAAACAGCTGCTACAGTTCTTAAAGGTTTGAGCTTTCTGAAGAAACATAGCTGACTGACAGTCAAACAGAAGCTCAGCTGTCAGCTTGCCTGGGATGTCAATGAAAGCACATTGTTCAAGAAGGAAAACTTCCTTAGATACAGTCTGGGGAACCACCCTTCATATGTCTTGTAATTGTGAAATACAATTGAGTTTTTTTATTGCTATAATTTCTTTTAGCAGTGACAGACATATTTGGCACTTTCCAGAGACATAGGAACAAAGGTTAATAAATAAATTAAAAAAACAAAAACAACCAACCAACCAAAAAAAAACCAAACCCCAAAACAAAAAAACCTGAGACACAGGAGAAAAATCCCATCTCATTCGACCTTACTATCTACATGAAACAAAATATGAGTTGGTGGAAGCATAATTAGAATTATAGGTAGGAATAATTAAGGAAGGAGCTAATTTAATTTAATAAAGCATGATGGAATGAGGGTTTTTTTGAGATTATATAAGATAGTTTCTGCTTCTACATCTTTGACAAAATGTTTGAGTAATGATAAACTTATATACCTCAAACTGACATCAAAGACTGCTCAATATGTGGGGTTAAGTCCAAAAAAGGTGCCAATTTTGTAAAAGATACACTGGCACCTATGTACTTATATAAAATAAGCACCCAGACCAAGCTCTAAAGACGGCAATTCTCTAAGAAAGGTGCCAACATTTAGGGAGTAGTTATTAAGACGTGTTATGGCCATAATACTCGTTATTGCCCCTTAACGTGTTAAAGGGCAATAATGTGTGAATTTTGTTCCCTGAAGGAAGAGCCAGATTTAAAGAATAATGACTACGAGTAGGTCTATCTACAGAAGAATAATAGTGGATCAGAGTAATGTGGTCAGATGGACTAGAGCCATAGAAAATCTTATAAATCAAACAAATCGTCTTAAATTTAACCCTTGCAGAGACAGGCAGCCAATGAAGATCTCTAAGAAAAGGTGTCATGTTCATATTTCTTGCAGCTAAAGATCATCCTCACAGCACAGTTCTGCAATAATTGAAGTTTTTTTACAAGAAGCTGATTAATCCTAGCATACAGAGAACTGCAATAATCTAGCTGAGGTATTACTATGGCCTGGCCAACAGTCTAAATTGTAACAAATGAAAAGAGGACCTTATCACTTTAAGATGTCATAATTTTGCAAAGACTCTTTTGGACAGATTAGCAACTTGATGTTTCAAAGTTTATTGTGTGTCTAGAATAAAGCCTAGCACTCTAGAAGATGTATCAAAAGGGAGAGATTCCCCGAGAATCAGATTTTGTGGTACTCTGCTTAAAGATGTATCAAAGTAGAGCAATTTAGTCTTAGCAGTATTAAGCTTTAACAAGTTCATTGATGGCCAGTGATGTGTCTTAGAAATACATTCTGAAATTAAATCATCTATATCTGTAGTACCATTTAGCGATGGTACCGAAATAAAAATATCATCTGCATAAGAAGCAGCATAAAATAATGAGGATGTTAAGAAATTACCTAGAGAACTTATAAAAACATTAAATAAAATCAGCGACAAAGGCAAACCTTGAGGGACGCCATAAACTGAACTCCAAACTCTGAAAATGTTCCATTTTTTCTTACACTATCAGACTTATTTTCGAAAGAGAAGGGCACCCATCTTTCGACACAAATCGGGAGATGAGCGTCCTTCTCCCAGGGTTGCCCAAATCGACATAATTGAAAACCAATTTTGGGTGTCCTCAACTGCTTTCCGTTGCGAGGATGACCAAAGTTCCCGGGGGCGTGTCAGAAACATAGCGAAGGCGGGACTGGGGCGTGCTTAACACATGGGTGTCCTCGGCCGATAATGGAAAAAAGAAGGGCGTCCAAGACGAGCACTTGGTTGACTTTACTTGGTCCATATTTTCTTGCGATCAAGCTTCAAAAAGGTGCCTGAACTGACCAGTTGACCACCGGAGGGAATCGGGGATGACCTCCCCTTACTCCCCCAGTGGTCACTAACCCCTTCCCACCCTAGAAACAAAACTTTAAAAATATTTTTTGCCAGCCTCAAATGTCATACTCAGCTCCCTGACAACAGTAGGCAGGTCTCTGGAGCAGTTTTAGTGGGTACAGTGCACTTCAGGCAGGCAGACCCAGGCCCACCCCCCCTACCTGTTACACTTGTGGTGGTAAATGTGAGCCCTTCAAAAAAAAAAAAAAAAACCCAAATAAACATGCCATTTAAATCTAAACAGAATTTCTGTGTAAATGTATCTCTTCCCTCATTATTCAATACCTCTCTTTTAAATAGTAATAATAATAAAAAAAATCAAGTGCATTTTTATAATATACCACTGCAATCCACAAAACAAAAGGAGCAAGTTCCCACATGGTTTCAACCTAATTAAAGTTTTAAAAATACCTTTGTACTTAAAAAATAAAAACTCTGAATGTTGAGCACCTGATTCTCATAACATGATTTCTGTTTTGGTGGTCGTTTACTAGGTGAAGAAAATCTCAGGACAATGCAATGCCTGCTAGGGTGTCCCTTTAGCCAGCCCCTCCAAATGGCATAATGATTATGATTTAGGACAAATTACTATTCTAACCGATAAAAGGTTATTCCGTTGTGATAGTTCCTCTGTGTATATCTGCATGCTGTACAAGCCAGCATGTTTCTAAATATAACCGAGATCAAATAACAATGAACAACGACATTGGATACAGCAGCTGATAGCCTCTTGCTTTGTTTTGGGTATAACAATATGATATCTGTTGAGGGAAACCAGCTTCAACTTTTTGACGTCATGCCGTCTCCTGTTCTTTCTCCAACCTCCTTGGTTCCTAGTGCCTTATGGAACCTTTCTGGTTTGCTTGACTGCCCTATGCATACTGGGAGGTGCAAATTTTCCCCCCTCCCACTGAATGCCAGTCTGCCAGCTTGTTGACAGACCAGAATCTCTCAGACTGAGGCAGAAATCCTACTGCTTGTTTCCCAAGCCTTAGCATTTCATGGTGATTTTTCACCCTTTAAGTATTGCTGCCAGAAAATGTGGTAAAGGTGCTTAGCCTAGCAGAATTTAAAAAAGGTTTGGACAGCTTCCTAAAAGAAAAGTCCATAGACCATTATTAAATTGGACTTGGGGAAAATATTTCTGGGTTAAGCAGCATAAAATGTTTTATACTTTTTGGGGGATCTTGCCAGGTATTTGTGACCTGGATTGGCCACTGTTGGAAACAGGATTCTGGGCTTGATGGACCTTTGGTCTGTCCCAGTATGGCAATACTTATGTACTTATTTTAGTAGAAGGGTTCCTAAATGAGGAATGGAGTGTCAGCTCTTGAAAGCTAGGCAAGAAATATATTAAGTTAGTCCAATAAGAAGGTACCACCATATACTATTTTTTTGTTAAGCCATTGCCATGCATTCTAGACGAATTAAGTGGCAACTATACTTTGTAAATATTATGAGTATTTTCTTTGTTTTCTCTTGGAATCTCACATGAATAAATTGTGGAAAACAGTCTTAGGATTTCAGTAAATTGATATATACTTTTTCCTGTGGAATCTTCCAAAATCTGCTGCAACTGTAACATCTTTATGTATTTAGGGGCACATAACTATCTATTTTCACTTTGTCACACACCTGTTTGTTCACACTTCACACGGGTTAGTTCTGTAGCCTCAGGCATCTCCTAGGCTTCCTCTGAACATGTCCTCCTGACACCTCATCTCCACATTATTTCTGACAGGACTACAAAAGACATGCTTTAATTTTACCACCACACACTCAGCAGTAGGAAAGGCATCAAATCTGAACACTAGCCACCCACATACTGCCATCTGCTGCCCCTCCACCAGATACAAATTATTAATAGTTCTGTTTTGAACTGTAGTTCTTTATATCAATGCATGTTTTGTTTATATAGATGCTACTACAAATACCCTATATTTGAAATGTCATTTGTGAATACTGGTAACGTGAGGGATGGAGTTTAGATAACGGAAAACGAGGCAGCTCATAGGAAGATGGGCTGATGGAAAAGGGATAAAAATAAAAGGAAATATAAGGGGAAAAGGAGATATTCTAGGAAGGGAAAATTATGAAATCACAAAAGAGGGAAAACCAGTAGTAGGAGAAGCAAAAGATATATATTCTCTGTTTTTACATATTGGTGCTCCTTTAATGTCACCATGGTGTATGGTATGGTTTTGTGTGATCTTTATTCTCATATAAAGGTAATTTTTTAATGAAGAAACTATTTGTTCATCCTGGATGTTTTTAAATATTTATTAATGTCCCATTTGTCTGCTGTTCTTTTAGGTGGAATTACTGCCCATAAATTAATACTGACTTGCCCTGAAGCAGGCACCAGGTGCCAAACATGTTGGGCATATAGAAAATGTTATGAGATTTATCAGAATTACAGTTTCCACTTCCATTTATGGTTTCTTTTAAACAAATTGATGTTGAATTGCGCTGGCACTGGCTTTTCGTGTGCTGCTCTGTATTTATGATAACCTACAGTATATGATCAATGCCATTCTGGTGTTTTTCTCTTTTACCACTATGTCCATTTTGCTTGTATCCAACTTTTATCAGCTGGGATGGGGATGTCCCAAGTTATCATAACCTCTTAATTCTCCACAAGTCTCTTACAGTCATGATGTACAGTGTGAAGACTTCTTTCACCTTTTTATTTGTTTCCAGTGAGAAGTGAATGTGACAGGATATAAGTTTTACCCACCCCTCTGCCTATTGTTCAGTAGAGGAGTAGAGTAGCTGTTTGGCCCTCAGTCTGACGGAACTAAGGGGAAAGAAGCCCCACTCAGGAGCTGGGTTACAGATGTGGAGGGGCACAATCGAACAGGGTGCCCAAGTTTTTCTGAGGGCGTCCTCGCAGGACGTCCCTGCGAAGGGGTGGGGAAACCCATATTATTGAAACAAGATGGGCGTCCATCTTTCGTTTCGATAATACGGTCGGGGACGCACAAATCTCAACATTTAGGTTGACCTTAGAGATGGTCGTCCTTAGAGATGGTTGTCCCCGGTTTTCAACGATAATGGAAACTGAGGACGCCCCTCTCAGAAATGACCAAATTCAAGCCCTTTGGTCATGGCAGGAGCCAGCATTCGTAGTCACATGCCAGGACACCAACCGGGCACCCTAGGGGGCATTGCAGTGGAATTCACAAATTGATCCTAGGTGCATAGCTCCCTTACCTTGGGTGCTGAGCCCCCCAACCCCCCCCCCCCAAAACCCACTCCCCACAACTGTACAACACTACCATAACCCTAAGGGGTGAAGAGGGGCACCTAGATGTGGGTACAGTGGGTTTGTGGTGGGTTTTGGAGGGCTCACATTTACCACCACAAGTGCACCCACTAAAACTGCTCCAGGGATCTGCATACTGCTGTCAGGGAGCTGAATATGACATTTGAGGCTGGCAAAAAATATTTTTAAAGTTTTGTTTCTAGGGTGGGAAGGGGTTAGTGACCACTGGGGAAGTAAGGGGAGGTCATCCCTGATTCCCTCCGGTGGTCATCTGGTCAGTTCGGGCACCTTTTTGAAGCTTGGTTGCAAGAAAAAAATGGACCAAGTAAAGTCGGCCAAGTGCTCATCAGGGATGCCCTTCTTTTTTCCATTATCGGCCGAGGACGCCCATGTGTTAAGCATGCCCCAGTCCCACATTCACTATGCTTTCGACATGCCCCCAGGAACTTTGGTCGTCCCCGTGACAGAAAGCAGTTGAGGATGCCCAAAACTGGCTTTCGATTATGCCGATTTGGGCGACCTTGGGAGAAGGACGCCTATCTCCAGATTTGTGTCGAAACATGGGAACCCTTCTCTTTCAAAAATAAGCCTGATAGTGTACAAGATTATTCCTCTTAGGAAAAGTCTGTGTGTAAGTGGATCCCAGCAAGGAGACTGGATGTAGATCTAGAAAGTGATAGACCCTTTTACCTTAAAGATCTCATTTCTGGAGGAGAATGGTTTGTCCCAGAACCCAGGAGGTGAATTACTCAACAGAGTGATTATTGCTAAAAATCACAGAATCAGAGAAAAAAAATTTGGAGCCTTACAGTGTTCATTCTGTAAGCCTTCAGTGTTCATACCTCAGAACTGTTTTACACTTAAGTTCAGTAAAAAACTTGGAGCATATCACTTCTGCCTTTGCGTTATCTATGGGGAAATATCTAAGTCAGGGCCTACTTCCTAGGACCATACCAAATCAGAGTAGAGAGGAAGTGCATATGGTTATAACACTCCCTTCCTATGATGGCTGTAATGGTGCAGCCTACCCTTTATAAGTCAGAGACCCTCTAGTGTGTGTGTGGTGGAGGTGAATTGTTAGGAGAAAGAAACTATGTGTGCAGAGCACAGCTCTGGGGGGGGGGGGGGGGGGGGGGGAGGGGGCAATTTCTCCAAATGGATTAGTTTTGCACATACTATGACAGTAAAGAACCCCACTCCTAAGCCAGGGTATGTGGAATATGTTTTCAGTCTGTCAAATTTACTGCTAACCCTTGCAGTAATACTTGCACCATTCTAAACAGAGATTCCCTCTGGAGTTTATAAGATATAATGTGTATATCCAAGTGTGCTTGGAAATTCCTTTTAATGAAGTCTATGGCACCCATGTGACCCTATTAATTGTATTAATGACAGCCCTGCTAGACTTTAGTTATTTTTATGTTTATAAACCATTTGGTCCCATCAAGTTTGAATAGTAATGTTTTTTGATGTCTACCATCTTTGGAGGTAGTCCTTTAATAAAAGAGTTTATTTGGTTGTTTTTAATATGTTTTATATGTTTCATATTTTTGTAGCAATATTGCCCCTTACATGCAACCATACAAGTGTTTTATTTATTTATTTGTTGTATTTGTATCCCACATTTTCCCACCTATTTGCAGGCTCAATGTGGCTTACATTGTTCTGTAAAGGCGATTGCCATTTCCGGAATGAGAAATACAAAGTGGTATTGCATTAAAGTTCATAAGTGGCAGAGTAGATTAAGCAGTCAAGTATAGAGAATTCATTTTCGGGATGAGATATAAAGTGGTATAGCGTTAAACTTCATTAGAGACAAAGTAAATGAGGTAGTCAAGTATAGAGAGTTTGTTTTGTCCAGTTCTGGTATAAGTTTCGTTGTCTGGTGTTTAGGATGGAACATAGGGGTATGCCTTATTGAACAGATTGGTTTTTAGTGATTTTCGGAAGTTTGTTAGGTCGTGTTTTGTTTTTATGGCATTTGGTAGTGCATTCCATAGTTGCGTGCTTATGTAGGAGAAGCTGGATGCATATGTTAATTTATATTTTAATCCTTTGCAGCTGGGGTGTCACACTTTCCAAGAGCAGGAACTAGGATTGTGAGCCCTTGGGCCACTGCCGAGGAGCAGCAGTGGCAGGCAAAACCACCCCACACAGGGATAAGACAGAACTCTGACAGGGATGGCTAGACTTCACCTGCACCTGGCCACCCTTCCCCAGGAGTTGAGCCCCTGGGTGCAGGTGGCCGGCAGGACTTGCCGGACAGGGCCGGAACTGGATACCAGCAGGATACACACAGGGACTAGAATACACAGGGAGGCTAGGCAGAATACTAGACTAGGACTCTCAGACAGACAAGAGACAGAACTGAAAGCTGCAAGCAGCCACTGAAAGAGGGGAAAAACACTGATAGATAAGAGACAGAACTGAAAGCTGTCAGGCAGCCACTGAACAAGAAACACAGACAACCTAGAACTAGACAAAGACATACAAACAAGAAACAAGACAGGGAAACAAGCAATACAGTACAAGAAGCTACACAAAGACTAACTAGAATCAGGCAAAAATACAGACTATAAACTGGACTAGGCAGAAGTGCAACAAGCACCAACAAACCAGGGCCTTAGGCGATGCAAAGGCAAAGCAGAGAGTTTCCAAATGGCTAATAAGCCCAGCAGCAGCTGAGATTCAGTTGCAACAATCACAAGGCAGCTATGGGTGCTGTGCAGGCTCAAACAAGCCAAGCAAGTCTGGCAGGCCGGAAGATCCGGACTGGACTGGGCTGAAGTCTGGAACAGGAAACAGCACATAGACAATCCAATGCAGCCACCAGGTCTGGCCACCAGAGGGCAAGAGGAACACAAACCAAACACAGGCAGAAAGCATACTGAAGCACAGAGAGGCTTAACACACACAGGTGCAGTGTAGTGGAGTAATCAGAGCCATGCTGGAAGCAGCCAGCACACAGAGACAAAGACAGAACTAACTCAGGAAGAACAGACAGGAGCCAGCTCAGAAGCTGCCTGCCGGAAATAAGGTGAGTCTGAGAGGGGTCACGACCACAGACGTGACATGGGGTAGTGGAAATTCAGGAATGTGCATGCTGATGTTTTTGTGTTCCTGGTTGGTAAGTCTATGAGGTCTGACATGTAGACTGGGGCCTCGCCGTGGATGATTTTATAAACCAGAGTGCAAATTTTGAACGTAATACGTTCTTTAAGTGGGAGCCAGTGTAGTTTTTCTCTTAGGGGTTTGGCGCTTTCGTATTTCATTTTTCCAAATATGAGTCTGGCTGCAGTGTTTTGGGCAGTTTGGAATTTCTTAATGATTTGTTCTTTGCATTTGGCATAGATTGCACTGCAGTAATATAGGTGGCTTAGCACCATTGATTGTACCAGGCTGCAGAATATTTTCCTTGGGAAGAAAGGTTTTACTGTTTTGAGTTTCCACATTGAATGGAACATGTTCTTTGTTGTATTTTTCACATGGCTTTCTAGTGTGAGATTTCGGTCAATTGTAACTCCGAGAATCTTCAGGCTACCTGAAATAGGAAGGGTGTAGTCTGGGGTGTTTATTGTGGTGGGTTTGTTTGTGTTATATTGTGATGAGAGAATGAGACATTTTTTTTTTCATGCGTTGAGTTTCAATTGAAATGCATCCACCCATGAATTCATGATCTGGAAGCTGTGTTTGATTTCATTTGTAATTTCTGCTAGATCATGTTTGAACGGGATGTAGATCATGACATCATCTGCGCAGCTGTAAGGATTGAGGCCTTGGTTGGATAGCGATTTGGCTAGAGGTGTCATTGTTCTGTCCTCTGACAGCCTTTCCCTGATTGTAATGTGGCTCTGGGGTGGGTGTGACACTTTTTCTGTCATTCTCACTGCAGAGTCACATGGAGAGGCATAATCGAACGCCCATCTCCATGGGCGTCTATGTCTGAAAACAGGTACATGAAGAGGCGGGACAGACCGTATTTTCGAAAAAAATGGACGTCCATCTTTTTTTTCGATAATACGGTTTGTGCCGGCCAAATGCATCGGATTTGTGCAGATTTGAGCTGGGCGGTATCGTTTTTCAAAGGCACCCAGCTCAAAAATGACCAAATCCAAGGCATTGGGTCATGGGAGGGGCCAGGATTCGTAGTGCACTGGTCCCCCTCACATGCCAGGACAGCAACCAGGCACCCTAGGGGGCACTTGTAAAACGTAAAAAACCTCCCAAGTCCATAGCTCCCTTCCTTTGGGTGCTGAGCCCCTTAAATCCCCACCAAAACCCACTGCCCACAACTCTACACCATTATCATAGCCTTAAGGGGTGAAGGGTGGCACCTACAAGTTGGTACAGTGGGTTTTGGGGGCGGTCTGGAGGGCTCCCATTTACCACCACAAGTCGAACAGGTAGGGGGGGGGGGTGGGCCTGGGCCCACCTGGGTGAAGTCCACTGCACCCACTAACAACTGTTCCAGGGACCTGCATACTGCTGTCATGGAGCTGGGTATGACATCTGAGGCTACCATACAGGCTGGAAAAAAAGGTCTTTCAAGTTCTTTTTTTTTTGGTGGGAGGGGGTTAGTGACCACTGGGGGAGTCCGGGGAGGTCATCCCTGATTCCCTCCGGTGGTCATCTGGGCAGTTGGGGCACTTGTTTGGGACTTGTTCGTGAAAAAAAAGGGTCTAAAAAAAGTGACCCAAAATCGCGGTAAAACCGCCTTTCTTTTTTCGATTATCTGCCGAAGGTGGCCATCTCCCCTCGGCCAATAACTACGCCCCAGTCCTGCCTTTACCACACTTCCGACACACCCCCGTCAACTTTGGTCGTTCCTGAGACAGAGTGCAGTTGAAGATGCCCAAAATCGGCTTTCGATTATACTGATTTCGTCGCCCATGGGAGAAAGACGCCCATCTCCCGATTTGGGTCGAAATATTGGCGTCTTTCTCTTTCGAA
This sequence comes from Microcaecilia unicolor, assembly GCF_901765095.1. Classification (NCBI taxonomy): domain Eukaryota; kingdom Metazoa; phylum Chordata; class Amphibia; order Gymnophiona; family Siphonopidae; genus Microcaecilia; species Microcaecilia unicolor. The sequence goes on from NC_044033.1 coordinate 432,496,438, forward strand.
AATAAGCTGGATGAGTGTTGCATTGTGGGAGGTGTAGTTATCAGGCATCGTGACTTCACTAACCTGTCTGCATAGAACTGTTATATGATTGGTTATGCTGTTGCTAGTTGGCAGGGTCTGTTCCCATTGGTGGTTTTCCCATGCTCTCTGGGTCAAAGTGTGCCCTTTTTCTGTTCCCGTTAGTCTGAGGTAGGCTCCATTTGTTAGACAGTACAGAACCCTTTCCTGCGTTACCCTCTGTTAGAGTACTTAGTTTTTACCTTGAATATATCTTACTAAAAAAGATATTGTACTCCATTCAACCAGCTCTGAGCTAATGGTGTTTTCAGAATTACGGAGACTCTTTGCCATTGGGGCAGAACCTCTGATCTACAGTTGACTGTGAGTAAACATTGTGTTATTCAAATAAAGGACTTTCAGAGAGTTAGTCTTCAGGTGTGAACTGGTGTACCGAGGTTATACGTCAGGATATAAGACTTAGAAGCTACAAGTCTTAGAGGCCTGAACAGTCATCATTAGGTTGAAAAGGGTCGGTGAAAGCGGTGATTCCTGGGGTACTCCGCATTCTGGTTTTCATGTTAATTATGTATTCGACTTTGATATCACTTGGTATGTTCTTGTGGTTAGGAAGCCTTTGATCCAACTAAGTATGTTTCCTCCAATTCCAAAGTATTCTAGGATGTTGAGGTGGTCAACGTGAGGCAGCTTGGGCAGAAAAATTATATTTGTTAATTTGGTGTTTAAAAGTTTGGTTCAGTTCTGCAAGTGATGGAGGAATGCCATCTGGTTTCAATTGCTCAAGAATGTCTAGCTTTTGCTAGACTAGAGTTTAAAAGGTCAGAGAGAAGTAATTATTTACCACATCTGAAGGCCATTGGGCATAGTGGATAATCTCGAGGGATCAACAAGCAAACAGTGTTAGAAGATAGTTTTAAAAAAGATTAGGCTAATGTTGGTTAGAAGAAAATAGAGTAGATTTAAATAATTCTAGATGAGTTAGATTTTGTCTTATAAGGAATTCTGATTTCTGCTTATTTTAGAATATGTTTTATTCTGTGTAATTAATAAGTTCTATTTCTATGTAGAATATCTTTTCAATTCAACTTTGTCTGACCTTTCAAGTGATATTTCTGCAAGTTTAAATAGATCATCTGGTTTGAATTATCCACAGTCCTAGCTAGGTGAAAGAGGTCAGGAAAAGTCAACTTTGTTCCTTGATGAATAGCTAAGTGTAGGACTGGTCCTGAAAGTAATAACAAACTATATCTGTGTGCTATTAAGCAAGATTGGCCCCTTGACCCCTTAATGAATGCCAGAACCCAGTTAGTATGAAGTTGATTGGGAAACTGATTATGTGAATAATAAAATGCCAAGAGATAGGTGCCACAATGTCTAGTGTGAGAGGCCCCAGGTCATAGGTCAGTTTAGGAAATATCAAACCTATGTAACTGATATTTTGGAGTAAATGTGTAAGTAATGATTAGTTCAAGGCAGGGTAATCAATCTATTCTTTACCATCTGGAAAGTAAGGGGGGCTAGAGGGGTTTAAAACTGTATATAACTGGGAGCAGAAGCAGCTTACGTTAGAAGGAGAGAGCTAAGAAGAAGAGAAGGAGCTGAGACAGAAGCCATAAGATCCAGAGAGCTGAGAAAGAGAAGAAGAGACTTAGTGCTGATGTTCTACTTTGTTTGCTGGCAAATAAAGAAGATTTCTCCCTCATTCTGGTGTGTGCTGTTTGACTCCTGAAGTACCACAGATTCTGCTAACAATAGTGGTAATTCCTGCAACAATTCTTGGTGGCAGCGGTGGGATCCTGAACCCTGCAGCAATTTCTGGCACCCAACTGCCTGAGGAATACTGGCCGGGTATGTATTCTGTATTCTGTATTGTAATCCTAGCTAGGAAACTGTAAACCAGCCCCTCAAAAATTGAGGGAAGGGGAGTCTGATCAACTCTCAGCGAAGGCCTTAGTACCTCTAGTCTAGTGGGGATTAGTAGGGAAACCGCCAGAGCTTATCTGTATCTGAGAAATCTGAAATTGTTGGGTGGGATTTTTTGTACAGTATGTGTGTGATGCATGAATGATTAAATGAGTGTGGACTTCTTATAGCTGCGGTTCCAGTTAACGCGAGTTCAACTGGCCAGCGACGGAAGGAAGCGATTGTTGTCTGTTTACCTTTTTGTCTCTGGATCTGTGGACCCCTTACCACACTTCCAAAAATTTCCCTCCCTTTTTTGTGTGTTGTAACTGTAAGCATTATGGGGGGGGACATCATCTAGACAAATTGCTACTCCCCTAGATTGTATGCTTAAGAACTTTAAGAAAGGATTTTTAGTCAATGATTATGGACAGACTTTAAGCTTAAGTACTCTAAGAACCTTGTGTGAAGTTGAGTGGCCATCTATGGGAGTGGGGTGGCCCCCTAGTGGCAGCTTAGATATTGAAGTAATCCGGAAGGTCTACAGCATAATTGTAGGAGAACCAGAATATTCTGAACAACTCCCCTATATAGATTCCTGGGACAGCCTTGTGACTGACCCTCCCTCTTGGTTGAAAACTTATATGGGATCCCCAGTAAAGTTCATGTTGGGCCGCGTTCAAAGAAAGATTATTAGAAAATCTAAACTGGAGGAGGGAAAGAGCCCCAGGAAGCCTACCACCCAATCGGTGGCTTTTGCCCCTACCCTGTCCGAGAAACCCATACTCTCTGATGACCCCTCAGATCTTGAGCCACCACCTTATGGCCCATTGTTGAGGTTCCGCTCCACCCCCAGAGATCCACGGCGTCCAGCCCAAGCCTCTCCAGCACAGGCTTCTCCGGATAGTTCCTCCCCTTCTGTGCGAACCCCGCCACATCCTAGGTTGGACTTTTCACCCAGCCTCTACCCTCCTCTGCCACATCTTTCCCTGCTAACCTCCCAAGACCCGCTTTGGGCTCCACTCCCTGACTCCTCAACTCCCGATAGCCCAGCCTCTCCCTTTAGTACCCCTCCCCACTCATCAGGGGCCCAGCATCCCTTTCAATGGACTGAATCACCTGTGACCACCTCTCAGTCTATGAGTACCCCTCCCCATCCCTCAGGGGTTCAACACGCCTCCCCTGAATGGGTTAGACCCGCTGCAATCACTTTTGAGCATGATAGGGGGGTAGCTCCTAGCTCTACCTCAGGTTCCATTCCCACCTCCTCGAGAGTTCTGCCCCTGCATCAGGTAACCACCACTCGACCGGATCCTAATAATCAGGATCAGGTTATACAGGCACAGGCCTACCAGTATGTACCCTTCACAACCACCGATCTCCTGAATTGGAGGACGCATTACCCCTCTTATACTGAAAAGCCTCAGGCAGTGGTGGACCTAGTGGCTAGCATTATGGCCACCCATAACCCAACCTGGACTGATTGTCAACAACTTCTCCTGACCCTCTTCACAACTGAGGAGAGGCGGAAGATTTTACAAAATGCTGAGGCCATCACGCGAGCGCGTGTCCCTGAGGGGACACAGGACCCAGAGGAATGGGTTAGAACTCGGTTCCCTCGCGCAGCTCCAGCTTGGGATCCAAATAATGGGCAGCACTATGAACTGTTGTCTGGCTATTGCCGGGACTTGCTGGAAGGTATGAGGAAAGGCATAAAGAGGCCCATTAATCTGGCAAAGGTCTCTGAAATTCTCCAAGGGGCAACTGAATCCCCTGGGGCCTTTTTAGAGCGACTAATTGAAGCTTACAGAACATACACCCCATTTGACCCTGAGGCACTAGAAAACCAGAGAATGGTGAATAGTGCATTGGTGGCCCAGAGTATGCCAGATATCCGGAAGAAGCTGCAGCGTCAGGAGGGATTCGCAAGGATGAATACCACCCAGCTAATTCAGATCGCAACAAAGGTTTTCGTTAATAGGGATCAGGAGGTGCGCCGAGAGGCTGACCGGAAGATGCAGAAGAAGGCCGACCTTTTGGCGGCAGCCATTACTAATTCCACCCTTAACCGAGGTCGACCTCTAGCCAATGGGAAGCCAAAGTGGGACCCCGGACCGCCAGCCAGGCCCCGAGATTCCTTCAATCAATCCCGGCCACGAGGGGAGAATCCCAGACCACGATTGGAGAGGGATCAGTGCGCCTACTGCAAGGAAAGAGGGCACTGGAAAGATGAATGCCCCCAGAGGCGCCAGGGACTGAGAAGGGGACCAGGAGATCGAGGAAGCCGAGGCCGAGTTCGAGAGGGAAGGTATGAGCCTTCTGAATCTGACATCATTGGGATAGCCGAGATGGCAGAATGGGATGAATAGGACAGACCGGGTTCCTACAAACTGGGCTCCCAGGAACCCATGGTCAAGCTAACCATAGGGAGCCGCTCAATTCCATTCATGATTGATACAGGAGCTGAACATTCTGTTGTGACGGAGCGATTAGCGCCTGTGTCTGGAAAAACTGTCCGAGTGGTGGGAGCCATGGGGGTGCAGAACCGGAGGCCCTTCCTGACGACCCGTAGATGCCAATTAGGCTCACACACAGTCACTCATGAATTCCTGTATATGCCAGACTGTCCAATCCCTTTGTTAGGCCGGGACCTGCTATCCAAGCTTAGGGCCCAAATTTCCTTTGACTCTGATGGCCAGACTTCAGTCTCCTTTCGGCCCCCGATATCCAGCCCTAAGGGCATATTGAGTTTCTGCTGCCCCCTTGAAGAAGAATGGCGGCTGCATCAGTCGCAGGGCCAAGTTGACCTATCCCTGGCCGACAGCTTCCAGGTCAATGGGGTATGGGCAGAAGATAATCCCCCAGGGTTGGCCCGAAATATTCCTCCTGTCTATGTAGATTTACTTCCAAGTGCCCGGCCAATCCATCTTCGTCAATACCCAATTCCCCGAAAGGCTCTGGAAGGGATTCAAGCACATCTGAATCGTCTGTTATCCCATGGAATTATTCGACCTTGCCAGTCTCCATGGAATACGCCACTGTTGCCAGTTCAGAAGCCAGGGACTGAGGACTACCAGCCAGTCCAAGACTTACGAGTGGTCAACAAATCCACTATTTCATTACACCCTGTAGTGCCTAATCCATATGTCCTGTTGGGATTGATACCTTCTGGAGCTACCCATTTCACAACACTGGACCTAAAGATGCCTTCTTTTGTATTCGGGTGGCCCCCGCCAGTCAATTGCTTTTCGCCTTTCAATGGGAAAACCCAGTAACAGGACGGAAGCTTCAGTATACATGGACCCGCCTGCCACAGGGGTTCAAGAACTCCCCCACCATTTTTGGGACTGCCCTAGGACAAGACCTTAAGACTTTTAAATCTGAGCCTTCCAGGCGAGTTTTACTCCAGTATGTAGATGACCTTCTGATTGCAGCAGTGACCCAGGAAGAGTGTTTTGAGGCTACCAGAGAATTGCTGGAGTTACTCTTGGATGCAGGCTATAAGGTCTCACGCTCAAAGGCCCAACTCTGTCAGTCAGAAGTGAAGTATCTGGGCTTCTGCATTTCCCAGGGAAGTCGGAGACTGGATGTTAGTAGGAAGCAAGCGGTTGCTGCAATTCCCCAACCCAAGTCCAGAAGGGAAGTTAGGGAATTTCTGGGAGCAGCCGGATTCTGCAGAATTTGGATTCCAAATTTTGCACTGATGGCGAAACCCCTTTACCAGGCCACAAAGGGGGGTGAAAAGGAACCATTTGAATGGGGACCTATTGCTCAACAATCCTTCATAGCCATAAAGAAAGCCCTACTCCAAGCCCCTGTGTTAGGCCTTCCTGATGTGGAGAAACCTTTCTCACTGTATGTCCACGAGCGACAGGGGGTTGCTCTGGGTGTGTTGACCCAGATGATGGGATCCTGGCAGAGGCCTGTTGCATACCTGTCTAAACAGCTGGATGGAGTGGCTAAAGGATGGCCAGCCTGCATGAGGGCCATTGCAGCGACAGCCTTACTGGTTCAGGAAGCTGACAAGTTGACCTTGGGGCAAGAACTGGTTGTTAAAGTCCCCCACGCAGTTCTCACCCTCATGGAGTACAAGGGCAACCACTGGTTTACAAATAGCCGCATGGTTAAGTACCAAGCCAGCTTATGTGAGAATCCACGAATACACCTGGAAACAGTAGCTACATTCAATCCCGCCACTCTTTTGCCAGCATCTGAGGGACCACTGGATCATGACTGTATCCAAACCATGGATGAAGTGTACTCCAGTCGACCAGATCTTAAAGATGTTCCTTGGAGGGACCCAGATGTAATTTATTTCACAGATGGAAGCAGTTACGTGGAGAACTCCAAGCGATTGGCAGGCTATGCTGTGGTGACAGAGGACAAGGTGATAGAAGCAAGGGCCCTGCCCCAAGGAACTTCAGCCCAGAAAGCAGAACTTGTGGCCCTCATATGAGCTCTGGAGCTAGCAGCAGGACTGGTGACCAACATTTATACTGATTCCAAGTATGCCTTCACAACTCTACACGCTCATGGAGCTTTGTATAAGGAAAAGGGACTCATAAATGCTGCAGGCCAACCTGTTAAGTATGGACCTGAAATACTGCAGTTGCTAGAGGCTGTTTGGGCCCCTAAGAAGGTAGCTGTCATTCACTGCAGGGGACACCAAAGGATAGATACTCCAGTGGCCCGAGGGAACCGCCATGCTGATTGGGTGGCCAAGGAAGCTGCTCGAGGACCCCCAGTAGGTACTGTGACCCCCCTGTTCCAGATTCGACTGCAAGAATGGACGCCTATGTACACCCAAACGGAAGAGAAATGGGCTCAAGAAGAAGGTGCAGTAAGGAGACCTGATGGTTGGTTACATCTCCCTGATACCAGAGTTCTGGTGCCACGCCACCTAGCTTGGCCTGTAGTGTCTCAAGCTCATGACCTGTCACACTTAGGGAAAACAGCACTAGCCCGCCTACTCAGTCGAGTAGTGGTGCTGGAAGGATTGGATAGTCTGGTTGCCACTGCCTCTGCCCGATGTACTCTCTGTGCCCAGAATAATGCTCGTCAGGGACCCCGTATTCCACCAGGAGTTCAGTCTAGAGGACTAACACCCTTTGAGTCCCTAGTCATAGACTTCACAGAAATGCCCAGGAGCGGTAGGCTCCGATACCTCTTGGTCATGGTCTGTACTTTTTCTGGGTGGGTGGAAGCATATCCTACAGTCACTGAGAAAGCCACAGAAGTAGCTCGAGCCCTCCTTAGGGATGTTATCCCCAGGTATGGACTGCCCCTTGCCATAGGTTCAGATAATGGTCCCGCCTTTGTTGAAGCCACACTTCAGGCCCTGTCCCGCGCATTGCGCATTACTTGGAAATTGCATTGTGCCTACCATCCCCAGAGTTCAGGGCAGGTTGAGCGGGCAAACAGAACCTTGAAAAATAGCCTAGCAAAGATTTGTCAGGAAACCCAACTGAAATGGCCACAGGCACTGCCACTAGCCCTCTTCCGCCTCCGATGCACTCCAACTAAAGGAACAGCCCTCTCTCCCTTTGAAATTGTGTATGGGAAGCCCCCAGCCATTTTGCAGGGAATTAAGGGAGACATTGGGACTTTAGGGTCTGCCCAGGTGCAGGACCAGGTAGCCCTCTTGGGCCGGATAATTTCTGAGCTTCAGTCTTATGTGAGAGAAATAAACCCTGTCCCCTTCCAGGCTCAGGTACATTCCTTCCTGCCAGGGGATAGAGTTTGGGTGAAAGACTGGAGGCTCCAGCCTTTGGGGCCCCGGTGGAAAGGACCTTTTACTGTTTTGCTTTCTACCCTACAGCTGTGAAGGTCGCAGGGATAACTCCATGGGTCCATTGGTCTCGAATCAAGTCTGCTGATCAGACTGAGCCCAGTACGGATCAGACGGAGCCTAGACAGTGGAGAGCAGAAAGTGATCCTGCGGAGCCATTGAAGCTGCGCTTGACCCGAACCAAAGAATCTACTAGCTGAAAAGAAGGGTCAACTGCATACCGCAGGAGCTGCTGGACTTCGGCTTCATACTGAGACTCTTTCTTGCCTGATTCTGGCTTTCCTGGAATTTGAGAGCTTGATCCTTGTCAGTTGAGGTTCTATCCCAACTGGTATAAGAACTCAAAGACTGAGAACATTATATTAGAGTAATCTGTGACTAGCACAGACTGTTGAAATATTATTGCTTGATTAGTTTGCTGTATTTGTTTTAGATTAGGAAGAAAACTATAATCCCCAGAGTTTGAGTTGTGAGATTTATCTCTGCATAAGCTGATTTTAGTCTCAAAGGGGGGAATGAGGCAGCTTGGGCAGAGAAATTATATTTGTTAATTTGGTGTTTAAAAGTTTGGTTCAGTTCTGCAAGTGATGGAGGAATGCCATCTGGTTTCAATTGCTCAAGAATGTCTAGCTTTTGCTAGACTAGAGTTTAAAAGGTCAGAGAGAAGTAATTATTTACCACATCTGAAGGCCATTGGGCATAGTGGATAATCTCGAGGGATCAACAAGCAAACAGTGTTAGAAGATAGTTTTAAAAAAGATTAGGCTAATGTTGGTTAGAAGAAAATAGAGTAGATTTAAATAATTCTAGATGAGTTAGATTTTGTCTTATAAGGAATTCTGATTTCTGCTTATTTTAGAATATGTTTTATTTTGTGTAATTAATAAGTTCTATTTCTATGTAGAATATCTTTTCAATTCAACTTTGTCTGACCTTTCAAGTGATATTTCTGCAAGTTTAAATAGATCATCTGGTTTAAATTATCCACAGTCCTAGCTAGGTGAAAGAGGTCAGGAAAAGTCAACTTTGTTCCTTGATGAATAGCTAAGTGTAGGACTGGTCCTGAAAGTAATAACAAACTATATCTGTGTGCTATTAAGCAAGATTGGCCCCTTGACCCCTTAATGAATGCCAGAACCCAGTTAGTATGAAGTTGATTGGGAAACTGATTATGTGAATAATAAAATGCCAAGAGATAGGTGCCACAATGTCTAGTGTGAGAGGCCCCAGGTCATAGGTCAGTTTAGGAAATATCAAACCTATGTAACTGATATTTTGGAGTAAATGTGTAAGTAATGATTAGTTCAAGGCAGGGTAATCAATCTATTCTTTACCATCTGGAAAGTAAGGGGGGGCTAGAGGGGTTTAAAACTGTATATAACTGGGAGCAGAAGCAGCTTACGTTAGAAGGAGAGAGCTAAGAAGAAGAGAAGGAGCTGAGACAGAAGCCATAAGATCCAGAGAGCTGAGAAAGAGAAGAAGAGACTTAGTGCTGATGTTCTACTTTGTTTGCTGGCAAATAAAGAAGATTTCTCCCTCATTCTGGTGTGTGCTGTTTGACTCCTGAAGTACCACAGATTCTGCTAACAATAGTGGTAATTCCTGCAACAAACGTAGGTAAATATATATACAGTATATATATATACTTCAGTCCAGATCTCATCATATGTCACTGTTTTAGGTTTCCATTTCCCGTTTGTGTGCCTTTTGTGTGGAAATGAATGCTCAGCCATTTGTTTCTGTTATAGGTTCTTACTTTTCTTTTTTCTTACTGGCAGTAATTATGACTGTCACAAAAAGCAGATTGAATGCTTTGATGCTTTGTTTAATAAAAGAAAAAACTCAACACTTCAGCAATTTGGATGGCAGCATTTGTCACCTGTGGATAGGAAAGTACTATCTGAAGAAAAGTCAATTTTGCACAGTGAGAACTGGGGCTTCATCTATCCGACACCTGTTGAAACTTAGTGACAAGGAAATCAACTTGGTAGCAAGCAGCTCTGAGTGACTCGTGAAAGCTTTGTATTTAGCAGCATAGTAATAATATAGGCGCAATGAAAGATGCAAATATATTACAGGAAACTTTTAATTAGCAGAACCACTTGGTTCTTCAAAACAAAGTTTAACATTTGTATGAAGTTCATTTTTAAAGGATTGCAGGGGTAGGGTAGTGGTGATTTTGATTGTTGAGTCTAATTATCAAATTTCACATGAGGGGGAAGATGGGAGGGTGCTGAAATTTATTTGAGCAGAGCACAAAAATGATGTTTTGTCTAGGATGTCTAATACCCTTGCACCAATCCTATGTATGGGCATAGCAGTGGAAGAGTTGTATGTATTATAATGTCACACCAGGGCATGGCACAGTCTGTATCACCAGCTCTCTCTTACACTTTCCTTGGAAGACGTCAGAAAACATTCCCCTGATCCAGATCCAGTTCCAGTCCAGGATTTCCAACTCTCCTGCGCAGACACTCACACAACAACCAAGTTCCAAAACATAAAGAGCTTTTATTGAGCACAAAGAATTAGATTCCATAAACAACGTTCAGTCTTCAAAACACAGCACAAGCCCCCCCTGACATGTGCCTCAGGATTGAAAGAAAAAAAAAATGAACCCAAAAGAATTCATGCAAAATCTACACAGGAAAGGTTTCTCTTTTCTTCAAGTCCATAGCAGTTCATAAGTTCCTCATAAGTTTGAACCAGCCTAGATCTGTGTCCTTAATGAACCTCTCTCTGATCAGGGGATACCCGAACATGATCATAGTCATAAGCTGGGACTGCCCCAAGCACAGTCTCTGCACCCTCCACATGGTGGCTGCTTCTGAGGATATTGGCAGGGGAAATTCCCATATTCTCTTCTACTGGCAACTATTCCTTCCCTTTTCAGACAAACTCCGTTCACTAAGGCAGTTGCTCCCTGACCCCTCTCTTTTCAGGCAGGTCAGTCTCTGTCACATGACAGCTTTTCCCCAGTGAGGGCTGGGCATCAGTTCTTTCTCCCAGTCGCAGGCTAAGACTGCTCAGAAACAGTCTCTGTACCCTTCATATGACTGACCCTGACCTTCTCTCTGTCTTCAGGCAGGTCAGTCCCTGCCCCATGACAAAGTTTCCCCATTGAGGACCAGACTCCAGTGCATTAACTTCAAAGTCCTCCTCCCCTGGGTTGGGTGCCCCAACCGTTTAGAAGCCTCATTTTGTCTCCCAGGGTATACTGCTTACTGAGTCAGGAGCACAGGTTGGATCTAAGTCCAGGCATATCTCTAAGGACTGACTCCTTTCCCTCCAGGAAAGCACCACAGGTGTGAAGCACCTCCCTTCTTTAGGCCATGCCAGGTTTCCTTCCTTCCAGGGGTTCGGTGTCTACCCTGAGAAACACATCACTAAACACTACTGGGAAGAGGGTTTAGAACCTGGGGGATCTGCCCTCTTGGTAATTCTGTTTGCCCCTCTCCTGCTGCAAGCCTTCCAGGGACACAGCCAGCAATCCAGGTAATTTCTTCTCTTTTTATATTAGTATTTTCAGGGGCAATAAGACACGAAAACCACAGAGAGACCAGGATGGTGTCTAATACATTGCAGTATATGTGTATTTTATAAAATAAACAACTACATATGTAGAGTATATGCACACATTTATGTCTGCCTTGGAACAGGTGACATGTTCCCTGATCCAGTACTATTTCATAAAGGCATATTGGTGCCTGTGTTCTGTATATAAAATACCTACTCTATATATAGTCAATTCTACTTTATCATGAACCTCAGCGGTGTCACTCAAAGGCTCAATACTTCATTGCCCTTAAGTTTTACACCCCACCTTGTCACAGGTTCCCCTACATTCCTCAATTCATTATTTCTGTTAACAGCGTTTTAGCAAAATACATTTCTTGAGGGGATATCCTTGATGCAGCTTGGTGGGCGAAACATTTTGGCTGCATTCTCCTGACCGACTGAGCGAGAGGTTAAAAATCTTCATTATGAGCATTTTTTGTTGTTTTACATAAAAGGAGAATTAAGTAAAAGCTATATTTGCTATGAAAAATTCTAGTGGAGATAAGAAATAATGAATAATTAAGAAATTTATGGGACCTGTGACAAGGTGAGTGTGTAAAGCTTAAGGGCAATGAAATATTGAGCCTTTGAGTGACACCGCTGAGGTTCATAATAAAGCAGAAGAGAGAAGAGCTTGGCTATATATAGAGTGGATGCATTTTAGCTCTTCTGGAACTGTTTTTGCTTTGGAGTTTATCCTTTACGAATCAGGCACCTTTTTGGACCGCTGCCTTTTCTTTAATTTATGCCTCTTTTAATTAGTAAGATGCAGTTTAAAAAATAGGGCCTCATATTTATACCACTCCAGTTATAATTAAGTGTACTTCTACCCTGTATTCTACTCTGTTGCTCATTAGAAGGTGTAGTTCCCTCCCCGGAGACTTATCAGCCTCACTGGGATTACTTCTCTCTATATGCTATTATATATTCATCCCAGAGTCATATTCTCTTTTCTGGAACCTTATCAGCGTCCTTGCACCTACTTTTACTCTATATACCAGTCTGTATACATTCCCGGAGTTGGTACTCTCCTCTCCGGAACCTGTAAGCCGCATTGAGCCTACTGCTATGCGGGAAAATGTGGGATACAAATGTAATAAATAAATAAATAAAAGGCACTTAGCTAGGAAGGAAAGGCTTCTGCTTGGTTAAACCCCCACTAAGCTGGCCGGCTGCTAATATTCAACAGCATTTAAGGGCCTTTTTACTAAGTGGCGGTAAAAAGTGGCCTGCGGTAGTTTGGATGTGTGAAATTGGTGCGCGTTGGGCCATTCTTTTTACCACAGCTGGGAAAAAGGGCTTTTATTAATGGAGCAGTAAATGGCCGTGCACTAAAATCAAAAATAGTGCACAGTTATTTATCAGGCAGCAAGTGCTAATGTGGCCGCACTGCCTGTTACTGCAGGGAATGCCAACTTTGAAACTACCACAGAGTGGCCACGCTATCCTTGTGGTAGGGTTGATTTGGCATATGCTACTCGCGCAATAGCCCTACTGCTGCTTAGTAAAAGGGCCCCTTAACTGGGTAGTGCCACTGAACTTCAGCTCTAACCCTCCATGCCCTAACCGGCAAAGTTATGGGTGGTCTGGGGGCAATTTGAGCTGTGATTTAGTCAGATAGCAACAATGTTCAGTCCACCAACAAGCTATATATTGTGAAAATGATGAGGCTACTGTGATGATGATGAAGCTCCCACCTCAGGATCCCAGGTCCCTCTTTCACTCAGGGTGAGCTGGTTCTCAGTATGCAGATTTATGCAAATTAATCTACCACCCTTTTCTGCTCAGGGTGACCTGCTTCTCAAAAAGCAAACACAGTCAGGTTTCACCTCTCAGGCTATTTATCTTTATTCCAGCCTCTGGGGCACACTTCTTTTAGCTTAAAACACTTTCACAAGCTACAAGCTTCAACAGTTCTTCCAGCTTAACCATTTCATTTCTTCCTACTCAGGGCAATCTTCCCTTTGAAACATTTCTTCTTGCACAGTTCAATATCCATAGATTTCTTCCCCCTGAGCCCTCTCACACAGGCCTTTGGGCTCAGTACTAACTCAGTCCCTGGACACACAGTCCCTCCTTGTAGCACACAGCTCTAGACACAGTCTTTTCATCTTGGACCCACAGTCCCTCTTCACTGTTCTAGACACACAGCCTTTTCCTCTGGGACACACAGTACCTCTTCACTGCCCTAGACACACAGTCTTTTCAGCTGGGACACACCCAGTTCTACCACCAGTCCAAAGGGCACAGCCAGTACTTCTCATGGGGATTCCTCTGCTTCAGTTACCAGTCCCTTCTTCAGCTGCCAGCTCTCCTTCCCCCCTTCACAACTCAGGAGGAGTATAAGTAGTTAATAGCCAAACAGGACCCAGCCCATAACCTGCTGCACCTGTTTCTATCCCCCAGGACTCTCCCCGGTCCTAACGACCTCCATCTATCCTCCAGGACTCGCCCCGGTCCTAGCGACCTCCAGCTATCCTCCAGGACTCACCCCGGTCCTAGCGACCTCCAGCTATACCTCCCCTTTCTGGCTCCCTTCAGCAACTCACCCAGCCCTTTTCCCTGGACATTTTAGGGGAACTACACTCTCTAGGGGCCTAACCAGGGTAGGACAGCCTCTTCCTTCTTACAATATGCAGAAAAAATTAGGACAGCAAAAAAGTTACACGAACATTATCCACTGAGTTAACCAGGCTGGTGTCCAGTGACCGCAGATACCCAGATACTCAACGATGGAAGCTGGATATGTCCCAGCATTGAATATCCAGGGTTATTTCAGCATTCGCTGTGAGCGGCTTACAAGCCACTTACTACCACAGGCTGAATATGGGGCATATCGTTTCAGTCTCTGAGTTTTTTTCTGCTAGAAATATTTATATGCTGTAAATTTCAGTGAATCAGTGCCAGATGTCTGAAGATGAAAAGGCTGAATCTACCTAATGATTTTTTGGGTAGAAAAAAATCTGCTGAAAACTTGAAGACTATCACTGCCAATTTATGCATTATGATTTAGAACATCACTTACCTCCCTGGGCAGGGTGGTATTTTTGATGTTCCTGGAAACACTAAAATCCCAAGTCAGATCATGCTGATACAGCTATTGACAAGTTGGATAACACATTTGAACAGATGGGGTCTCACATCAATAATTCATAAAGCCAAAATGAAATTATGGTATTAAACAGTTCACATTAAAGAAAAAAAAACCTAAAACATAATTACTTGATAACTGGGAAAGACAAAACAGAAATCAGGACTATCGCTCTAGAAAAGATAAGTAGTAGTAGTATAAATGAGTTTATATGTTTTAATGAATTTGAGTTATATTTGTTTCTTTGATTTTTGTAACTCTTTCTAGTTAAGAATGTGTTATCTTTTGTAATCCGCTTTGGATTGCTGAGATAAAAGTGGAATATAAACCACAGAATAGAATAGAACACAGTACATAAAATAAAACAAACTGATAAAATTTAAATTAGTCACCAACATGTTGATACAAAAGCTAGGAAGGTAGTGCATGAAAGCAACCATAGAACAAATTGCAAGTACTGCCGTCACAGGACCACAAGGGCAGAGAGCTGAAATCTGGGCTAATTAGATCCAAAAGCCAACTGAAACTATGGGGTAGCAATCAGTCAGCATTTTTTTGGCTGCTTTATCCCTGCATATTCAATGCCGGGCCATGTCCAGGCACTGGTATTAAATATCTGGGCCTATTAAGCAGGAGCGTAGCCAGACCTGCCATTTTGGGTGGGCCCCGAGTTAACATGGGTGGGCCCTTCCCACCCCCACCCCTGTACAGTTATTTAAAAAACTTCCCTCTGCCCCCTCTATCCCTGCCCCCCCCACTCCCCCGGCATCTGTTTCTCTCTCCCTCCTTGGCCTACCTCCAAACTGTCGCTGGCAGCGATTCCAGTATGGAACCTGCGCCAGCCCTTTTGGCTTCCCTCTACCATGTCCTCGACTCCCCGCCAGTGAAGAAACAGGAAGTGATGTTATCAAGGGTGGAACATGGTAAAAGGAAGTCTGCAGGGTTGATGCAAGTTGCTTAAAGGAATCGCTGGCTCAAAGGTGGGCGGGGGAGGGAGGGTTCAGAGAGAGACGGGCAGCTGCCATGAGAGAGTGAGGCACCACCAATGAGGTGCTTTGGGGGCCACTAGACTGGGTAGGCCTGAGAAAGAATGGGTGGGCCTGTGCCCACCCAGGCCCACCCATAGCTATGCCACTGCTATTAAGTGCAATATTCAGTACTTAACCTTATAAAATGAACCGTATGAAGGTAGGACTTTGTTTTATATAGTCCTATTAATGTGGTTACCTCATGCGACACTTAACTACAGAAGTGCTGACTCTGCTCCTGGACTGCCTATAAAATAGTCAGTTTCAACTTAGGCACTAGCCAGGCATATTGAGCATCACTATCCAATTAAAGGGCCCTTTTACTAAGTGCGGTAAGCCCACCGTGGGCTTGCCACATGGCAACCTGGAACTACCGCCGGCCCAATGGAAAATTATTTCTGCAGGGGGCTACCCAGTGGTAAATGGGAAGCTGTGCAGTGCCTGGTTACTGCCAGGTTAGTGCGGGAACCCTTACCACCACCTCAATGGGTGGTGGTAAGTGGTCCCCTCCAAAATAGCTGCACGGCAAGAGAGAACTTACTGCACGGCTATTTCATTCCTGACCATTTTTACCCACTGCGGTAAAATGGGTCCTGCCACATGGCAAAAATGACCATCGCCGAAAGTGCAGGACCCCTTTACCACTGCTTAGTAAAAAAGCCCCTAAGCATTGCCCCTTCAAATATTTTTCAAATATTTCTGTTAGTGCCGGAAATGCCGTGTGCTGTGGGTGGACCTACCACTGGTGCCCCCGTTGGGCTGGCAGTAATTCCAGATTGCCACATGGCAAGCCTGTGGTGGGCTTACCGCTGCTTAGTCAAAGGGCCCCATAATCAGATAGTGATTCTGAATATACCTGGTTAGCCCCAGACAAGTGATGTAAACAGTCAGGAGCCATTTATATCACTTTGAATATCGACCCCTAAGTTCTTCAAGGCTCAGTCCTGAAGTCTATCAGGCTCGGGCCCCCTCCAGAATTGCAGCACCAGTTAACCTTTGTTGACGGGGATGCTGAAGCCCCGCCAGCTGAATAAATACTGCGCCGCCTCTCCCCTCCTCCTTGCGCTGCTTTCTTAATGCAGAATGCAGAAGTTGGTGACGTGCCTTCAGCTGCTGATGCAGGGATTGAGCATGCATGAGAAGTCCTGGTTTCAGTGGCAGAAGGCACACCGCTGACTTCTGTGTTAAGGAAGCAGTGTGAGGTGGAGGGGAGCGGCTCAGGCACCTGTATTTGGCTGACGGGGCCTTGGCATCCCCGCCAGCAAAGGTATATTTAGCATACGCATGGGGGAGGGGTGGAGGAGGGAGGAATGCATTGCCCCCCAGTCCACTCCTGGGTGCCCCCAAAATTGGAGGACTGGCTATGCCCTTGCTATCATTTCTCATGTGTGGGACAGGCACAGTGTTGGGGTGGTCCAGGAAAAATAAGCAATGGGATTTCATTTTAAAAGATCCATTCTTGCTTTTTCTACATTTACTCTGCTAAATTTGCACCTGCAGAATATGTGAGATGAGATCCCCACAGCATGGGCTGGCCAGCTTTGAAAAGGGAAACTGGAGTTACTCATCAAAAAGCACTTTGCAGACCCTTAGGCTGCGGTCACTAAGGGGAAACTCAAAATTACTCTCTAAAAAGTCAGTATTCCAGAACTTGCTGAGCAGGTAAGGTAACTGGTTAATTTCAGCGGGTTTTCTTTAAGTGAGTATCCAGCCAAGCCAAGTAAGTTTTCAGCTGAACATGTCAGTTAGTGTTGCTGAATGAGTTATTCATCTGCTAAGTCCTCTGATAAAAAAAACCCCAAAAACAACAACAACAACAAAAAACCCAAGACATGGGACAGTTTGTTTTAAAAAAATTGCCACAGCATGACCTTATATTTTCCCTCCCCCTGTGCAACTGAATTTTGAAAATGTGTCTCGATGCAGCTGACTGTTCCTTTTTGGCTCCGTATCTTAGAATTATTGCCTTTTCTGATATAGCTTGACCTTTTCCACCCCCACTGCTGAAGGCACTTTTAAAAAATAAATGAGCCCCCTCCTCCGCTAGCTATAAGTAAAACAGAGTCACTAGTGTCAGTAAGAAAACTTTCTGGTCATTCAAAACAATTTAATGGTAATGGCTGCTGCTATTTGGATAAAATGACGCAATGGAAATAAAACCTGGCCTGGCTCAATCTGTCCTCCTTTTTATGGACAGAAATCAAGGAGTAGGGTAAAGAGGCTCTTCCAAAGGACCAAGGGAGTCGTTAGTTCAAAAAGATGATCTTTATTGGAAACACCTCAACAGTTGCTGTGTTTCGGCGTAAAGACACCTGCTTCAGGAGTCTACAAATACATATACAATACTTGTTCAGGGGCGTAGCCAGACCTCGGCAGGAGGGGGGCCAGGGCCCAAGGTGGGGGGCTCTGTTTAGCTGCCTCCCCCCGCCACCGACCCCCCTTGCCACCGCCGACCCCCCCCCCGTGCTGCAACCGCAATCCCAACCCCCTCTCCCGCCGCCACTTTGGACCGCCGCCACCGCAAACCCCCTCCCCGCCGCCGCATCAGGTACCTTGTTTGCTGGCAGGGGTCCCCAATCCCCGCCAGCCGAAGAGTCTTCTTCAGCACCAGTCGACTCCGGCTCCTTCGTTGTGGGATCATCTGTTTCTGATACCTTACGTCCTGCACGGGGCTACATGCATGGTGCAGGACGTAAAGCGTCAGAAACGGATGATCCCACAATGAAGGCACTGGAGTTGACTGGCGCTGAAGAAAACTCTTCGGCTGGCGGGGTTTGGGGACCCCCGCCAGCAAACAAGGAACCTGATGTGGCGGCGGGGTGGGGGTGTCAAATGTAGAGGGGGCCAGGGCATAATCTGTGGGGGCCCATGCCCCCGTGGCCCCACGTAGCTACGCCCCTGACTTTTATAAACATGTAAATCGTAAAATACAAAAAACATATAAATTAAAAGGTAAAAAATGTAAAGTACAAGTAAAATGTTGTAAATAAAATAATAAACATAACAATAGAAGAGGCATATTTTAAGATACTACAAAGAAAATTTGTGAGAAAAATTAAAATAATTGTATAGATGGTGTAAGCAGCCATACTCTAAAAAAATACTGACTGGGAGTGACCTGACAGGAACCCCCGGACAGACGTATATGCTATATATATATATATAATTTGTTACATTTGTACCTCACATTTTCCCACCTATTTGCAGGCTCAATGTGGCTTACATAGTACCGTAAAGGCGTTCGCCAATTCCGGTATGAACAAATACAATAATGTGGTAGAATAAGGTTCATGTGTACAGACACATTAGGGAATCGTAGAGAGGAAGAGAATCGTAGAGAGGAAGAGTTATTATATGTCCATAACGAGCTTTGGTTTCGTTGTGTTGCAGGGTACAGGCATTTAAGTTGGGTCGGTAGGGTATGCCTTTTTGAACAGGTTAGATTTTAATGATTTCCGGAGATTTAGATGATCAAAAGTTGTTTTCACGGCTTTTGGTAATGAGTTCCATAGTTGTGTGCTTATGTAGGAAAAGCTGGATGCATAGGTTGATTTGTATTTGAGTCCTTTGCAGCTTGGGTAGTGGAGATTTAAGTATGTTCGTGTTGATCCTGTTCTGTTTCTGGTTGGTAGGTCTATGAGGTCTGTCACGTATCCCGGGGCTTCGTCGTAGATAATTTTATGAACCAGGGTGCACATTTTGAAAGCAATACGTTCTTTGATTGGGAGCCAGTGCAGTTTTTCTCGGAGGGGTTTGGCACTTTCGAATCGCGTTTTTCCAAATATAAGCCTGGCTGCCGTGTTTTGAGTGGTCTGAAGTTTCTTTATAATTTCTTCTTTGCATCCCACATAAATTCCACTGTAGTAGTCTACATGGCTTAGTACCATTGATTGTATCAAGTTGCAAAATGTTTCCCTTGGGATATATATATATATATATATATATATATCCTTTTTCTTAGGAAACTGCAACAACAAACACTTCTGTAAATGTAACTCTGTCAAGATTTACTACTCCTCTCTCATCTATGACCTTCACTCACAGACCTCACCGAAGAACAACTCTCTGAACCAGTGTTGCCAGATGGAAAAAATTTGTCACGCCCGAAGCCAGCCCAAAACCGCACAAAGTCAATTTGCATGTGAATGACATCATTAATAAATATTAACGAGACCATTTGCATACAAATGACGTCATTAAGCCCGCCTCCGTGGGGTTTCTACTGGCCGCAGCCGCGGGAAAACCAGTCAAACCGCGGGCAGCGGGGAAAAAACTGCGGTGGGCGAAAAAACCGCCAGCGGGGCTTAAAAAAGCAGCCCAAAATCCCGCAACCCGCATGCGGCGTGAAACAGCCGCAGTGGCTCGGGGAAAGGAGCCCAATTGGACGAGAAACCCGCAGCCCTGGCAACACTGCTCTGAACAGAGAAAACCCTCTTTATTTACTCGCTCTTCAGAAAACTCTTCCCTCCTCCAAAGCATGGGTTGCTATGGAGACAAGAAAAGATCTATTTTCACTGGCATTGCACACAGTGATGTTACATCATCAAGACTGTCATGCAAATCTCACAAACAAAATGTCAGCCTGTTTAACACACACAAAACATGTCTTATTGAGAACCTCTTTATAAAGGAGGTTTAATTATTACCACAGTTAGTCACTGGATATTCAGTGCTGGCCACTATCCAGATAGCAGCTCTGAACATCCAGTTTTAAGCTGATAACTGCCCTGGGTGAATATTAGCCGCTTTAATTTTATTTTATTTCCAGTACAGTGGAACTGCGCAGAGCAGTGCATATAGGGGACTGGCGAGTCAGTAAGCCCAACGTGGGCTTACTGCACACTAACCCGGAACTACTGCTGGCCCAACACCATAGAGCACAGGCTTCCTTGCGCCTTCTGTCTCGCTGCACCCTACGCCTGGAATAAACTTCCTGAGCCCCTACGTCTTGCCCCATCCTTGGCCACCTTTAAATCTAGACTGAAAGCCCACCTCTTTAACATTGCTTTTGACTCATAACCACTTGTAACCACTCGCCTCCACCTACCCTCCTCTCTTCCTTCCCGTTCACATTAATTGATTGATTTGCTTACTTTATTTATTTTTTGTCTATTAGATTGTAAGCTCTTTGAGCAGGGACTGTCTTTCTTCTATGTTTGTGCAGCACTGCGTATGCCTTGTAGCGCTATAGAAATGCTAAATAGTAGTAGAAAGAGACCCTGAAAGTTATATGGTCTACCAGCAGGGTCTAGAGATGATTTCTGTTAATTTTTGTAGTTACTCTTACTGCGAAGTGAATCAAGGCAGAAGATCACATTTTCAGAGCTGCCAAGGGGGTCAACCTTCCGAGCGGGAGATTTAGGGCTCGCCCATAACTCCGCACAGCTCCGCCTATAGCTCTGCCCAACTCCATCCATAATCCCACCCACCCCATCCATAGGTCCACCCCACTCTGCCCATAGCTCCACCCATCCCACCCATAACTCCGCCTAGACTCACCCACAGCTCCACCCAGGCACATGGCGATTTGCAGCCAGGAGCACCAGAAGAAGCCTCCCTTTCCAGCGACAGTGGGATATGCCTTCATAAAACATCATATTGCAGTGTATGCCACCTTGCAAGTCTATGCAAACCAAAATACTTGTGTACTTCGAGAAGAGCGCTTAGGCAGAAGATTGGCATGTACGAGTATAAGTGCTGTATACTAGTATTCTAAACGTATGAATATAACATGCAGGGGCGTATCTGAACTGCGGCGGTAGGGGGGGCCAGGGCCAGAGTGAGGGGGCACATTATAGCCCCCCCGCCGCCGCCGCCGCCGCCGCCATTGCTGATCCCCCTTCCCCCAGCCGCTGCCATTGCCAATCTCCCCCTGCCGTTGCTGTCGCCTACCTTCGCTGGCGGGGGACCCCAACCCCCGCCAGCCGAGGTCCGCGTCCTCCTGCCGCTGCCGGCTGCCTGTAAAAGAATTCCGTCAGCTGGCGGGGGACCCCCAACCCCCGCCAGCCAAGCCGAGGTCCTTTCATTTCTTTCACTAAAGCTGGCGCCGAAAGTTTCTTCTGAGTCTGACGTTGCTGCACGTTGTAAGTGCAGGACGTCAGACTCAGAAACAGAATGAAGCTCATTCTGTTTCTGAGTCTGACGTCCTGCACGTACAACGTGCAGCGAAGTCAGACTCAGAAGAAACTTTCGGTGTCAGCTTTAGTGGAAGAAATGAAAGGACCTCGGCTTGGCTGGCGGGGGTTGGGGGTCCCCTGCCAGCTGACGAAATTCTTTTAAAGGCAGCTGGCAGCGGCAGGAGGACGCGGACCTCGGCTGGCGGGGGTTGGGGTCCCCCGCCAGCGAAGGTAGGCGACAGCAACGGAGGGGGAGGGTTGGCAGCGGTAGGGGGGGTCCAGGGCAAAATCTGTGGGGGCCCAGGCCCCTGAGGCCCCACGCAGATACGCCCCTGATAACATGTTCATAAATGTTAGCACTTATGTTTTAGAGTTGCCCCCTAATGACTGATGTGAAAAGTGAAGGGAATATTTTCCTTGTTATCTCTTATACCAGTGGTTCCAAAGCCTGGTCCTGGAGGCACCCCAGCCACTCAGGTTTCCCGGATATCCACAATGAATATTTATGAGAGAGATTTGCATGCACTGCCTCCACTGCATGCAAATCTATCTCATGAATATTTATTGTGGATATCCTGAACACCTGACTGGCTGGGGTGACTCCAAGACCGGGTTTGAGAACCACTGTCTTATACTATAAAAATAAAAATATCTATAATAAGAATGTTAAGAGAATTCAGCTATAAAAAAAAAACTATCCCAAAGTTTATATGCTTCAGTACAAAATAAATGGGAGAAGCCTAATTTACTGAGTTAACAGCATCATTTTATGGACTGCTGTCTGTATTTGCTTTTTAATTACTCTACATTTAGGCCTTTCCACTTAGCTGTTCTTTCCTGAATCACCCATCATTTGATATCAAAGTTCCTTTCATGCTAGCTGAGATTCTATCTCTCAAAAGGTCCCTAATTCATCAAAAATAGATTATTAACTAATCAGACTGTTACTTTTCAGTGCCTAAGTGACTCAATACACTGCAGCTGAAATCTAAGCATGGAAGTGACATCATTTTAATTTTGTTATGCACCAACATAATTCTTTTTATTGCTATTCAGGAGAATGAATTATTTGAATCCAATTAGATTCTTGAACATATGATAACACCAATAGGCTAAAAGGACTGAAAAGTAATTTAATTGGAGCAGTAGGCTGAGAATCAGGGAAGCCAAGTTCAAATCCCACCACTGTTCTTTGTGGTCTTGGGCAAGTCTCTCAACCCGCAAGGATGACCACACTGTTTACCTCATAGGATTCTTAGGGGCCCTTTTACAAAGCTGTGTAAGGGCCTATGCGTGTCTAGCACACGCCAAATCAGAATTACCGCCCAGCTACAGCATGCCCCGGGCGGTAATTCTGAATTTGGAGCGCCGAAAACACGTGGTAGAAAACATTTTCTATTTTCTACCACATGGCGCGTACCCGGCGGTAAATGGCAGTGGATACACACTGCATGCCTACCGCCCAGGTAGTGCGTGAAACCTTACTTCCAAGTCAATGGGTGGCAGTAAGGTCTCAGGCCAGAAATGGACACACTCTGGTTTGTATTTTGCCTCATGTCCATTTTCTGGCTCCTTAAAAAAAGGCCCTTTTTCCAGGACACAGCAAAAACTGGCCTGGCGTATACCCAAAAGATATGCTCATATTGCCGTAGGCCACTTTTTGCTGTGGCTTAGTAAAAGGGTCCTTCAGGGTCCTTTTACTAAGCTGCACTGTAGGCGTACTAACTTTTTAGTGCACACTAAAAATTAGCATGCGCTAATGATAGAGACACCCATTATATTCCTATGGGTGTCTCTAACATTAGCGCGCTCTAAGTTTTAGCACGCACTAAAAAGTTTGCGTGCCTACAGTGTGGCTTAGTAAACAGGGCCCTTAACCCTCCATTGCCTCAGTTACAAACGTAAGGGTTCAGTTACTAAGCTGTGGTAGAAAGTGGCCTTAGCGCACCCTTTTGTGGGTTTTTCCTGGCCGCTAAGGCCATTTTTACTGCAGCAGTAAAATGGCCGATTTTCTATTTTTTTGTATTAATGGCCATGTGCTAATGTCACCATTAGCATGCGGCCAATAAAAACAATTACCGCATGAGCACTTACTGCCACCCATTTTGTAGGTGTTAAGGACTCACGCGGTAATCCTGTGCTAATCAGTTACAGCATGGTAGCAGTAATGCAGGTGCACTGATTTGCACAGAGATGCCCACTCTCTGCCCCCAGACACACCCCTTCCTAGAAAAATTACAAAATATGTTTTCGCAAGCGGGTAGCACACACATATTAGTGTAGAGCATAAAGAGATAGGAAGATGATGAAAGGACTAAGTGCAGTTTGCACCACAGCACCAAACTGAGGCCTTCCCTGAGCCTACCTTTGTGATGATCTAGTAGTCTCTTCGGGGGCAGGAGTGAACCCCACTCATTCCTGCCCATGCTGCTGCACCCTTGAAGTGGCCTTGGTGGTCTAGTGGCCTCTGCGAGGGGAGAAATGGACCTCACTCGTTCCTTCATCATGACTGTTCCAATCCAAATGACTGCTTATACTTCCCATGGCAGCCTCGTGAGACTGCTGTGGGAAATGCCGACAGCCATTTTCCAATTGGAACCAGCATGGGCAGAGGACTCGCTCCTGCCTATATTGATTCCCATCGCAAATAGCTGCCAGGACCTCCCACAGCAATCTCAGCAGCTATTTTGCGACTGGAACCAACATGGGCAGAAATGAGTCCTCTCTCTGTGTTGGTTCCAATCAGAAAATGGCTGCTATGAGGCTGCCATGGGAAGTCTCAGCAGCCGTTTAGATTGGAGCAGCGAACAGGACAGGAAAGGAGTGGGGGCAGTTCCTACCTCTTTAGAGGCTACTTGACCACCAGGGCTTCACTAAAGTAGGCCCAGGGACTACCTATGGATGGTTGAGCAGGAAGGAAGGGAGCCTGGGAGAGTGAGCATTGGTGGGGGAGAGGCTCACTGCTGGGAGGGAGGCATTTATAGTCACGGAGAGGGATGGAGTGGGGGCAGGTTTTTTTTATGGCCTCAGTTTCTGCGACACCAAGCAGACAATTTTGGTAGCAGATTCAGTTTCAGCAGAAACCGAAGATCCTGGGTTCTTTTGGGCTCTAATACAGGGTTAGTGATTTTAAATTATATTATTTTATTATTATTATTTAATAGATACCACACACTTGGTTATTATCAATCAGCAGATAACATGTTTGAATTTTCTGTAATAAATTTGAATATTATTTACTGATATATTGTGATGTAGCACCTCCCTGCAGGAGGTCACAGAACTAAGAACTCTCCACAATAAAAAGTAAGTACAGAAGTCCACAGTTTAAAGCAATTTCCACTATCCATTTTGAACTCCCTTTTAATTCAGGGTGAAATAAAAGCATATAGTCCAAGCATTAAAACTCAAAAAAACAAACACACAACTTGGCTGCTACCTGTTTCCTTTTTGCAATATTTAGGTTTCAGCTTCATTTGCCATATATTGTCCTGAAAAGTAAAGAAAAATAAATGCAACCAAGGACCAGGGGATCTTTATGCAAATTAGCTGCTTTGTAGCAGTTCCTACTACTACTGCTTGGCAAACAATTGTCTTTCTTTTTGCTTATGCTTAATGCCTCTTCATTCTGGTCAAAGTTTTATTCAGGCAACAGGCTATAGTTTAGTCTTTAGGCATGAGGGAGAGTCCTCAAAAATTCCCTGTCCTTCGGTCTTATTCCAACAGAAAACCACTGGTGCTAACACAACTATCCAGCACCCAAAATACCTCTTCTATGTTTTGTATTTGGCCCCTCTAACAAGCCTAGGGCTCAAACAGCTAGCAGAACCCATGCATAATTATGCACTCATAATGGAGAGGCCTGAACTCCATTATGCCCAATCACCACTGCTAGCGAAACCAAAAGAAAACCCTTTACTTACAGGGTAACTGCTGGATTAATTCTAGACTTTTCCAGAGGCTTTTTAAATGTCAGTTCCTATTTCCATATCCTCGCCTTCCTCAGTTGGTATAGGGACTGGGTTCTCAACCTCCATGGGCTCTTCCCTGACTTCATCTGGAGCACTGGTGTTTTCCATTTCCATGGGCTGTGGAAACTGTTCCTTCTCCTCCCCCTCCCAGTCTCAGGTGCTAGGAGTTTTAAAGCCTCCCCCTTCTTAGGACATTCCCTCCCCATTGGTCTGAGTAAACAGGATTTCTCCTGAACTTCTTTTGCCATCCTTGGGTGCTTAGCAACAATTTAATTAAAAGACCTGGGGCGCCCTCTGTTGACTGCAAGTTTATTTGCAACCAGTTTTCTCAGGCTATCCTTATTCCAGAGAGTAGTAGGAGGGTATTGAGCTGGAGGTGGCAGTGCCCTTACAAAACCTCTCCCTCTCTCCTCACAATATCTACATGCATAGTTTTATTTTTTCTTTCATATTGTACGTGGTAATTATATTCAACTGTCTAATATTTTCATTTCATTTTGAGGGAAGTTTCTTTTAGTTTGTTTGTATAACTGGGTTATTTTTTGCTTCCCCCTTTTATTAAGAATTTTTAAATTATATTTCACACATGAAACAATATAGGGAAATAAATCTAATACATCAATCATAATAATTAAACCAAAATCATAAATCCTCTAGCCAACATCAAGGGAGGAGAAACTATAGCACATTATCCAATCAATATCACAAATACAAAAGCAATTAGTAGCTTTATTCTACTAACTACTTGAATCAATCATTGCTCATGACCTTTAAGAAAATTTTCTAATGATATATCCCAAAAGACAAACTCCTTTCCTTACATTTTGTACCTATCCCGTACCAGATTTGGCGAATGCCTTCACGGTATTATGTAAGCCAAATTGAGTCTGCAAATATGTGGGAAAATGTGGGATACAAATGTAACAAATAATAATAATAATAATTAAAAGTGATTAAACATTTGTAGGGATATTTTAGGAAAAAAGTAGACTCATGAGCTACCACTTGAGACTTCAGGTCCCAAAAGACCCTATGCTTCAACTGAGTGGCCCTGGAGACATCTGGAAAAATATTAATTTTTTACACCACAAAATTGTTCATCTTTTTTTGGAAAATAACTTTTCAATACAAGAAACTTATTATTTTCATTAAGAAAAGTAACCAAAAGTCTTGCCCTCAAAGAAATATCTTGAGTATCTTCCAAAAATGCAGTAAGGTTTACACTTGAGTATTCCAACTGATCTGCTTCTTTTTCTTCATAGGCAAATAATAACAATTATTTACTTGGAAAGTTTCTGAATTGGTAAATCCCAATAAGGCTTATTTTCGAAAGAGGACGCCCATCTTTCGACACAAATCGGAAGATGGGCGTCCTTCTCACAGGGTCATCCAAATCGGTATAATTGAAAGCCTATTTTGGATGTCCCCAACTGCTTTCCGTCGCAGGGACGGCCAAAGTTCATGGGGGTGTGTTGAAGGTATAGTGAAGGTGGGACTTGGGCATGCCTAACACATGGACGTCCTCGACCCATAATGGAAAAAAAAGGGCATCCCTGACGAGCACTTAGACGACTTTACCTGGTCCTGTTTTTCTTATGACTAAGGCATAAAAAGGTGCCCAAACTGACCAGATGACCACCAGAGAGAATCGGGGATGACCTCCCCTTACTCCCTCAGTGGTCACTAACTCCCTCCCACCCTCAAAACAAATCTTTAAAAATATTTTGTGCCAGCCTCTATGCCAGCCTTAAATGTCATACTCGGGTCCATCACAGCAGTATGCAGGTCCCTGGAGCAGTTTTAGTGGGTGCAGTGCACTTCAGGCAGGTGGACCCAGGCCCATCCCCCCCTACCTGTTACACTTGTGGAGGTAAATGTGAGCCCTCCAAAACCCACCAGAAACCCACTGTACCCACATCGAGGTGCCCCCCTTCACCCGTAAGTGCTCTGGTAGTGGTGTACAGTTGGGGTTAGTGGGCTTTGAGGGGCTCAGCACACAAGGTAAGGGAGCTATGTACCTGGGAGCAATTTATGAAGTCCACTGCAATGCCCCCTAGGGTGCCCGGTTGGTGTCATGGCATGTCAGAAGGACCAGTGCACTACGAATGCTGGCTCATCCCATGACCAAAGGGCTTGCATGTGATCATTTCTGAGATGGGCGTCCTTGGTTTCCATTATTGCCGAAAATCAGAAATGACCAAGTCTAGGGACGACCATCTCTAAGGACGACCTAAATTTCAAGATTTGGGTGTCCCTGACCATATTATCGAAACGAAAGATGGACATCCATTTTGTTTTGATAATACGGGTTTCCCCGCCCCTCCATCGAGATGTTTTGCGAGGACATCCTCAGCAAAACTTTGGCGTCCCTTTTGATTATGCTCCTCCACATCTCCTTAAGATATTTCCGAAATAATATCTCAGGAGATAAAAGATAAGTCGAAGGAAAATTCAGGAATCTCAAATTGCAGGCCCTCTGAGCATTCTCTGCCATTTCAAATTTAGAATGTACCACATAAAAATCTTTTAAAAAGGATGCCAAGGTGGCCTGCAAAGTAGAGACCTGATGTTGCAATCCAGAGACTTATTTACCTAAGACTCTTAAATTAGAATCAACATTTTAAAACTTTTGTACTACTTGTTCAGAAAAGATAGCAGTCTATGAAGCTACTGACTTCAGCATCCCTTCCATAGCGAGTTTAAAGACCACAAATCTTTAAGTTTCACTTCCTTGACTGCATCGTGTGACAAAGCCTCTATCTGAGGGGCAGCCATGTATAACTTATTAGGAATGTTAGTGAAAGACAAAAGAAAATCACCTATGGCTTCCTCACCAGGCTTCTCCAATGAACGGGGGAACCCCAGGAAACCAAGGAAGGGGTCGAGTTCTATCTGGAGGACTGAGGGAAACCTCAGTCAGAGACAGTACCTGAGATCCAGTGACGTCCCTCAATGCAGCTGATACAATGTGCTTGTCTATCGGACCTGACGCTACAGGCATCGACACCTTGGGCTTAACAGACCCCTTGTGCTTCTCCATATTAACAGAGGTGAATCACTTAACCCTTTGGTGCTCCTTGGTACTCCCAAGGAGCAGGGCATGCCCCTGTGGCCACAACCTGTGGCCACACACCTACGGTTGCACTTCAAGGGCATCTTCCTTTTATTATGGAGAAGGACCCCCGATGATATTGGGGGAGTAGGCTGCCTCAGTGCCAGAGGAACAAACACAGCACTAGAACCCCGCCAAAGGTTGTGCTTTCGCTCCTACATAGATGTCACAAACAGAAGAATCCTAGCTGATCTTGCCAAAAAGGTAGGACTCTTCCCATTTGTATAACTGGTTTATGTGTATAGTTTATTTTTTTTAATTTTAAGTATTTGAATGTGATTTATTTTGCTAAACCAATGCAGTCAATATAGGCACAGCATGGCCACGTTGGGTGCACTGCTTTTAATAAAATGGCTGAATCTTTATACTCTTGTCTTCTGTGGTGCTATTTCATCATATGTTCTAAGTCTACAATTTTATTTTTTTAAACTTCTGGAAAGTTCTAAAGCTATGCACATAGTTTTCTGCCTTGACGTATCCTCACTCCAAAAATGTCCCTTTTACCATGTGGGTAAATGTATATATATTATGGAAAAAATGCATATCTTTACTTGCATACAGCATGCTCTACTTCATGAAATGGACAGATATCTACACAGTAAATAGTTTGATCACTGAAAATCCCAGCAAAATGCACCTCCCATGCTTTAGAAAATAGTATCTTTGTTGAGATGAATAAGTTGGAGCAAAGGTACATTTGCAGTATGACAGACAAAAACTATACCCTGTCACAGCTGTGGCCATGCCCCATGTCCAGACTCACCTCTTCCTCCAGTGGTCAGGTTCTGCGGCTTCTCCAGACTGCCTTCTCTTTGTTTCTCAAGCCGCATTCCAGAGATTATTCTAGCCCTGCTCTGGCGTTCCAGCTTCCAAGCCTCACTCCCAAGTCATTCAAGCCTCACTCTGAAGTCCCAGTATCCATGCCTCACTCTTGTGTTTCAGTATGCTTCAAGCCTCATTCCTGAGGCCATGATATCATTGGTGAGAGGGCTGTCATAAGGAACGATAGGACATTCAAATTTTGTCTTTGCAACAGAGGTCTCCAGATGATCTCTAGCTGGTGTGTGATTATTGCACTACTAGCCTTTTCTTGTCTTGTCTTTTTCCTTATTTCTAGCCTTGTTTTTAGCCTTGCTTCTAGCCTGTTCCTGTCTTGCCTCTAGTCTTGTTTTCAGCCATGTTTATTATAGCCTTGCTTCTAGCTTGTTCCAGCTTTGTCTCTGGTCTTGTCTCCAGTCGTGCCTCTAGCCTTGCTTTGGTTTGTTCCTGCCTTGCTTTTAAGCTCCAGTTCTACTTTCTAGTTCTTGCCTTGCTTTCAAGCTCCAGTTCTGCTTTCTAGTTCTTGCCTTGCTTTCAAGCTCCAGTCTTGGTTCCAAGCTTCACTCCTGCTTTCAAGCTCCAGTCCTGTTTCCTAGTTCCAGCCCTGATGCCAAGCTTTAGTCCTGCTGTCTGGTTCCAGCCTTGCTTCCAAGCTCCAGTCCAGTTTGCCAGCCAAGCCTGCTCTGTTCCTGGTTCTGCTCCCGTCTAGCCTGCTCTGTTCCTTGTTCTTATTCCAGCCAAGTCGTGCCTTTAAGTTCCAGAATTCCAGCCTTGCTTACAAGCTGCAGTCCACTTTTCAAGCTCCAGTTCAGCTTTTCAGCTCCAGCCTTGTCTGTCTCCAGTCTGAGCCTGCATTGCCTATTATCAGTCCTAGCCCAGGTGATTCGCCTGCTGCTAGCCATACTCCGTCAGTGGCCCAAGGGCTCACATTCCTTGATTTTGTGACATACCCCTGATCAATGATTCTGGAATCTGGTGGTGGCATGTCAGCTCTTTTCTATTTCTTCTATGTGCTATTAATTTCCTTTTATACCAGATACAAAGCTCTCAAATTGCCTCCTATCATGTAACAGCTAATTAAAAGTTCTCAAGTAGTCGACTAGTCCCTAAAGTAGGGATGTGAAGAACAATAATGCCAGATGACAGTGAACTGTGACAAGACTGATATAGATTCTGATAATTCTGTATTTTCATAAATTTTTATGAATAAATCTTAATTATTTATGGCTCAAATTATATCAATTCAGTTCTTTTGGTTATAGCTCACACACTCCTAGATTTCCACTTACATTTAAAAGAAATCAAAAGGATGGTACGAGGGGCTTGATTTACTAAGGCTATTTTTCCAATTTTTGTATGTAGGAAAACAGCCTCTATATTTTAATATGCCAAATGGTTAAAATTTATATATATCCACATGAATAGTACTGTGGATATATATATATAACACTACTACTACTACTACTATTTAGCATTTCTATAGCGCTACAAGGTGTACGCAACGCTGCACAAACATAGAAGAAAGACAGTCCCTACTCAAAGAGCTTACAATCTAATAGACAAAAAATAAAGTAAGCAAATCAAATCAATTAATGTGTACAGGAAGGAGGAGAGGAGGGTAGGTGGAGGCGAGTGGTTACGAGTCAAAAGCAATGTTAAAGAGGTGGGCTTTCAGTCTAGATTTAAAGGTGGCCAAGGATGGGGCAAGATGTAGGGGCTCAGGAAGTTTATTCCAGGCGTAGGGTGCAGCGAGACAGAAGGCACGAAGTCTGGAGTTGGCAGTAGTGGAGAAGGGAACAGATAAGAAGGATTTATCCATGGAGCGGAGTGCACGGGAAGGGGTGTAGGGAAGGACGAGTGTGGAGAGATACTGGGGAGCAGCAGAGTGAGTACATTTATAGGTTAGTAGAAGAAGTTTGAACAGGATACGAAAACGGATAGGGAGCCAGTGAAGTGACTTGAGGAGAGGGGTAGTATGAGTAAAGCGACCCTGGCAGAAGACGAGACGGGCAGCAAAGTTTTGAACCGACTGGAGAGGGGAGAGGTGACTAAGTGGGAGGCCAGCAAGAAGCAGATTGCAGTAGTCTAAACGAGAGGTGACAAGGGTGTGGATGAGGGTTTTGGTAGAGTGCTCGGAAAGAAAGGGCGGATTTTACGGATGTTGTAAAGAAAGAAACGACAGGTCTTGGCGATCTGCTGGATATGAGCAGAGAAGGAGAGAGAAGAGTCAAAGATGACTCCAAGGTTTCGAGCTGAGGAGGCAGGGAGAATGAGAGAGCCATCAACAGAAATAGAAAACGGGGGGAGTGGGGAGGTGGGTTTGGGGGGAAAAATGAGAAGCTCGGTTTTGGTCATGTTTAATTTCAGGTGGCGTTGAGACATCCAGACAGCAATGTCAGACAAGCATGCTGAAACTTTGGTTTGGATGCAAGGTGAGATATCAGAGGTAGAAAGGTAGATTTGGGAGTCATCAGCATAGAGATGGTAGGAAAAGCCATGGGATGAGATTAATGAACCAAGGGAAGAAGTGTAGATAGAAAAGAGGAGAGGACCAAGAACAGAACCCTGAGGTACGCCGACAAGCAGAGGGATAGGTGTAGAAGAGGATCCACCAGAGTGAACACTGAAGGTGCAGAGGGAGAGGTAGGAAGAGAAACAGGAAAGGACAGAGCCCTGGAATCCAAGTGAGGACAGGGTATTGAGGAGTATGCTGTGATCGACAGTGCCAAAAGCAGCGGAAAGATCAAGAAGAATGAGGATGGAATAGAGACCTCTGGATTTAGCCAGTAATAGGTCATTGGAGACTTTAGTAAGCGCAGTTTCGGTTGAGTGGAGAGGGCGAAAACCAGATTGTAGTGGGTCAAGAATAGCATGTGAGGACAGAAAATCAAGGCAGCGGCAGTGAACAGCACGCTCAAGTAATTTTGAGAGAAAGGGAAGGAGGGAGATGGGTCGGTAATTAGAGGGACAAGTAGGGTCGAGTGAAGGCTTCTTAAGGAGAGGTGTGACCACAGCATGTTTAAAGGCAGCAGGGATAGTCGCAGTAGAAAGTGAGAGGTTGAGAATGTGACAGATAAAAGGAATAAGAGCAGGAGAGATGACATTAAGAAGGTGGGTGGGAATGGGAACAGAGGAACAGGTGGTACATTTTGAGGAAGAAAGGAGAAGTGTAGTTTCCTCAATAGTAACTTCAGGAAAGGAGGAAAGGGAATGAGGGGGAGGAGAGAGAGGGGAACGGACTAGTGGAGGGAGAGGTGGTGAGGTAGAGAATGCAAGGTTTATCTTTTGAACCTTGTCATGAAAGAATTCAGCAAGGGTCTGAGGAGATAATGAAGGGGGAGTTGGGGGAGGGGTATCTTGAGGAGAGAGTTCAATGTGGTGAAGAGAAGTCGAGGGTTAGAGCCAAGAGAGTTGGTCAGTTGGATATAATAATCCTGTTTGGCGCGTAAAAGAGCAGATTGGAAGGAGGTCAGCATGAACTTAAAGTGTAAGAAATCAGCAAGGGCCCGAGATTTCCACCAGAGGTATTCGGCGGAGCGGGTACAGGAACGTAGGTAGCGGATATTAGAAGTCAGCCAAGGCTGGGGTTTTGTACGCCTTATAGGGCGGGTCATCAAAGGTGCAAGAGTGTCTAAGACAGAGGATAGAGTATTGTTGTAAGAAGAAACAGCCTCGTTGACAGACGTGGATGGTGCCACAGTAGAGAGGAGGTTTGAAACATGGGAGAATAGAGATGAAGGGTCAATATCGTGAAGATTCCTAGATAAATTAGATAAGATAGGATGGGACTGGGAGGGAGGAGATTTAAGTGTGAAAGTTATAAGATGGTGATCAGAGAGGGGGGAAGATCAGAGGCAAGGAAACTAGAGGGTGAACAGTTGGAGGAGAAGATGAGATCAAGACAGTGACCATTTTGATGAGTGGGGGAGGTGGAGCATAGTTGGAGATTAAAGGAGGATGTTAAAGCGAGTAACTTGGAAATATAAGAGTTGGAAGGATCATTAGCAGGAATATTAAAGTCACCAAGGATGAGAAAGGGGGAGGAAGGATCATGGAAGAAGGCAAGCCAGGCATCAAAGTCACTGAGAAAGGATGAAAGGGACTTATCAGGGGGACGATAAATGACCGCTATTTGAAGAGGCAGAGGAGAGAGAAGGCAGATAGAGTGGACTTCAAAGGAGGAAAAACAGTGAGATTGAGGTGGAAGAAGGGGTTGAAATCTGGAGGAGGGAGAGAGAAGTAGTCCAACACCGCCCCCGTGACCAGCAGGGCGAGGAGTATGTGAAAAAAGATAACCGCCATGGCAGAGGGCTGCGACTGAAGCAGAGTCATCAGGGCAGAGCCAGGTTTCTGTTATGGCGAGCAGATGGAGGTGACGCGAGATAAAGAGGTCATGGTTATAGGGGAGTTTGTTACAGATAGAGTGGGCATTCCATAGGGCGCAAGAGAAGGGCAGAGAAGAGGAGGGGAGTAGAGGAATAGAGATGAGGTTAGAGAGGTAATGGTGAGATCTGTAGAGTTGGGATAATAGTTGGTGAGGAGGGCCAGGATTGGGATTGATGTCACCGGCTGAGAGTAAGAGAAGGAGTAAAAGAGAGCGGAGGAGAGTAGGAGAGGTGTGGCCACGATGGCGTCGAAGGCGAGAGGTATTTAGGTGGAATGGGGAAGGCAAAATGGAGGGAAGAAAGAGACGGAGATTAAAAGCCAAGAGGGAGGAAGAGGGTAGGAGAGAAGGTGAGGTGATGAAGTCAATGGATGGGAAGTGAGTTCCTGTAGCGGAGAGAGGTAGGGGGTGAGGGAAAAGATTAGGAAGGGACAGAGCTAGGAAGAGAATGTGAATAGGGGCCATAAACGATTGAGGTACTTTAGCAACTGGAAAAAGATTAGATATAAAGAGAAAAATTTCCCGCGCGCCGTTAGGCACGCAGCACCTAGAGCAGAGGCCCTGAGTGGATCGGAGTGGACCTGGGTGTCACCCCGGAGAAGGCTGTAAAGATATGCAGATGAGCTGCAAGTCCTCCACAGCACCTGAAAGGCAGCCGGTGGTAGAGCTGGGCACCTTAGCTGAGGAAAGGCTTACCAGGGGTTAGGCCGAAGCCAACATTCCTCCCCCTGAGGGTCGCCTGATCCTAGCCAAAAAGCACCAGGAAACTCTGTGCACTTGGAGCGAGGGCCCTGGGAAGATCGGGGTGGACCTGGAGTCACCCCGGATACAGCTGTGAGGAAATGCAGAAGGGCTGCAAGTCCTCCACAGCACCTGGTGGGAGTGCTGGGCACCTAGAGCGGACGCCCTGAGTGGATCGGAGTGGACCTGGGTGTCACCCCGGAGAAGGCTGTAAGGATATAGAAATAAAATAAGAACAGGAAGATAAAATTATACCTTTTTATTGTACTAACAATGCATATTTTGACAGACTTTTAAAGGCAATATCTTTTTTGGGTCAGAAATAAAAAAATGACAAATTTTAGATTATATAAGTGAAACAAAAGCCTTCCAATAACAGTCTCAAGGGGAAAGGAGGGTGGTGGATGGGGGTGAGAAACAGGGAGAGATGTATGGGTGACCAGTGGTTGATGAAGCCGTATAATTTTATGGATGATAATGTGATAGGAACCCCAGATTTTTGTTAAGTCCTGTCTAGTGGGCTACAAAATATTTCATCATTCTAACTTCAAAGGCCTTACATTTCCGGATTGTTTTAAAATTTCCTTATAACTATTCTGACCATAAAGTAATTGATGCAGTGCTTTGGTCTTGCAGAGTGCTCTCCCTGGTTAGCTTTGTGATATTTAATGTAGTGCCTGTGTAGGTTGACTCTTAAGCATTTGGCTTGTCTCGCTTCACATTATTTTGCCCTGAAAGGTATATATTTAATTTGAAGACCTGCATGAGCAGGATCCCTCTCTGCTGAATGCAGCTTCCTGTGGGTGGGACATGGCAGAGGAAAGACTCCGTTGGCTTGAGAGAGAGGTTGCCTTCAGTGCTGTGTTTGCTGTGAGCTGCCTTGGTATGTGGAGGACTGGTAGGGGAGCTGTAGAGACCCAGATCCAAGAAGAAAGAGACATACAGACAGATCCTCCTGTGTTTGGTATAATGGCAGCTGGTCCCACAAATATCTTTGGAAGTGGGGTGTACCTCAGGATTCACCTTTATCCCATTGTTTTTTAATATTTCTCTTCAACCTTTGGGGGATTTAATCTGTAGGTATAGTAAAACATAGTAACATAGTAGATGACGGCAGAAAAAGATCTGCATGGTCCATCTAGTCTGTTCAACAAGATAAACTCATAAACTCATAAACACCTAACCCTTACCGTTCAGTGAATCCAGACTGCCTCAATTTGACTGCCCCTATTGGACCGACTGTTCACTTGTCTATTAGATTGTAAGCTCTTTGAGCAGGGACTGTCTCTCTTTGTTAAATTGTACAGCGCTGCGTAACCCTAGTAGCGCTCTAGAAATGTTAAGTAGTAGTAGTAGTAGTAATGTGTGCTACTTTTTGTGTATACCTTACCTTGATTTGTATCTGTCATTTTCAGGGCACAGACCGTATAAGTCTGCCCAGCACTATCCCTGCCTCCCAACCACCAGCCCCACTTCCTACCATCTGCTCTGGCACAGACCGTATAAGTCTGCTCAGCACTATCCCCGCCTCCCAACCACCAGCACCGCCTCGCACTACCGGCTCTGGCACAGACCGTATAAGTCTGCCCAGCACTATCCCCGCCTCCCAACCACCAGCCCCGCCTCCCAACCACCAGCTCTGGTACAGACCGTATAAGTCTGCCCAGCATTATCCCCGTCTCCCAAACACCAGCCCTGGCACAGACCGTATAAGTCTGCCCAGCACTATCCCCGCCTCCCACCACCGGCTCTGCCACCCAATCTCAGCTAAGCTCCTGAGGATCCATTCCTTCTGAAATGGATTCCTTTATGTTTATCCCACGCATGTTTGAATTCTGTTACCGTTTTCCTCTCCACCAGGTGTTCATATATGCAGATGATATCCAACTGTTGCTCCCACTAGAGGGAAATAAAGATTATGCAGTAACCAGTCAGCATATATGAGGATTATACAGCTATATTATTATATTCAATTGCTATTTGTGTGATTCATATGCATTTACCACGTATCAGCACGTAACAATTTGTGGAGAATGCGGGCATCAATCCTGCTACCTCTCACATTTTAAAAACTTACAATGTGACTGTTGCCAAAGCAAAGTACCAGGTACACTATTTAGGAAATTGTTCTTTCATTATTCAAACACCAATTCCAGTGGTTATCACTTGGGAGAATATCACTGTGGAATGTGAATCACAATGCATACTACATATTAATGGTACTTTTGGAATTGAAGGTGACAAGAATTATTCTTGACTAATTACATACTATTCTGTCTGGACAGTTATGCTGAGTCCAGAGATTCCAGATGTGAATATTTTGTTAACAGCATTCAGTTCTAATTTGACTAAAGTACTAAACAAAGCCTTGAGATCTATCCAACACGCAGGAAATAATTTCAACTTTACCTTGCATGGTGTGAAAAGTGCTTTGCACAAAGTAGAAGACAATATGAAGGAAGCAGTAGCCTTGAGCTGGAGGGAGACTTTGTTCGCATATTCCCCTTCATCCAGTCATTTTACTTTGTATACTTCAAATTGTGGTATTTGAGAGCATTATCATCTTGCTGATTGTTATCAAGTGCCTCTCTGTGAGACTAAATAGGCAGATTGCACAAATACAACAGGTTGATGCTGCCAAGTATTGGTTGGCACAGAAACCAAATCCTTAATTTGTTGCACACATATTGCTTTTAAAATTGAAAGGGAAAAAATAATTCTGTAACATGAATTGAAAGTGTGTATGTGATTTCATGTGTTATCACATATAAGCGTGAAACTTCATTTTTAAGTAAAAATTTATTTTGAGTGATTTGATGTGGCATCACTACTGATTTATAAGACACTGTTTTATTGATTTGGATGATTTCATAATATATACATATAAAAAAAGGAGGAAGAGAATGAAATTAAGAAGAGATTACATACTTGTTTACCTTATTGAAATAGAGTAACTAAGGAATAAGTAAATTACATAATATGTTAATTATATAAAAAGTACAGTATAACTTTAGTGTTTTTAGTATAACTTTGTCATCTTTCTCTTCATTGTTCAAATGTCACATTCATAAAAATCACTGCATCAGGATTTGTAAAAATGTGAAAAGGGAGAGTTGTTAAGGATCAAAATTGGGTGGGGGGGGGGTGGGGTGGCATTTTAAATTGGAATATAGGTATTTTCTGTAACTTGACCTGTTTTTTTTTTTTTTTTTTTTTTTTTAGTTAGCCAGAGTAACTAGGCCTGAGGTTTGTCTAAATGGAAAGAACCAGACTGGTTGTTTGCTCAAAATTTGGAACAGGAACAATTACACAGTTCTGAGATAAAAGAAATTTGTCAGACTGACCCTCCTTGATAAGGGAAACACCCATGGATGTATGCTTCTGATAGACATCAGATGTACTTTCAGGCAACATCTCATGAGGAGGTAAACAAGTTGTTTTTCTCATAGCTTGCACAGGGAAAATTCCAGAACTAGCAAGCTAAACAGTATAAAAGAGGTCAGATTGACCTATGGGGGGAGAGAGAGGAAAAAACACAGGAGATGATGGAAAGATGTTCAGAGACACTGTACAGAAGTAGCTACAGAAAAAGGGGAGGGGAGGTGTGGCAAGGTAGCTGGAAGCTAGAAGCCTGACTACAGAAAAGTGTCCAGCCTCGAAGAAAGAGGTTTTCTGTCTTCCACAGAAAGAGTCCTGAAAGGCTCCCCAGCGTGTGACAAAGGGAGATTTGGGGTCCAGAAAAACCTAGTGGTTAGTGCAGCGGACTTTGATCCTGGGGAACTGGGTTCGATTCCCACTGCAGCTCCTTGTGACTGTGGGCAAGTCACTTAACCTTCCATTGCCCCAGGTACAAAATAAGTACCTGTATATATGGAAACCGCTTTGAATGTAGTTGCAAAATACCACAGAAAGGCAGTATATCAAGTCCCCTTTCCATTTCCCTAAACAAGTGGGTTGACCCAAAAGCCCTTCTAACTGAATAGTTACCTCACCTGAGCCCTCACCCCGTAGCTCCAACATTGCTAAATACTTTGTCCACCATGTGCTAAGAGCAAACTGTCAGTTCACATCAGTTCATGTCAGTTTGAACGCAGAGAGAACTTATCTGAAAGAGACTGAGAGCAAACAGCATCCAGCTGGGTGTTTTTTCCTTCCGCTTGTGACAACCTAGAGGGGAGGAGTTGATTTATTTACTTATTTAATTGCATTTGTATCCCACATTTTCCCACCTATTTGCGGGCTCAGTGTGGCTTACAATACATTGTAAATGATAGAAATACAGTTTCTTACATTACGATTATGGGTTACATTGTGAATAGTTAAGGAAGACAGAGTCAGATCAGTCGCCTTTGGGGCGTAGAAACTAAAGGATATGGTGTAGGGGAATTACTACGCTGATCGAATAATAGCAAGTGAGCGATGGGGTAGACAGTTTTTATCTGTGGGTAGATATTGAATGGGAGAGAGTACGGGGACGTGGAGTACGTGGGGTAATATCTTGAGGCATT
The DNA here is from genome assembly GCF_901765095.1 of Microcaecilia unicolor. Lineage (NCBI taxonomy): Eukaryota > Metazoa > Chordata > Amphibia > Gymnophiona > Siphonopidae > Microcaecilia > Microcaecilia unicolor. Next base: position 432,535,474 of record NC_044033.1, read on the forward strand.
GTTATGATGTATATGGGATTTATATATTTTGATCCTTGCGGTATGTTTTGTCAAAGAGATAGGTCGTCAATCGTTTGCGGAAGTCTGTCAACTCATAGACCGCTCTCAGGCCGCGTGGCAGTGTGTTCCAGAGTTGCGTGCTCTTGTAGGAGAAGGTTGATGCATGTAGTCCTTTATACTTTATGCCTTTGCACTTAGGGAAGTGGAGGTTGAGGAAAGTTCTGGATGATTTTTTGGCGTTTCTGGGTGGCAGGTCTACCAAGTCAGACATGTATGCAGGGGCTTCACCGTGAATGATTTTGTGCACTACTGTGCATATTTTAAAGGTGACACGTTCCCTGAGTGGGAGCCAGTGTAGTTTCTCGCGTAATGGTGCTGCGCTTTCGTATTTTGGTTTTCCGAAGATGAGTCTGGCTGCTGTATTCTGGGCTGTCTGAAGTTTTCTCATTATTTGTTCTTTGCAGCCTGCGTATAATGAGTTGCAGTAATCCAGATGGCTTAATACGAGTGATTGTACCAGGTTGCGGAAGACAGATCTTGGAAAGAATGGTTTTATTCTTTTCAGCTTCCACATGGAGAAGAACATCTTTTTTGTTGTGTTGTTCGCGTGAGTCTCAAGTGTAAGGTGGCGGTCGATTGTTAGTGAGAAAAGTGAGAGAGACCAGAAGTTTAACTTCAGCTACTGAATAATCTTGCTGACGTGAGCTGTGTTAGTGGCAGGGAACAATGAGAGAAGAGAAAAAGTGAAAAAGTTTGTGAGTATATGTATTTACAGCACATACTGTATTAGGACTATAGAATAATACTGTTATATCAAATTGCTGATTTGGTGTTTATATGCATTTACTTGGCAATAAACTGCTTTTGCTGCTTTTGAAATTGACAGACTTCTGAGCACATTACTTTCTCTCTTCGTGTGTGTATGAATGGGAGTGGAGGCTAGGGTAATAGCCAATTATTTTTCATAAGTGGGAATGAGACAATTCCTTAGCTGATCTAGGTATATATTATTCCCCTACCATAATGATCTAGGTATATATTATTCCCCTACCATAATAGATCAGGCACATATCAGCACGTAACATAATTATATGTCGAGTGAAGAAATATTTTCTCTGATTCATTTTAAATTTACTACTTGGTAGTTTCATTGCATGCTCCCTAGTCCTAGTATTTTTGGAAAGAGTAAACAAGCAATTCACGTCTACCCATTCCACTCCACTCATTATTTTATATACCTCTATCATATCTCCCCTCAGCCTTCATTTCTCCAAGTTGAAGAGCCCAAGCCATTTCAGCCTTTCCTCATAAGGAAGTCATCCCATCCCCTTTATCATTTTCGTTGCCCTTCTCTTTACCTTTTCTAATTCCACTATATCTTTTTTGAGATGCGATGACCAGTTTGCACACAGTATTGAAGGTGCGGTCACACCATGGAGCGATACAAAGGCATTATAACATCCTCATTTTTATTTTCCATTCCTTTCTTAATAATACCTAACATTCTATTTGTTTTCTTTGCTGCCACAGCACACTGAGTAGAGGGTTTCAAAGTATGGTCAACAATGACGCTGGCATAGGGTTAAGGCGCTATTCTGCCCGTACAATCAGTGCTCTGATCATATGGGCGGAATACCACAGAGGAAATTTAAATATAATTTAAATGAGGTATGCGGTTTTCCCTGGTGCACTAGCACCAGACCCCTCTGATCATCCCACACTGGTAAATGCGGGTGCCAGTTCGGAACTAGTGGCCTGTAGCACCCACATTTACCTTTGATCATCAGGTCCTGAATGCCAGACAGAAGGAAGCTTTAAATAAAGAGTGTCCAAATGCAATCCTCCACATGTTTAAAGTGAATACATATTTGGAGGAGTAGCCTATTGGTTAGTGCAGCAGCCTGAGAACCTGGGGAATTGGGTTCAGTTCCCACTGCAGCTCCTTGTGGCTCTGGGCAAGTCACTTAACCCTCCATTGCCCCAGGTACAAAATATGTCCTTGTATATAATAGGTAAACCACTCCCCCCCCTTTTACAAAGCCACAATAGTGGCTGCCATGCAGCAATGCCAACACAGCCCATTTACTTTGAGTGGGCTATGATGACATTACTGCACCGGCAGCCACTAGCATGGTTTTGTAAAAGTGGGGGGGGGGGGGGGCGGGGTTGATTGTAACCACAGAAAAGCGGTTTATCAAGTTCCATTTCCTTTCCCTTCAGCAGGCTAAAATATTTTTTGTGTCCCCACTGAAAATTCACACAGACCTTTGCTTCAATTTATTTATACAGAGTACTTGACTAATCGCTTTTCCATGGCAAATTAGAATGAAAAGAAATTTACAATTAGAAAAAAATACAGCAAACAAAAAAGTACTTAACCCTGCACCAAGGAGACAAAACCCAACACCCCACCCATCTCTCTTTTAAGTTTATAGCTGCTATTTTCCCTTTGGCATTTAAATATTTCAGATATATTAATGGCTAGTGTTTAAAAAAACTCTGACTGTGGGTTTAAATATTGATTAGCAGCTTATTATAAGGATCAAATGTATTGTACATGCACTCTTTAATATATCTCAGATAAAGATATAAAATATGTAAATTAGCTATACATACATTATTGAAAGATGTATATACCCAAAAATGTGCTTATTTTATAAAAGCATAATAAACAATCACTAGTAATGCCCAGTGCTTTTATTGTGCCAGTACGCGCTGGTATGGCATACTGGCACCTTTTTTCTGTTTTTCCATTCTGCCCCCTGCAAATCTAATATTTACTGAAGTCTCAGCGCGAACCGGCGGTAGTGAAACCAGCAAGCAGGCGGGCTCGCCTCCTCATCGCTTCTCTGCCCTCTCTCAGCACAGCGTCCCGCCTTCGTCGCTTCCCTGCACTCTCTCAGCACAGCGTCCCACCCTCGCGGAAAGGAAATTACATCAGAGGAAGGTGGGACGCTGTGCTGAGAGAGTGCAGGGAAGCGACGAAGGCGGGAAGCTGTGCTGAGAGAGTGCAGGGAAGCGACGAAGGCGGGAAGCTGTGCTGAGAGAGGGCAGGGAAGCGACGAGGAGGCGAGCCTGCCTGCTTATAAACAGGCATCATTGAAAATATTATACTAGTATAGGAGAAAAAATTAACTTGAATTTTTTCATTATAAATAATTTCTGTAAGATGTTACAGCTCCAGTATACAGTGAAAACTCTGAATGTGTGAGAGATTGTCCAGCTGTGGATGTGAATAAAGAATTCTTACTTTGAGTATCATCCATGAGATCTTTGTCTCCTTCGCTGTGGTTGTGCGCTGTTACTGTTTGCAAGGGATTTCTTCTGTTTTGATCAGTCAACATTAGCATATAGTCATTACTACAAAAATTTTTTAAAAACAGCCATTTTATTGCTGCACTAAAAATGGTCTTAGTGCATGGGAAAAACCCATGTAAGGGTGCACTGACCATTTTTAGCATTGCTTTGTAAAAGGGCACCATAATGAGCCAATTAACACCAATTATTGGCTTTAATTGGCAATTATTTGGATTTGCATGTACTTTTGCCTGCAATCTGTGCTATACAGTTGTGCACTTAAATTGTCTCATGCACAATCCAAAAGGGAGAGTGACCTTGGTGGGGGGGGGGGGGGATTTAATTTGTGATGTGCTATCTCTCACTGTTACCAATAACCTACCCTTCAATTATGGGCTGCTCATGTCTTTGTCAGTGGGCAAACTTACAAAATCAGCAAGGGATCAAATACTTATTTCCCCCACTGTATATATTACAGAGAAAGAGAGGGGTCAAAGATGACCCCAAGATTATGAGTTGAGGAGACAGAGAGGATGACAGATTTATCCACAGAAATAGAGAATGGGGGAAGAGGAGAGGTGGGTTTTGGGGGGGGGGGGGAATAAGAAGATCAGCCTTGACCATATTCAGTTTCAGATGCTAGTGTAACATCTAGGCAGCAATGTCAGACAAGCAGGCTGAGACTTGGGCCTGGATTCTTGGTGAAATTTCTGGTGTAGAGAGATCCTGTCAGTGGGAGTTAACAGGGCAGAAGCTGCTTCTACCTGGTTAATTCCTGCTCAATATTTATTTTATTTATTTATTTCAGTACATTTATACCCCGCCTTTTGCCATAGTATTACAGCCCCAAAGCGGCTTACAATGACCTAATTAAAATAAATCAAAATAAATACATTAAGTTACATTTTAGTACTTAGAGTGGGAGAACAGGAAAGGAAGGGAAAAAAAAGACAAAGATGACCGGCGAAAGTCCTGGCGGGCCAAGGAGAGAGATGAAAAACAAGACTGTAACAGAGAAGACCAGCAAGATGATCCCCAATTCGGGACTGCAGCAGGGCCCAGATGGAACAAATGACGTTGGAGACAAACATCCACAGCGACGCAGCCATCAGAGCAGGAAACAAGATGGCGGACCAATGGTTGTCCTCCACAGCCTCAACCGGGCACTCCAGCCAGGGACCTCCATCACTGCAACTCCAAGGAACAGCTGATTAGAGTCGAGATGGGGCTCCTCCTCCGCAACGCATAAATGGAAACTGAAGGATGCAGCGCCGGAACCACTCTCAGGCAGGGAGGCAGGCAGGGAAAGACACCAAAAAGGAGTCCAGTGGCCCCGGAAAGGAAGCGCGATGTACAAGCGAAGGGAATACATATTGCCTTGTATGTTTCCACCAAGAAGAACTGAACTAGTAAATTGGTTTTATCACTAGTACCCATCTCTCATCATGTTGCTGGATCAGCATTTACACATGTAGCACTCTGTGTAATGCTACTCCTTTTTGTTTTCTGAAATTGCTGCTGCACATGCTGCCAAATGCATGTGTTTGCAAAAGGCTTCACCTTCAGCACAGATCCCATTTCCTATTTAGATGCTCTATGCAAGGAATGGCTTATACAATCAAAAAAGGTTTCAGCACAACATAAAAGTAGATATATACACCCCTCCCCCCCCCGATATTCAAAACCATTTAACCAGCCAGGAATGACACCTGGCCAGTTAAATAGCACTTAACCGGCTATCAGGTGATATTCAGCGGGAGATAGCTGGTTATCACTTGCTGAATATCCCCAGTTAGCATGTAGGAGAGATAACCGGATTTATTGCATTATATAGCCGGCTATCCCCAAATATTCAATCCATATCTAGCTATTGTAAGCAGCCATATCGGGCGGCTTAAATAGCTGGTATATCTTTAGCCGGTTTAAAGGTAACCGGCTATCTTTGAATATTGACGTAGCCAGTTAACTTTAAACTGGCTAAAAATAAACTGGATAGTCAACGCCATTCACCGGAAATGGCCCGGCATTGAATATCTGGGCTGACCGCAGACATCGGGAGTTAGTCGGGCTTCCTCCCGCGGTCTGAATGTCGGCCCCTTAGAGCAGTGTTTCCCATGTCCAGTCCTGGAGTACCCCTTGCCAGTCAGGTTTTCAGGATATCCACAATGAATATTTATGAACTTAATTTGCATACACTGCCTTCATTATATGCAAATCTCTTTCATGCATATTCATTGTGGATATCCTGAAAACCTGACTGGCAAGAGGTACTCCAGGACTGGACTTGGGAAACACTGCCTTAGAGTGTGTAGCAGGGGAGGTTAGCATGGATTGTCTATTAATCTATTTCACTCTACTCAGAAACATGTCCACAAACATTCATTTACTGAGATATATATGCACTCTTTATTCATTTCTGGACCTCCTCAAGCTTGAAATATATTTACTACTTTTCAGAGCTGCAATAAGTCTGAGCCAGATTATTGCTGGTAGTGTGCAACTATTAATACTTCCTACAGGACAATTGACATAAAAATTGAGCAGCTATTAATACTTCCCACAGGAAAACTGACATTAAAAAAACCCTTTTCTATTTGAGAAACAATTAGAAAAATACTGAAAAAACCTTCTTGTTTTATAATTATAAAATGAATATTATCAGGGATGTGAGAGTGGAGAAACTGCACAGAAACGCAGTTACAACCCTGTGACAGGGTGTATTTCCCATCACTAGGAAAGAGGTGGCCCCAAGAAAAGATGGTATTTTTCTAGTCCCCATTGTTACATTTAGGGGGAGTCCCGGAACCTTGCTTGGAGTGGTTGTAGTCAGGTAGAGACTACATGGGAGGTGGCAAGGGCGGAGCTAACCCTCTGGGGGATAGTTGAATGACTCCTGGGAGGGGAAAGAGGTTTAATGCTGAACAGTTAAGAGCTGGAAGAGACTGGATTCATTTGCATGAGACAAATTATATGAGAAACTTTGAGCGCTGACAAAAGACTTTGGGAATTTCAGAGAAAGAGGCCAGGAGCCAGAGAAACTGTTGGGACCCTTGGGGGTTTCTCCCCTGCCAATACCCAAGGAAGTTTTGGAATATATCTCCCTCATCTTGAGAGTAAAGGGGGGTGGTGAGGTAGGACTCTTTGGCAGAGGGGAGCCAAGGGGGAGAGGCAAACATCTGCTGGGGTTGGATTTGGCTTGTATTTTCAGCAAGCAGTGCTGGAATTCAGCTTGCACTTAGTAAACAGAGCCATAGCTTGAATTCAGCTTGCATTTCAGTAATCAGTGTTTAGGTTTCAGCTTGCACTTTGACTGGCTCATCATGGCTTCAATTCAACTTGTACATTAGCAAGCAGTGTTTTGGATTTCAGCTTGTATCTCAGCAAGAAGAGCAGTTGATACAGAATTCATTGGTGTACATTTTTTGAGTAGGCAACAAAGGACAACAAACCTTAAACAGAAGGCATGGAGTAGTCTTCATGGAGCAGCAATTATAATCCTAAACACCTTGCTGGGCACATGAGATGGGCCATTCAGTCTTTATGTGCTTTAGAGACATTATCAAAACATCTGGATTGTTTTTTGAAACCAACTACATTAAAAGTCAGGTCATATATAAAGGACACATCTCACAGTCTTCAAATTTAAAATAACTTTGGGGAGATTTCTGATCATTCTTGGTTTGTTACAATGAATGTGACCTCCCTTTATACAAGTATCCCTCAACATGAGGTGCTTGAAGTCATTGTTACTACTCTGAAAAACACCTCACAGGTTAATGATGTTATATTTATATTTATATATTTATTGCATTTGTATCCCACCTTATCCCACCTATTTGCAGGCTCAAAGTGGCTTACATAGAGGGGCATAATTGAACGAAAACGCCTATCTCCATGGGCGTTTATCTCCGAGAACGGGTCCGTGAAGGGGCGGACCGAACCATATTTTCGAAAAAAATAGACGCCCATGTTTTATTCAACAATGTGTGAGCTGGGCGTTTTTGTTTTTCAGCGATAATGGAAAATGAAAGCGCCCAGCTCAAAAACGAATAAATCCAAGACATTTATTCGTGGGAGGGGCCAGGATTCGTAGTGTACTGGTCCCCCTCACATGCCAGGACATCAACCGGGCACCCTAGGGGGCACTTTTACAAAACCAACAAAGCAGGTAAAAGAGCTCCCAGGTGCATAGCACCCTTCCCTTGTGTGTTGAGCCCCCCAAATCCCCCTCAAAACCCACTGCCCACAAGTCTACACCATTACTATAGCCCTAAGGGGTGAAGGGGGGCACCTACATGTGGGTACAGTGGGTTTGGGGGGGTTGGACGACTAATAAGCATTAAGCAGCACAATTGTAACAGGTAGGGGGGATGGGCCTGGGTCCACCTGCCTGAAGTCCACTGCACCCCCTAACAACTCCTCCAGTGACCTGCATACTGCTGCCAGGGAGCTGGGTATGACATTTGAGGGTGAAAATAAAAAGTTGTGAAACATCATTTTTTTGTGGTGGGAGGGGGTTAGTGACCACTGGGGGAGTCAGGGGAGGTCATCCCCGATTCCCTCCAGTGGTCATCTGGTCATTTAGGGCACTTTTTGGGGCCTTATTCGTGAAAAAATAGGGTCCAGGAAAAGTGTCCTAAATTCTAGCTAAAAACGCATACTTTTTTCCCATTATCAGTGAAATGCGCCCATCTTTGTTCGGCAGATAACCACGCCCCAGTTCCGCCTTCGCCACACCTCTGACACGCCCCCATCAACTTTGTCAGCATCCACGACGGAGTGCAGTTGAAAACGTCCAAAAATCGGCTTTCGATTATACCGCTTTATTCGGTTTTGTGAGATAAACGTCCATCTCCCGATTTAGGTCGGAACTTGGGCGTTTTTCTCGTTCGATTATAAGCAGGATAGTATTATTAATGTGTTACCTGTGATTTTTTTCACTTATACTGGACAAAATCTTATATCATGCGGGAAATATCTACACATCAACCATCTAACAATCCCAATGCATATTACATTCAATGATTAATAGCTGCATTAATCACAAACTTAGTTTTGAAGTTTTGTTTGTGGACCATCAGAGGTGGTACATTTCATGTGAGCAGTCTATCTTTACCTGCTTATGACTCACCAAAATCGTCTTAGGTCCTGCAGATTTTAAAGTTTTATCCTTTTTGCATATAAACATCATATTTCAGGATGTCACATTTTTATCTGTGGTATATCTTCATTAACCCAGATTATCGAAGCAGAACAATGTTAAAATATTTGGGGCCTGCTGACAACATGCTCCATATTTAACTGACCTACATCAAGAAGGTTGGTCCACCGAGTGTTCTGTGTATAAGCTTTGCAGACCAGGACTGCTCATGTGAAGTGCACCACTTCTCATGGTCCACAAACAAAAATTCAACAGATAATTTTCTGTTTAATGCAGCTATGATTTTTTGACACAATAAACGCTTTGTGCTGTTTGAGAGTTATTTTAAGTTTGAGGAGGGCATTTATCATCAAATTCATGGAGTAGCCATGGGGGGCAACCTTTGTGTCTTCGGTAGCAACCTTAGGGGCCCTCTTACTAAGCTGCGCAGGAGCATACGCACATCCTATGTGCGTCAATTTTGAATTATCGCCCAGCTACCACATGGCCCAGGCAGTAATTTCATTTTCTACATGCACCCACTACATGTTCTGGGCAGTAATCAGCATTGTACACGTGCTGAAGATTACCGCCCAGTTAACGCACAAGACTTTACCGCTAGGTTAATGGGTGGCGGTAAAGTCTCAGGCCCAAAATGCATGCGTGCCGATTTTTATTTTGTCGCACATCCATTTCTGGCTAAAAAAAAGAGGCCTTTTTGTAGGCGCACTGAAAAATGGACCTGTTCATGCCCAATACATGCATCTACACCTGCGCAGGCCATTTTTCGGCACACCTTAGTAAAAGGACCCCTTATACATGGTTGAATTTGAGGAACACTTTAAACATTTTAAAACCATACATTCCTCTAATGCAATACAAAATGACCTTATTTTTATACCTTATCTTCTTTTATTTTATCAATATCTTCTTTTATTCTGGAGCAAGCACCCATTGCATGGCCCTGCCACAAGCCAGCATCTGGCTCGTGCTGTCACCATACTCTCCTCCCGTTTCTCTCTCTCTCTGTTATGGCGCGTGCACAACGCCAGATATCCACACCCGACCGCCATAAAAAAAAAAATAAAAACACTGGGAGAGTGCACCGAAGCACTTCTCCTTCTGTTCCTGGTCCCACGCCGGTCTCTCCTCCTCTTCAGAACCGGCTCTATTTCCCAAAATGAGCCGGTTCCTCTAGGCCCCAGAATTCTCTGTTCCTGCGCATGTGCGGCTGTCCGCAACGTCACTGATGATGTCAGACGCCCACATACGCAGGACAGGGCTTCACCCAGCTTCCCCAATGCTACCATCGTGGATCCGATGCACCGCTCTATGTGGTGCCGACACGCCAACACCGTCACCAATCCTCCACTGCCGACTTTCCCAATCATCGCACGCCTCAGCCTCCGATGCTGCTGACGCTCTCTCCTCCTCCCAATGCCTGGACCTTGCTCCTCAGCCCCGGAACTCCAGCAGCGCCCCAGGTAAAAACATTTTAACCCTTCAGGGTTACATTAATTTCTCATACCGCCATGGCCAGATTAACACTATATTGGGCCCTAGTCAAACATACATTTGTGGGCCACCCTACCATGGATCCCCATTTGCTTATTTCCCCACCACCACCTCCCACACACACCCTGAACCAGAATCATTCATTTTCCCTGCTTCCTGATCTTCAGTCATGGTCTTCCTCCCACATTTTATCTCTCCAGAAGTAGCAGGGAAAAAAGTGGCACCTAGCTGTGGGTGTGGTAGCATTAATTGGTTTGTGATTGATCATAGGATCTAGGCAATTGTGCTTAAGGTTAGAGCTAGAGAGTTGCCATTACCCTGTTCCAGAAGGGAGATTTCAGACTAGTCTGGGATTTCTAACAACTCTATCCTGGTGTATGGTGGAATCTGTAACACTGATTTCAATAGGTAGAATCAGGGACTACAAATAGCACACGGAATTGGAATGCAAGTTCAAAGACAGTTCTGGGTAACTTGGTAGTGTGGAGCAGTGGCCTGAGAACCAGAGATTTGGGCAGGTCATTTTCACCCTTGACTGCCTCTGGTAAAAACCAGAGATGACAGTGTTAGACTGTCCTGAGTGAGATTTACAAGCGATGTGTCTGAGGAATAAATTAACAAAATTTTAGGTATGACAAAATAAAAAGCTTCAAAAACAAAAGAAACAAAAGAATACATTCAGCTTTCTTTGTGTTTCTGAAAGGATATATGTAGAATGGAGGCAGTATTAGGACAGCTTTGAAAGGAATTTGCCAGGTACTGTAACTTAATAAGTGGCTGAACATTTCCCTTCACTTCATATGCACACATGCACTTTATCTATCCTTCTTGCTTTAAGACATTGATTTACATATCTGTAGAATTCTGAAAAAATCCAGACAGTTGCCTGAGTCTGGAGCACATCTGACAGAGCACCCCTATACTTATGGATCCTAGGCATGTGCCTAGTTTGCCTTAATCCAGCCTGTCTATTGCTTTGTCCTGCTGAGCTTCTGTTTCCTCCAGTATGCTCACTCAGTGGAAGGATTTGAACTGGTGGAGCAAATCAGAAGGTTGGGGGGCTAAATCCCTGCAGACAGTGAACAGGTCAAGTAATACGAAAAAAGATTTATTTGTTTCCAAATAATTGGCCCTGGCACACATCTGGGACCCAGGAGCTTATCTCACACCAGAATGTTACAGCTAATTGATTGTGCTTGCACTCAGCTGCCAGGTAAGGATGAAACATAACGGAGGCAGAATCCAAATTACTTTCAGTGACCCCTGACAAGGCTGTACATTACTTTCATTCAACAGAGATTGCTGAAGCTGCAGGCAGAGGTTGGGAGTTGCTTTTCATTTCATTTTTTATTTTTTTTAAACATTTTCAAAATTACTGCTCACTCTTGAAGTTTGGTGCACTCTAAATATCACTATGGCAGAACTTGATGGGAACATTTTTGCACCAGATGTTCGTGGTTTTGAAATTAACATGTGCCAAAGTATTCAGGATTTTTTGCACAGGGCAGGCTGGAGCAGACAATTTCTTATTTCAGACAATAGAGAAGACAACAGAGCAGAAAGACCTTGATAAATAGAAGCAGTGACCCAAGGAAATGACTTCAAAACATAGTACTTCCCAATTTTTCACAATATCAACTTGAGCCGAACTTTACTTTTGGTGTTATTTCTGGGTCTGGATTGTTTTTATCTTAACATATTTCTTTACATATTTTTGTATTTTTTTAGACTGAAAAGTGTGCACCTTTCAATATCAGCAGCACAATTTATTCATTTCATAAAATTTCTAGCCAATCAATCTTAATATTCTCAGTATCACTAGGCTAGCATTGACACTGACGCCATTAAAACCTGATCATACTAATTCTACACTTATACAATTGAAGAAGTGAGTTCCAAAACCTATTCAGTACAATCTTTTTTCAAAAATGAGTTCATACCAGAAACAGACTGTCTTTATAGATACCCATAGGATGTGTGAAATTTGCGACCGCCCCTGTCACCCCTGCCTAAGATCGGTCCTGTCTGTTGCCATGAGACAGTAGCACACTTATGAGGGCCCTGGCTGAATAATGGCCGGGACCCACATAAGAGGAAGCAGGTCCTCCCTTCCCCCTGATTCTGATGCCCCCTTCCTCCTCCCTCCCTGAATCTACTTTTTCTCCCTCTCTCCTCTGAAGGGATCAAAAGCCCCTAGCCAGGCCCCCTCTACCCGCCACCCTTATAGGTCCCCACAAGCCTAACTTTAGTATTGTTGGTGGTACTAGGGACAAAAGTCAGAAGTGATGACAACTTGCTCCTGCCCCTTGTGGCTACAGCCTGAAAATGGGTGCCATGACATCTAGAGGCAGTCTCACAGTACTAGCATTAGTACCATAAGACAGCCTCTAGAGGTCATGACAGCCATTTTCAGGTTGGAGTTTTGAGATGCAAAAGCAAATGGACATCACATCTGCCTGTTGGACCCCTGTGACAAACCAGTGGATTTCAAGCCTGTAACTTGTATTATTTATTCAAGTGTATTTCTCTAGTTTGGCCAGCAGGTGGTGCATGTTTATGTTTAAAGATGTTACAGAGAACTGACCATTTCTTCTTTAGTTAAGTAAACAAATGTTTAGTTAGTTTTATAATTGATCCATATTTCAGTTACTTGTTACTGTTTGTTGATTGCACCTTTTCTGTTCATTGATCTAATTTTTTCATGACAATAAACATTTTTCATTTCATTGCCTCTGCTTGTGTTGACTAAGAATCCTGGTGATTTGTGTATTGGGTTTGTAAGTGCTTTCTGGGAACTGTGGGATCACTGGGAGTGTGGCCTCCAGTAACCTAGAAATCACTAGGGATAATTTGAGAGCGGGAGACTTGCCCAGAGGCGGTTGGGACCCAGTTGGTGGGAGAAGAGTGCTAGTGTAGAGCACAAGTGGCAGGTACAGTCAGACCTGAGCTGTTCTGAGGACAGACCCTGTAAGTGGCCATGGGGTAGCCCCAGGCAGATGGCTAGGCATTTCGTGATAGACCTTGTCCTTCTTTTATGGTGGCATCATGGTGGGATTGCCAGGCTCAGTGCATGGGTGAGGGTCACCATCCACTGAGTGGTTCTGAATCTTTTTATCTGTAACCTCCTGACACAGAGCACAGTGAATGAGTGCAGCAGTAACAGGGTCCCTTTCCTGTTAATTTTTTTTTTGGTAGTGTTAGGAGATTAGCAGCATGCTGATGGTGACTGGCAGTGGCCAGAAGACACTGGAGATGCCTGACCTAACCCAAGAGCAACCGTATGGCCTCAGCAAGGAGGAGACGCAGGACCGGCCTTTGCAGAGTTCTCCCAGGTGGGATCAGCTAACCAAGCGACAGAAGGAGGCACTCCAATGCTTCCAGCAGCACCAGTTTCTGAGGTGATTGGGGCCGTTATATTCGTGCTACAAAAATATATGTATTTTTGTAGTGCCGGTATGTACCCAGCAGTAATCGGGCAGTGCCACGTACTGCCTGGTTACCACCAGGTTAACATGGGAGCCCTTAACGCCATTTCAATGGGTTGCTGTAAGGGCTCTCCCTCCCCCCCCCCCGAATTGGCCACGTGGCAAGTACTTCACTTGTCACATTGTCATTTCTTTTAAAAAAGAAAGGCCTACCTTTTAAACATTGCAGTAAAAGGGGGCCTCAGTGTGCATCAAAAACAGGCGCCGATGCCAGCGCAGGCCCCCTTTTGCTGTAGCTTGTTAAAAGGGACCCTTTATGCGCTAACCCATGGCCGCTTAAGTACTGAATATCAACTCATGCGCCTATGTGTTAACCAGCTCAAAATAAGTGGATTTTCAAAGCCGAAGCCCGGACAGGGCCTAGCTTTGAATATCCGGGAATAACTCTGTCAGCGGTGAGCAAAACTCACTACTGCCGACTGACTATCAGGCCCATTATTAACACTGAGGTCAAGATAAACTTATCATCCCTATGAGTTGGGAATAGTCTCCTACCTGCATAATGCTCAGATAAATCCCTCCTCAGGACTCTTCCATCTGCTATAGGACCAGTCACCCACTCTCCTGGAGCACTGCTGCCTCCCACCATCTAACTCTTCCCTCCCTGAAGCACTGCTGCCTCCCACCTGCTGGTTCTTCCCCCCCCCCCCCCCCCGCTCTCCAGTTGATAATTTTGGGAGTGGACAGCGCCATCTTCTGTAGTACCTCACTTCATCAAACCCCTTCCAGCACTGAAACATTTTTACAACCAAAAAATACCTTGGCAGAGCCCATAAAGGCCACTATATAATAATGTATGTTTCTTTAACTGTAGCCAGGTATATGAACTGCAGAAATAGCAGGTCTAAGGATATCCATATATCTCTGAGTGATATTCAGTGACTCCAAAACATATGATAACTCTGAATATCCACATAAAGATAACCCAATAACTTATCCAGATATCTTAGGCAAAAGTCCTGCTATATACTGCCTCTTATATGCTGAATGCTGCCTCTTTTTGCTATTGTACATTTGTCTGAGTCCTAGCAAGCATGAATCAATTAATCAATCTCAAATTAAGTGAAATTGTTGAACTGAAAATAAAATAGTACTTGCTTGTGCTCAGAATTAATAATTGTTTATTACTATATCGATATATGAGGACATACAAGTCTTGATGGCAGACGAGATATGTTCTAAATTCTGGACAAAGGTCCGCTCCTTATATAGAGAATTTGGTATCTTGAACTCAAAGGATTAAAAAAACCCATAAAAATATTTGTTATTACAGGAGCATAGGTTAGTTTACTAATGACTGCATACATATGGTTTATAGCCTCTGGGATAGACACCTTCACCCCTTGACCATTAGATTACCCATTATATATTGGAGTCATAAATTGATCCCAAGTTAAGTTACAAAAGACTTACAATGTTTTTCCTTTCCTAAAGGTCTCTGTGGCACATACCAATGTACCCTGTTAGTCATGTTAACAGTGAGATAATTCACATCCAGAAAGTGATCATACATAGGGCCCTGTTTACTAAGGCACGTTAGCATTTTTCCTTGTTTAATATTTTTATTAGTTTTCAATACAGTGCAAACAACTGTGCAACAAAGATTATACATGCTGTATAAGGTAATAGAAGAAAAGAAGGGAGAAGAAAAGGAAAAAAACCCAAAACCAAAACATGCACATGCCAAATCCAGTAAGAGAACAGCAGCTAGTGATATTAAGCACAGTGTGGTACATTTTGAAAATAAGATACAAGGGGAAACCATTTTTCCACATGCAAGGAAAGCTTAAGTGATTTTTTTGCAAGATATGTTTCATACTTATAAGTTTGGAACAACAAATTGCACCATTCCTGATATGTGACCTGGTTCAGAGATTTCCAATGCAAAAAAATTACCTTCAAAGCCAATGAAAGCATGGTGTTAAAAACCACACATTCGTTAGGTTTTAAACTGTTCTGTAAACAGCGGTCTTTAAGTACCACACACTTAAAAGACAGCGAACCCGAAAGGTGGAAAACATCCGTCAACAGCGACCAAATGTCTTTCCAGTAGGTTTGAAGACACCCACAATCAAACATGAGATGTTTAAGACTGCCTTGCTGAGAGTGACACGACCAACAAAGGTTACACTTTGAGGAATCAGCGATGTGGAGTCTAATAGGTGTCCACAATGCCCTGTGCAGAAAGAAATACATAGATTGCAGCGTCGACGTTAGCATTTTAACACGCCTATAATTAGCGCTAACTGTGTAGGTGCCAATAAGGATATTGTAGGCGCATACACTGTTAACACATATACGTAGTTAACGCGCATTAAAAACTGTAACGTGCCTATAACGCGGATTAGTAAACAGGGCCCATAGTGACCTTTACTAGATTCTAATATATTACTAAGGTAGAATTTTTTTCACAAAATGAAGAGAAGAAGAGTAGAATTGTTTGAAAATACTCAAGTCTTCCATATTGATCTCTTTTTTCAGTGGATAGTTCATCATTTTCCCCATCAATCAGCAGAGCTACCCTTATAAAAACAGCTTTATAGGTTCACTTTACCAACTTTCAATTTCTGTAATATTCTTCCTCTTTATTATTCTATAAATTCCCCTAAACCTTCCAGTTTCATTTCTTTATGTAAAGTTTTATGTGTTATACAGTATCTTGCTCTGATATTTATGGTAGTCAGCCTTCAAGTCAAAATAAATAGTAAACCTGCATTACAAGTTACTTTCCTTCCAATACCTTCCAAGACAAGGAGGTAAAAATGGGAGCAGGTGGGGCTACTATGCAATCTCTGGAAGTCTCTGGGGTTCTTCTGTCAAGGGGAAACCTTAATTCAGGGCCCTTAGGATTTTAGGCACACTCTTAGGGGCTCATTTACACTAACTGATACATGATTACTGCAGCAGAAAATGGTGTACCACTGGGCGCACCGAGGCATCCAGCTGTAATTTTGAGATGTGCAAATTCTACCCATGGGGTCCTTGTACTAAGCTGCGGTAAAAGGGGACCTGTGCTAATGTCAGCATGTGTTTTTGACACGTGCTGAGGCCTCCTTTTACCACAGCTGTAAAAAGCTGTCTTTTTTTTCTGGAAAATAAATGGCCATGCAGTAAGTGAACCAAAAAGAAATGGCCTTGTGGTAAGTGAACCAAAAAGAAATGGCCTTGTGGTAAGTGAACCACTTGCCGCGTGACCATTTGAGGGGGGGGGGGGGGGGGTACAATTGCCGCCACCCATTGAGGTTGTGGTAAGGGCAGCAATTACTGCTGGGTAAGCACTGGAATTCTGCAGTAGTCTGGCGGTAGTTCTGGATTGGCATTCGGCAAGCCTGTTGCCGCATGCCAACCCTTTAGTAAAAGGGCTCCTACGTTTGGTATAAGGGCCTCATTGTTTTGAAATAAGAAAATGTCACCATCAGATAATATTGTTCCAGGATTTTAATGAATCACTTGGGGTATCTTATGCAGGCATTATATGCCCTGCACTTTTATTTATTTTGCAGCATTTGATTTCCCAACTCTCCGTGTTCGTTCTAGGCAGGATATCAATGAAAGCTTAAAGCTAACTAAGGAGTCCTTTTACTTTAGTGTGGTGAAGTCTGGGCTAAGTGCGTGTTTTATTTTTTAATTTTATTTTTTATTGCAATTAGAGATCTTGTGCATTACAATAATAATACAAGAAAATGCCATAAGCAAAAATATCTACAAAAAAAGAAAAAAAATCTAAATAACCAAATAAAGTATAAAGTGCACATTATTGAAGAGCAATAAGAAAACACTCAAGAAAAATAAAAATAAAATAATTCATTAAGGCAGTATTTTACTTAGAACTCATGGGGCTCATTTTCATAAGAGAAAAATGTCAAAAAATTGTAAAAAAGCACAATTTGGAAGGATTTCATCTCAAAACGTCCAAATCGATATTTTCAAAACCTGTTTTGCAGACGTTTATCTATGCATTTTGTCTGCACTGCATCCAAATCACAAGGGGGCATGTCAGGGGTGTTTCAAAGGTGGGACTAGGGTGGGTTTAGAGTGTGCTTAACACTTGCATGTGTTACACCATAATGGAACAAAATGAAAATGTCTAGGGTGAAAACTTCAACGTTTTGAACTAGACCTTTTTTAAAATAACAAATAAGACACAAAAGTTGCCCTAAACGACCAGAAGACCAAAGGAGGGAATCAGGGATGACATCTCTTACTCCCACAGTGGTCACAGATCCTCCTCCCACTCAAAAAATTGTGAATAAAAATGACAGTCTCAGATGTTATAGACAGATCCATTAAAGCAGCAAGCAGGTCCCTGGAGTAGTTTAATGGTGGGTGCAGTGCACTGTAGACAGGTAAATCCAGGCCCATACCTCCCCCTGTTACACTAGTGGTGAACATTGTGAGCCCTCCAAAACATAGCAGAACCCACTGAACCCACATATAGGTGCCCTGTTCACTCATAAGGGCTATTGTAGTGGTGTACAGTTGGAGGTAGTGGGTTTTCGGTGGGTTTTGGAGGGCTCAGCGGACAAGATAAGGGAGCAACAGTGAGATATGTACCTGGGAGCATTTAGATGAAGTCCACAGCAGTGCCCCCTAGGGTGCCTCATTGTTCTCCTGGGATGTCTGGGGGACCAGTCTGCTAAAAATTCTGGCCCCTCCTACATCCCAATGGCTTAAATTTTCTAGCTTTTCACTTGTATGGGATTTTTTTTCCAAAAATGACCTGAAAAAATAAATGCATGCAGCAGAAAACCTTGTTACGAATGGTATTTTCAAGAAAAAAAAAGACATTTTGCAGTTTCAAAAATGGTCATGTGTTGTATTTGGATTTTGTCTAACTTAGGCACCATATCGAAAATGCCCCTCCACATTATTGACTCTTCTGTGAACACAAATCAAACTATAAACCAATCTATTGTGCTGTCACCTTATCCTGCAGGAAAACCTCTAAATTACACAGTATCAAAAAATACATAGGGCCCCTTTTATCAAGCGGCAGTAAAAGGGACCCTGTGGTGGCATCAGCGTGTGGGTTTGCACCCTAGAGCTTTTAGAAAGGTAGTATGCGTTAACTATTACCACTATGTCCCAGGAACTGCAAAATAGCCTTAAGGTACATTAAAAAAAAGCTCACAGGGAGAAATATAATCACCCTGTTTACAAAGCCGCACGGCATTGCCCACACAGCCCATTCAAAGCGAATGGGCTGTGTCGTCAGTACCGCACTGCCAGATGCTAGCCCGGCTTTGTAAACAGGGGACAATGTGTATTAAGAAAATTCAATAATCTCAGGTTAGAGTCTCTGGAAATATTTTCTAGTTGCAGGTGAATAGACAAGCTGTCTTTAACAGCTGTTGTAGCTGCTGATTGCATCAAGGCATTCTGAGATTCTAATTTACCCAATCGATCCATCACACACTCAGAAGCTTCTTCAGTATATTTAGCCAATTTTGAGAATTGAACAAGATTAGCCTGCAAAATATTCTCCATTTGGGTCACAACTGTCCAGAGATCCTTTAAAATCACTTCTGCATTGAAAGATACAGCGGATGAGCATGCAGACATAACTGCTGACAGAGAGTCCACAGGAACAGGAACTGGAACAGTCACAGTAGATACTTAGGACTCTGCCTGTCACTGAAGACCAGAAAGGCCTCAGGCAGTGAGGACTTAGCACTCTCAAACTTTATAACAGGTTGAGAGGGTGGGATTCATTTGCCTGACGATAAAGAGGCCTTTACATAATATGTTGATCCATTGGGCCCTTGATGTTAACCAGGTCAGATTTTCCAGCTAAAACTCCTAAAGTCTTTTTCTTTCACTTAGTGTATTTTAATATGGGATTTTTCTATGTGCTAAGCCCAGAGTTTACACAGCATATATTGAACTTTAAAAAAATATTTTTATATGTGATGGGGTTAATGTGGGAACGTTTTTTTGCGTCCTATTTAGGATGTGCTAGGGGTTCCTGTGTTATCTGGTTAGCACTTGCTAATCATAACATGCAAGCCAGATAGCACAGGAATGCTCACTCTCCACCCATGACACACCCCTCCCCAAAAATATATATTTTTAAATAGTTACTGCACACTTACCCACTAATTCTATGAAGTCACCAAAAATTGCGGGTACAAATTTGGGCAAGTGACCAATTTTCACATGCAATTTAATTGAATAATGAACTAATTAGCACTGATAATTGACTTTTAAACAAGCAATTCTTGGCACTAATTAGATTTAATTGAAATTTATGCATGTAAATTTAGGCGTGGGATCCACACCTAAATTTTACACGTGATTAAACCTAAATTTTACGCATGAGTAAAAACAAGGGGGCATGGAAATGGAAGGGTCATGGGCAGAATGGGGGTGTTCCTAGCATTTACCTATGTTGTTATAGGATAAGAAGGGATACGTGCCTAATTTAGGAATGCACATATGCACCTCATTTCAGTTGGTGCAAATGGCCATGTCTAAAGATAGGCATGATCCTGGGCATAAGTTTGGGCAAAACTGCACCTAACTTTAAGCATGGCTTATAGAATAGTGTTTTTTTGAGTCGACTTTTATAGGCACCATGTATAAAATTCACCCCTTATTCTGGATTCTATTTAGGGCGCCTAGAGATTGGCGCCAAAATTGGCATGGATTCTATAACAATGCACATAATTTAACAAGCTTAACAAGCTAATGAACACTGATAATAGTGTTTAACAAACAATAATGAGCACTAATTGGCACTGATTAGAATTTAGGTGCACAACTCGCTAAGCGTGTTCTGTATCGATGTGTGCTGAACCTCTAATATACGCAGGCAAAAAGGGGCATGGTTATGGGTGGGGAAATGGATGTTCCATGGGCGTTCCAAAATGTAAGTGCCTAGTTATAGATTTTGGCCCAGTGCATCTAAATCTATACGCTGAGATTAACGCCATGGTTTTATTGGTGCAAATGGATGCATGTAGATTTAGGTGCAGAAATATCAACTTATTCTATAATCGGCGCATAGATTTTAGGTGCCGATTATAGAATATGCTTAGTTAGTGCTGATTTCAACACCGATTTTTTTAGGCGCCATATATAGAATCTCCCCCTTAGCACATGACAACAGGGAAATTACCACATAGTGCTTCAATGAATTTTGTGCACACTAAGAGCATGCTATGGCTTAATACCCTTTAATAAAAGGGCTCTTAAATTTGTGTGGGCTGTTACATAAATACTCTCAAGAGATGATGTGTGTGAGCATTTGTGATAACATAAAAAGAGAGGTAAATGTATAGAACAAAATGGGAAAATATTTATTTTGTTCATGCCCATAAGTTAAAAGCTAAAATCATGCTCTCTGTTGTTTTGATGCTGCTGTCCTTTATTAATCATAATAGTTTACTAATAGCGCATAACACATAATCCTGTGGGAAGTCAGTAGGTGGCATAATGACTTGTGGTTTGCCAAAGAAGTAAGGATAACACAGATGCATTTTTTAAATGAGCAGTCAACTCCGATGTGTAATGACAAAGGCTTTCTTGATACTGTAAATTCTCTTTGGCATACCTGTGTTGCTTTCCACCTATTAGGGCTGGCCTGAATGTACCATTTTAAAGACACTATAACTCCCATTTTTCATAGAACACAGATCAGAATTCAGATGTTTGGGTTGAGACATGTTCGATTCCAGCAGTATTTTACAAAAGGCTCTGCTGAACATGGAGCCTTTTGTCAAAAGCCTATTCAGCAGTGCATATGTATCTGCCTGCAACCACAGCAAGAGCAGCCATTTTACAAATATACTTGTGGAAAAAATGAGCGTCATGAACCTGGCATCTTCCACATGGAAATGGGTAGAAGTGAATCGCTTATTTACTCTTTCCAAAAATACTAGGACTAGGGGGCATGCAATGAAGCTACAAAGTAGTAAATTTAAAACAAATCAGAGAAAATATTTCTTCAATGTGTAATTAAACTCTGGAATTCATTGCCAGAGAATGTAGTAAAAGCAGTTAGCTTAGCGGGGTTTTAAAAAGGTTTGGATGGCTTTCTAAAGGAAAATTCCATAGACCTTTATTAAAATGGACTTGGGGAAAATCCACTGCTTATTTCTATGATAAGAAGCATAAAACGTATTGTACTGTTTTGGGATCTTGCCAGGTACTTGTGACCTGGTTTGGCCACTGTTGGAAACAGGATGCTGAGACTGATGGACCTTCGGTCTGTCCCAGTATGGCAATACTTACGTATTTATTTACATATGAGGGGAATTCTTCCCTTAATCACTTGCTGCTTATTTACACTGCCAAAATGAAGAGTCCTGGCAGAAACGATCACTGTTTGAAGTTCTGTGCATGCCTTTTAGCTGGTGTAAAGACTGATGGGGAAAATCTTTCCCCATAAATGTGCATTTCCTTTGTAAAATGGGGAATGTATATATCAAAATTTGTCATGCTCATGGTACACCCAATATATACCCTCTTGGTATTTCTGCTTGGTGTGGAACTCCATGTGTAAATACCAGCTTTCTGAAACTATCATAGAAGTTGTATATAAATACATAAGCATCTCCTTACTGGGACAGACCGAAGGTCCATCAAGCCTAGTACACTGTTTCCAACAGTGGCCAATCCAGGACAAATGTACTTGGCAAGATCCCAAAAGAGTAAAACAGATTTATTGCTGCTCATCTCAGGAATAAGCAGTCCACCTTTAATAATGGTTTAAGGACTCTTCTTTTAGGAACTTGTGCAAATCTTTTTATTAAGATTTTTTTAAAATCATTTATTTATAATTTTTCATTTTAACTATAGTGCATATGACATTGTATCAGAAGACTCTTTCTAATTTGGCCTCTTTATTATGTCTGTATGCCCCGTCAAGAAATATGAGGTTGGCTATTGTTACTCTGATAGCCCTCCCTGATACTTCCCAGGCTCGCCTGACCATCACGAGGGCATCTGCATTTTTCTGGCAGGCTCCTGTTTTATGGAACCGACTCCCTTTGACGTTGCGTTCAGAGGAGTCTTACCAGCAATTTAAGGTTAAACTATCATCTTATTTTCTTTTCCATGTTTTATTTTGTTTGATTTCTATTGATAACCTTAAGAGTGGACTAACACGGCTACCACACAAGGTTAAACTAAAAACTTACTATTTTTCAGAGGTATTTGTTCCTGGTGGTTGATATAGAAGTAGCGTTGGGAAGCCTGCAGGAGTTACTATGAAATTATGCCCAGTCTTCGGGATGTTATATGGGTGTGTGGTCTTTGTGAATGTTCTTTCCTATCATGACTGTAGTTCTTTTCTTTTAATTTTAATTTGATTTGTTTTGTAAACCATTCTGGATAGTTTGAGAAGGGTGGTGTATCAAGTGTATTAAACTTTTAAACCTTGCTAAGCTAACTAATTTTACCACATTGTCTGACAGCGAATTCCAGAGCTTAATCACATGAAAAGTGAAGAAATATTTTCTCTGATTTGTTTTAAATGTACTACTTAGTAGCAATCTATATGTATAGATACAGCTAATACAAGTGGAAATGGTTCTAAAATAACCCCTTTAACTCTGATATTTCAAAATGATACACTATACCAAATCCACCTTTTAACTTTCCACTGAACTCTCACAGTTCAATTGGAAACAGGACTCCACAAGAACTATTGTGAAATTTCACTGTTCCTTTTCTTACCTAAAAGAAAGGGGAAGGCATTTAAAACCGATTACCTAGATAACAGCCGCCATTATCTGATGATATTCAGCAGCACTATCCGGATAGTGCCACTGGCTATCATTGCAGACCACCTCGGATAGTAATGGGGGGTGGTGTACACAACAGGAGTAATCCGGTTAGTGGCGATATTCTCTACTGTGCTTAAAATATACTGTCCAAGTCAACGATTAAGTTTTGAAGGTGCCTGTTGCCTTTTGTATTCCAGCTTTCAGAAACATTCATTTTGAGGAAGCCAGAAAGAGATCTTTTATGGAATCAGCTGCTTGCACACGTTAGGATGACCACGGACACAGCTGCGTTTAGAAAATTGTTTTCTAAGGCATTTGTGAATACTGCATAATAGCTCACATATGATTGAACTTTAATCATATTAACATCAGCAGGAATATTATTATTATCTATTTGTGTTTTATCTATAATGTTGTTCTATATTTTACATTTTTATTTTGTCATTTTTTTATTTACATTGGGCCTGATATTCAGATGGCAGTGGGCAGCACCTTTGCTATTCGCTATTGGCATTAAAACCGGATATTCAATGGAATGCATTACCTACAGCCCTGAAAGCTATTGATGAAATAACTAACTTCCGCAAATCTCTGAAGACACATCTATTCAACAAGGCCTACAAAGAGAACCCGTGGAGGGACATAATTGAACAAAAACGTCTATCTCCATGGGCGTTTATCTCCGAGAACGGGTCCGTGAAGGGGCGGACCGAACCGTATTTTCGAAAAAAATAGACGTCCAAGTTTTATTCGACAATTTGTGAGCTGGGCGTTTTTGTTTTTCAGTGATAATGGAAAATGAAAGCGCCCAGCTCAAAAATGAATAAATCCAAGGCATTTGTTCGTGGGAGGGGCCAGGAGTCGTAGTGCACTGGTCCCCCTCACATGCCAGGACACCAACCGGGCACCCTAGGGGGCACTTTTACAAAAACAAAAAAAAAGGTAAAAGAGCTCCCAGGTGCATAGCACCCTTCCCTTAGGTGTTGAGCCCCCCAAATCCCCATCAAAACCCACCGCCCACAAGTCTACACCATTACTATAGCCCTAAGGGGTGAAGGGGGGCACCTACATGTGGGTACAGTGGGTTTGGGGGGCGGTTTGGAGGGCTCCCATTTACCAGCACAAGTGTAACAGGTGGGGGGGGGGGATGGGCCTGGGTCCACCTGCCTGAAGTCCACTGCACCCCCTAATAACTGCTCCAGTGACCTGCATACTGCTGCCAGGGAGGTGGGTATGACATTTGAGGGTGAAAATAAAAAGTTGTGAAACGGCATATTTTGTGGTGGGAGGGGGTTTGTGACCACTGGGGGAGTCAGGGGAGGTCATCCCCTATTCCCTCCAGTGGTCATCTGGTCATTTAGGGCACTTTTTGGGGCCTTATTCGTGGAAAAACAGGGTCCAGGAAAAGTGCCCTAAATGCTCGCTAAAAACGCATATTTTTCTTCCATTATCGGCGAAAGGCGCCCATCTCTGATCGCCCGATAACCACGCCCCAGTTCCGCCTTCACCACGCCTTCGACACGCCCCCGTCAACTTTGTCCGCACCCGCGACGGAGTGCAGTTGAAAACGTCCAAATTCGGCTTTCGATTATACCGCTTTATTCGTTTTTGTGAGATAAACGTCTATCTCCCGATTTGGGTTGCAATATAGGCGTTTTTCTTTTTCAATTATAAGCTGGATAGCCTTACAAAACTACCTCACCAACTCACCCAATTATTACAGTCCACCTTATATCCTGCCTAACACCTTCCTTCTCTCTTCTTTCACCTAATCTTTGTACATCACTAATTGTGTCTGAAATCATGGAATGATTATGTCATAACCAAACTCTGTAAGCCACATTGAGCCTGCAAATAGGTGGGAAAATGTGGGATACAAATGCAATAAATAAATAAAATAAATAAATGTCGGGCTATATTCGGCAACTGGCATTGAATATCCGGGTTTAATATCCGGGTTTACTTTGGCAGCTAAAAAGTTAGCTGGCTATGCCGATATTCAGTATTAACTGGTTAACTTTTTATTGATCAAAGATAGGCCTGTTATTTAAGTAGCCTATTTTGACTGCTCAACATAGTTGGTTTGGAGATGAATATCCACCTCTAACCAGCTGTCGTATGATATGTGAATTTATTTATTTCTAGTCTGTCTGCCCTCCTTCAGGTAATATACTCAGTCCCATCTAACTTGGAGTATCCACTACTTCAGTTAATAGACTTATGAGATACTATATAAGGAGAGACAGACACAGAAGGCTATTGTAATATGAGAATAAGCATTTATTAAACTTACCAAATGAAGGTTCTATTTCAGGTTAGAAGGTACAGATAATCAGTAAAGTCAATCAATACAATCTATAAGCAATTCTCATATGAAGGGGTAACCGGGCCACAAAGAGCGTTTCCACAGTCATTACTTCTCTAACTACTAATGATTACAACTGTTACTTTTATACCTTTCTGATCACATGCTTTTTCATCAGAGATACACATTTCTTGTGCAATTAGTGATTTTCCATATTATCAACACTTAGTTACTGAAAACTTAATTTTACATTTACAGTAATTTTGCCTAATATAAGTACCATAATCAAGGTCATTCTCATTTGCAACATTATTTTTTAGTAACCATAGTTCTGCTTTTCTCTTACCACCTGTTTAGTTACCAAGATTTCCCCTTACAACAGCAAAAGCTATAAATCATATTTCTCAGCATACTGCATGTAGTTCCTCTCTCAGCTTGTTTTGCAAGCACTTAGGGGAACATTTGTCACACTTGTTAACTGGAATCTCAGTGACTGTCCTTTTGACATTTATTGAGGCCTAGCTCAACATACAACTAATCAGACTACATTTGTAAGCCTGTTCCATGGTTCATGTCCAGCATGATCCATATTAACATATGGAAATGGGACTTAATATATCACCTTTCTGTGGTTTTTGCAACTACATTTAAAGTGGTTTACATAGTATATATAAGTACTTATTTGAACCTGGGTTAGTGGAGGGTCAAGGGGTCCTTTTACTAAGATGCACTGAAAATTGGCCTGCGCTGGTGTAGATGCATGTAGTGGATGCACATAGGTTCATTTTTCAGTGCACATGCAAAAAGGCCTTTTTTGGACTGAAAATGGGCATGCTGTAAAATGAAAATTGGCGCGCGTCCATTTTGGGCCTGAGACCTTACCGCCACCTGACTTAGCAGTAAGATCTCACTCATTAACCAGATGGTAATCATCAGCATGCATACAATGTCGATTATCACCTGGTTAGCACCACGTACTGGAAATTTTCTGGCATGCTAAAAAATGAAATTACTGCCCGGGCCACGCGGTAGTTCTGAATTGGTGCGTGTTGGGCATGTGTAGGTGCCTACATTGTTTAGTAAAAGGGCCCTTAAGTGTCTTGCCCAGAGCTGTGGTAGGAATTGAACCCAGTTCTGCAGGATCAAAATCTGCTGCTGTAACCACTAGGCTACTGCTCTACCCCAGTTAATGGTTAGCTACTGACCAGGATATTTAGCGGGAGATAACTGGTTATCTCCTGCTGAATATCCGTGGTTAGGCACGTAAACCCTATTTAACTGGCCATGAGCCATTCCTAGCTGGTTAAATAATTTTGAATGTCGGGGAGATTGTGTATGTGTATGCTGTGATCTGCCTAGGTCTAAGCGGCATATAAATTAATAAGCCTTAACTATCTGGGTACCTTGATTTTAGTTATTCAGTATCAGTCTCTAGCCAGATACCTGCACTGAATATCTGGGGTTTTAAAGCCTGCATTACAACAACAGCAAAAAATACTGACAACTGAGACTGAATATTGACCTGACTAAGTTCTGCTATTTTGAACTATATGTACAGCTGACATGTATTTGTTTTTCTCAGAGCTTAAGATTACCTAGAATTGTTTGTATATCCACATACACAAACACAGACATCTATTTTGGTTTGAAAACAGAAAGCAGGTGACAGGAGGTAAAACATTCACAAATTATTTTTGATTATTTTCCTTTTATATGGCAGTCATGTCTTAAGCCAAAGTTTCAGCTGCAAACGAAGCTATCAGATGGTTTATTGGTTGCTTAGAAAAATACTTACAACAAACATAGGCGTCTTTTACTAAAGGTTAGTACATGTTATCTGCCACAAGACCCATTTTGTTCCTTTAAGTCTTGCTACAGATAACATGAGCTAATCCTTAGTACAAGACTTCCATAATCTTGCACCGAAAAATGCAGTGAATGTTGTCCCTTGGCAGTTTTCTATAAAAGAGCAATAGCTGGATTTTTATCTTTAATCATCTTTTGGTAAGACATTTGACAGGTTATTTTTAGATTCCTTTGGACCTAACTATGGGGCTCTTTTACTAAGCTGAGTTAACTCCTAATGTGCACCTACCCCTGGATTCTATATAGCGCACATAGAGATCCGTATTGAAATCCAGGCATATTCTATAACTTCGCACGTAACATAATGGACTTAACAAGTTAATCAGCGTTGATAACAGCACTTAACAAGCAATAATGAGCACTAGTTGGTAATAAATATAATTCACACGTACAACTCACTAAGCATATTCTGTAACGCAGTGTGCATAACTTCTAATGTGTGCAGGCAAAAAGGGGCGTGGTTATAGTCAGAGAAATGGGCATTTCGTGGGCATTCCAAAATTTATGCATGTAGTTATAGAATTTAGCCCAGTGTGCATAAATGTACACAGTGGGATTTACGCCACGTTTTCATTGTGTAAATGGAGGCGCATAGTTTTAGGCGCTGGAATATCAGCTATGTATATTCTATATACTACTCCTAAATCTAGGCAACTCTTATAGAATACGCTTAGTCAGCAATGTTTTCTGCATGGATTTTTTAGGCGCCATATATAGAATCTCCCCCAATGCAGCAAAAATGACCTAAAGTATTCCACATTAGTTTTGACACCTCTGTGAAGGGATGGTTGGAATCTAGCAGGCATGAAACACGCAGCAGTTATCTTTTATCTTACTATCCTGTACGAAATTGTATTTCTTTTCCTACTACTAGGCAGATTCTATTTTAAACCACCATGAAGGTGTTTCCAAATGGTGTTATATCAAACTTAAAAAAAACCTATAAACTATTATAAGAACTCACTTCCGGGCCAGTAGGGTAACATTTAAGTTGTGTCCTCAAACTGCCATGGGTCCTTCCTCATTTGTACGGATAAATGTTGGCCCAACATCAAATTATCAATCCATAATGTAGCTGTTGGCCATCAGCAGTTTTTTTTAAAGATGAAGGACTTGGGTAACTTCCATTTGTCTGGATAAGTTCCCAAAAGGGGTGTTGTGAAAGGACTTCCAGAGAGGGAGAGAAATTAAATGGCAAGAATTTGCTGGGACACTGCTTTTAAACTTGAGGAAAGATTTAAATAGGTAACCTCAGGGACTTTATTTTAAGTTACTCTGCTCACTTAGCAAAGGAATTTAAGCAATAGGTTTTTTTTTAGCATATAATTCTCTGTTATAGTTACATAGGCTAGCATTTAAAGAGGTTATTTTAAATGGTAACTTTAAAATAATTTAAAGAGATCATTTTAAAGTTACCATAGTATTAGTGTAAAGTACAACTAATAGTCACAGGAAACCTCAGTTTAGACTTTAATTCCCTCCCACGTACCCCAACTGACTTCACAGTGGCGTCCCAAGTATAGATTATCTGGACTCTTCACTTTCGACATTCTCTGGCTTCAGATTCCAAAGCATTGTATAATGAAATGGAAGGGCTGTCAGAAAGAAAGGAGGAAAACCAGTGGAGGATTGTCTCACAGAGATCAAGGGACTGAAGATATTCTAGGAGGAGAGAGTGACTTAGTGAAACACTGCTGATAGGCCTAAGGAGATCACAAGCACGGCCTTGCCACCATCAATCGCAGAGCAGCAGTCATTCAGCAAAGAGGCAATGACAGTCTCTGCTGAGTGTCCATGTTGAAAACCCGCCTAGTGAAGATGGAGCATATTGAAGGCTTCAGTATGTTGAGATAGTTGGGCAAAGACTGTTTTTTTCCTACTAGTTTACTGAGGAATGGAAGGTTGGACACAGGATGGTAATTATATGAGAGGGATAGACAAGGGAGGGTTTTTTAAAGAAAGGCATACCAAAGCTGATTTCCAAATCTTAGGGACTACACTGGTAGATAAACTGTTAATGACCATAGTATAGGAGAGTGGACTTAGGTCATGGGAATCAAGCTGGTGTCAATGTGATGGAACTGGGTCCAAAGAACAGGTAGTCTTCCTAGCTGCCTGTAGGATCTTCTCGAATTGAGTCACTGATGGAATATTGAATTGAGACTAATTGGGAGTCAAGGTAGAAACTGCAGAAGGAATCAGAGGTGATTGGGGAGAAGAAGGTTGGGGAATGGAAGGTGCAGTGGGGATAGAGGGACCTGGGGATGCCAAAGGAGGGAAATAAGGAGTAAAAGAGGCAAGGGCAGGAGAAGGAGGAAAATAAGAATGGTGAAAAATGACCTTGGAAGAGAAAAAGGAAGCAAAGTCCTGAGCAGAAAGAGAAGAGGGAAAAGATTGTGTGGCAGAGAGGACAGTCAATTCTGAAACTACAGAAAATAACTTCTTAGGTCGATTAGAGGCATGGTTGATGAGGTTGGTGAAATAATTATGATGGGCCTTAATATCAGAATGGTATTGCTGAAAGAGAGATCGAAAACAGTGGAGGGACATAGGGTCCTTGTGTTTCCTCCACTGATGTTTAGCTCTCCACAAGTGTCTCTTGGAGAACCGAAGACCAGCCCTGTACCAGGGTCTGGAGTAGGGATGAGAAGAAACTCAAGAAGGGGCATAAATGGAGAGAGTGGAATGAAGAGTAGAATTCCAGAGCATGGCCTGGGAATCAAGTGGAGCAGAAATGAAGTTGGAGGAAAATTTGAAAAAAAGTGGAGAGGGAGATGATAACGTGAGAGAAAAAGAGATCATGTAATGGCCTGTCTAAAGGAAGGGAGTGAAAAGAAAATTGGAGAGAGAGAAGGATCCCAGTCCCTGAGAGAGGACCAAATCCAGAATATGACCAGCGCAGTGCATGGGAGATAGAACATGTTGGGAGAGTCCAAGGACATAAAAGAGAGAGGAGAGATGTTTATTGAATGAGTGAAGAGGAGAATCATAATGAATATTGAAATCTCTTAAGAAGCACTAGGCCTCCTCCTTTCTTCTTTGAGGGCTGGGGGGCAGAAAAGGCTAAATAGTCAGAGGGAAAGCATTGGGAGAGAAGAATCTCCTCACTCTCATGCAGCCAGGTTTCTGCGAGGAAGAAGAGAGACTGGGGATGTGAGAGAAGAACATCATTAATGAGAGCAGTTTTGGAGTGCAAGCAGTGACAGTTAAGTTGCAGGCAGGACAAGGGCAAAAGGGTTGCTGGCATGTGGGCAGGAGAGTGAGTTGAAGAGGTAGCAGGAGCTGACATAGCAGAGAGTGAGAGAGGGCACATAGGAAGTGAGGAAGAGGGGAAGGGAAAGTGAAGAGGGTGGAGGGGACAATTATCCCACAGCACAGGGGTCAAGACCATCATAGAACAGATAGCACCAAGACAAAAATCAACCCAAAAAAAGCATGATATGAGAGAAAAAGATGGTCCGTCACTGTCGCCCAAGAGTTGTCCCAAGGAGCATGACCTGCTCCTTGTGCGTACTCCTTTGGTGTGTGTCAGCGCAGACATCACTACAGCAAGTTTAAAAATAGGGTCCACGGTCTGACTTCACTCACTTGTGATGCTGCTAGGTGGGACTTGGATACAGGGGATCTGATCCGGTAAACTACTGCAGAGACCAGCGATTTCTGTAACACAGTAAAGCAGATAGAATTTCAGCAAGTTGCAAAATCACCACTTCCATATGTAAATGTTGACACCTGTCATCCGTGTGAAAAAGAAGCTGCTCCCATAGTTAATCAACCAATTGACCACATTTAATTGATAATTAGATTCAGTTGATTGAACACACCCAGGCTTGATTGCAGCCAGCCTTGTTGAATCTGAATCTCACTATATATTGAACTTGACCATGAGAGTGAAGCACTAAGTTGAAGCAGTCACCACTAAGTTTCTATAAGAATGCTACGCCATAATCAAAAGAAATTCAAGAAGAGATGAGAAAAAAAGTGGTTGAAATATATTAGTCTGGAAAGGATTGCAAAGCCATTTCTAATATTCTGATTCCCCACAGTGAGAACCATTATCTCTAAATAGAGAAGAATTTGGACTGTGGTGAATCTTCTCAAATGTTGCTGGCCTGCCAAAATTACTTCAAGGGCATAGCGACAACTCATCCAGGAAGTCACAAAACATCCCAGAAGACCATCTAAGGAACTGCAGGCCTCTCTGTCCTCAGCTAAGGTCAGTGTTCATGACTCCACAATAAGAAAGAGACTGGGTAAAAGTGACATTCATGTGACAGTTGCAAGGAGGAAACCACTGTTATCCAAGAGTAATATCAATGCTCGTCTCATATCTGCAAGCACATACCTTGAATTATATTCTATGCACAGACGAGTCAAAAGTGGAACTCTTTTTGATAACAAAGGGCCCATTATGTCTGGTGTAAAGCAAATACATAGTAACATAGTAGATGATGGCAGAAAAAGACCTGCACGGTCCATCCAGTCTGCCCAACAAGATGAACTCATGTGTATACCTTACCTTGATTTGTACCTGTCTTTTTCAGGGCACAGACCGTATAAGTCTGCCCAGCACTATCCCCTCCTCCCAACCATCAGTCCCGCCTCCCACCACCGGATCTGGCACAGACCGTATAAGTCTGCCCAGCACTATTCCCCGCCTCCCAACCACCAGTCCCACCTCCCACCACCGGATCTGGCACAGACCGTATAAGTCTGCCCACCACTATCTTCGCCTCCCAATCACCAACCCCTCTTCCCCCCACCGGCTCTGCCACCCAATTTCGGCTAAGCTTCTGAGGATCCATTTCTTCTGCACAGGATTCCTTTATGTATATCCCACGCATGTTTGAATTCCGTTACCGTTTTCCTCTCCACCACCTCCCACGGGAGGGCATTCCAAGCATCCGCCACTCTCTCTGTGAAAAAATACTTCCTGACATCTTTTTTGAGTCTGCCCCCCTTCAATCTCATTTCATGTCCTCTCGTTCTACCGCCTTCCCATCTCCGGAAAAGATTTGTTTGCGGATTAATACCTTTCAAATATTTGAACATCTGTATCATATCACCCCTGTTCCTCCTTTCCTCCAGGGTATAAATGTTCAGGTCAGCAAGTCTCTCCTCAAATATAGCATTCCTCAGCAAGAACATCCTATAGTCAAATATGGTGGTGGTAGTGTGATGGTGTGGGGATGCTTTGCTGTCTTAGGACCTGGAATAATTGCCATTACTGAAGGAACCATTAATTCTGCATTGTACCAGAAAATTCTTAAGAAGAATGTCTGGTCATCTGTCCATGAGCTGGAGCTAAAGCATAATTGGGTTATACAGTAAGACAATGGTCCAAAACACAAAAGCACATCTACATCTGAATGGCTGAGGAGAAACAAAATTAAAGTTTTGGATTGGCCTAGTCAAAGTCCTGACTCAAACCCAATAGAGATACTGTGACAGGACTTGAAACGGTTCATGCAGTTCGTGCATGAAGACCTATGAATGTGTCTGAATTAAAGCAGTTAAGCAAAGAAGAGTGGGCTAAGATTTCTCAACAGTGATTTGAAAGACTGATACCAAATTATAGGATGCGTTTGGTTGCAATTATTGCTGCTAAAGGTGGTGCAACCTGTTATTAAGTTGAGGAGGCAGTTAACTTTTTCTCATGGGTGATATGGGTGTTGGATCACCAAGTTCTTTAAATAAATGAACTAATTTTTTTTACAGGTAAATACAAATTTATTAAGGCATTAGGATACCAAATATTTATTAAAAAAAATAATTTCTGTTCATCAAACAGGAAAAAACATCAAGTCCACATCAAGGGAATGGTGGAAATATGTATTTAATGAAAAATACCTCAAAGGAAATCTGCAAAGATTAAACTGTCTTCACACTCATAAGCACCTAAATTGCTTACGACCCTTACTAGTACAAAACCCACACCTAGCTGACAATAGAAAGAAAATCATTTAACTTCTTTTTCTAACAAAAAAACTCTGAGTACGTTCAAAAAAATATATAGGTTGAGCCAGATAATTTCAATATGTACTTGCCAGGGAACTTCAAAAAGAATTTTGCCCCTAGTGCAAGTACATGAGACTTTAAAAGAACTTCCTCTGTTGCTGTGTAGCTTGTGCCACATCAGGAAATATCTATCTTTTCACCACAAAACAAATAATCCTGCATCACTTCAATCTTACTCATTTCACCTACAAAAGAAACCAGAAGGGTGGCTCGTTCAGAAAATTGATCCTGAGATGTTTCTAAAAACATACCCCCCCTTGTTTACTAAGCTATGCTAGCAGCTGCTGTGTGGTGATGCTGACACAGCCCGTTGAAAGTGAATGGGCTATGTTGGTATTAGCACACCGCCAGCTGCAAGCGCGGCTTAGTAAACAACAGGGTTAGTTAAATCAAAAGATTCTAATGGGGCCAAGTTATCTGGCTCGCCATCCCTCTGTAAAATTTGAACAATTTTTTAGTAAATAATAACAAGAAGAAAGCAATATTTTGCTAGACTCTGATATAACTAGACCTTCTTTGAGGTATTGCCTAAACAATATCTCAGGTGATAATAAGACACAGGAAAATTTAGCAAATGGAGGTATCTAGTTTTTGCTTGGTTGTCCATAGCCTATAACCATCCATGGAGGACCAAGCTGTCCTTAATTCCAGAAGATTCAATTGTCTGTAAAGTCCCATGCTTAGACTCAAGAGAAGTCAAGCGTTCTTCTACTTTAACCAGTTTGGAATTAATTCCATCCACATGCTGTACCACTTGTGAGGAAAAATCATATAATTGAGTTACTGGTCTTTTCATAGGGTCTCCAGTCCATAAACTATTTTCCAAACATCTGCCAAAGTTACTTCACCCAGAGAAACCAAATCTTCTGTAGATGACAAATCATTCCATATGACAGGTTGGAGTATTTTAGCAGTTCCACCAACTGATGGATTAATGGAAGCACTAGGAGAGGAGGCCCCACTCTCCAGGAGGCCAGGAAATCCATCCTGGGTATCCTGTAACACCACTGGCCTCAAAGAAGATATAGATGGAGGAGGGGTGGGTCTATTCCTCGAACTCAGTGAGGCACCAGAAACTGGTGTGGAGGAGGAGGCCCCAGGAGAAATCTTTGAAACTGGTATCTTATGCCTATTAATCGGACCTGCTTTCTGAGAAGCTGGGGTGGGGTATTTTTCTTACATAAGTACATAAGTAATGCCACACTGGGAAAAGACCAAAGGTCCATCGAGCCCAGCATCCTGTCCACGACAGCGGCCAATCCAGGCCAAGGGCACCTTGCGAGCTTCCCAAATGTACAAACATTCTATACATGTTATTCCTGGAATTGTGGATTTTTCCCAAGTCCATTTAGTAGTGGTTTATGGACTTGTCCTTTAGGAAACCGTCCAACCCCTTTTTAAACTCTGCTAAGCTAACCACCTTCACCACGTTCTTCTTACTCTTATCCTTCCTATTCATAATGTTACTATGAAGTAAAAATATTTAAACTGTGCTGTTTACTCAGGTTCCTTTGTCTAATATTACATTTTGATTAAAGATCAGAAACCATTCAGCGTGACATATATACAATAATAGAACTCAGGAGGGGAGATACATTTTTCTCACATCAGTGTACCTGGGATAATTTGCTTTCACTATTCCCTAACAAAACACATGCTAATGAATGCATATCTCTAATGTGCACACTTTTTAAAATTCAGCCATATGTACTTAAATTAGCCCAGAAAATGTGTGAATAGAAAGACCAGATATAAATGTAAGTGCATATTTCTAGGAGGGCATTCCAGGCATCCACCACCCTTTTTGTGAAAAATTATTTCCTGATGTTGCTCCTAAGTCTCCCACCCTATAACCTCAACTCATGACCTCTAGTTCTACTGCTTCCCCATCTCTGAAAAAGATTAGTTTGCATATTAATACCTTTTAAGTATTTAAATGACTATCATATCCCCCCTATTCCTCCTTTCCTCTAGGGTATACATATTGAGGTCTTCAAGTTTTTTTCTCATATGTCTTTTGGCACAAGTCCCATATTATTTTTGTTGCCTTCCCCTGATCTGCCTCAAGTCTTTTGATGTCCTTATGGGCCGATGATCAGAAGCCTAGCGCTGTTCCAACAGCGTTTTAAAAATAGTGCCGGAACAGCGTGGGGCTATAACGCCCCTTTGATCAAAGCTAATAGCATGCAAATTTATGTGTGCTATTAGCTCTGATCATAGGGGTACTTCTCTGATCATGGGAGTACTTCTGCTGGAGGATTATGCCTGGGCATGTGCCCAAGGCACAGTCTTCACGTGGAAGTTGTTTGACAGGTTGAGGCTGTCAGAAACCTGGATCTGTCAAACTGCAGAAGAGGTTTGACAGGTCTGGGATTTTTTCCCGGACCTGTCAAACCTAACCCTGCCCCCCCCCCCCCCACCAAACACAAGACCTGGAGGTCTGGTGGACTTCCAGGGCCCTCCCCCCAAAGTACAAAAACTCCCAATCCCACCCCTCACATAGCATAAAAATGCCCTGGTGGTCCAGTGGGACCACTATCTATCTGCCCCCCCCTCCACCTCGGTGACCTACCTCTCTGTAGTGGTTGTAATAGTGGGAGGAGGGAGGGACTAGCTCTTTGGGGCCTTCCCAAAATAATAGATAGCAGTCCCACTGGACCACCAGGGCATTTTTCCGTGATGTGTGTGTGTGGGGGGGGGGGGGGGGGGGGGAACTAGCGGTCTCTCTGGACCACCAGGATTTTTGTGCTTTAGGCATGGGGGGCCTGAAATTCCACCAAATCTCTAGGTCTTGTGCTTTTGGTGGGGGGGGGGGGGGGGGGGGGGGCTTAGGTTTGACAGGTCCAGGAAAAAATCAAGGACCTGTCAAACTTCTTCAGTGTGCTCCCTTATTCCTCTCTCGCTAGCAAACTCTAACACTAGTTCCAAGCTGGCATAAGGTTTGCAGGAGTACCAGTGCCCTTGTTTGGCGTGCTGCTCTCTGATCATAGATTTATTTATTTTTATTTATTTATTAGGACTTATTTACCGCCTTTTTGAAGGAATTTACTCAAGGCAGTGTACAGTAAGAATAGATCAAACATGAGCAATAGACAATTACAGCAGTAAAAATATTCAAAAACAATACAAAGTATGGCATGGTATACTATTTACAATGTCAACACAATACGTAATAGAGCATTATAATTGATAGTGAAGGGTAAAGCAAAGATGTAGCATATAGATAGGTAAGATAGTAGGAAGAGTTAGAAAGTAAGGTGATTGATTTAAAGAAAGTTGCACATGAGGTCAGAAAGATGGTTAAATAATAGCTAGGGTAGGAGTGGATAAACATGTCCTGCTGCAGTATATGCAGCCTGAGTCACTCTTTGTGTGTGAGTGAGACTAACGAGTTAATTACTTCTTCCATTAAAGGCCTGGTTGAAGAGCCAAGCTTTCACCTGCTTCCTGAAGTAGAGATAGTCTTGTGTTAAGCGGAGCCTTTCAGGCAGTGCATTCCAGAGTGAGGGGGCTACTCCATAGAAGGCTCGCTTGCGGGTATCACATTGTGTAATGTCTTTTTGAAAGGGTGTGTTAGTGAAAGTCCTTGGGAGGACCTTAGTGTCCTTGGCGGTGTGTGGAGGATCATGTGGGATGAATGTGGGAGACCCTTGTTTGTATGCATTTGCATGCAATTAGCGTTCAGAGCTAGCTAGCAAAATATTACACGCATTCACTGGCTCTGATCATTGGGCGGGAGCAAACACAG
This sequence comes from Microcaecilia unicolor, assembly GCF_901765095.1. Classification (NCBI taxonomy): domain Eukaryota; kingdom Metazoa; phylum Chordata; class Amphibia; order Gymnophiona; family Siphonopidae; genus Microcaecilia; species Microcaecilia unicolor. The sequence goes on from NC_044033.1 coordinate 432,572,576, forward strand.
GAGCTAGTATGGCGCTATTGGCCTCTAGTGCCCGTGTTTGCTTCTGATCATTGGCCCATTAGTGAGATACAGCCTCTAAAACTGAACACAGTACACCACATGGAGCCTCACCAATGACTTGTACAGGGACATTAACATCTCCTTTCTTCTGGATATGTCTGTCCCTATGCAGCCTAGCATCCTTCTGGCTATGGCCACTACCTTGTCACATTGTTGCCTTAAAATCCTCCGACACTATCACCCCAAGGTCCCTTTCTCAATCTGTGCTTATCTGTCCCTCACCCCCAAGCAAGTACAACTCTTTTGGTGTCTATAGTACACCTCATATGCATCACTCTCCACTTTTTCCCATTATATTTTAACTGAAATGAAACTTCTATGAGGTCTACAATTTTTATGTTTCTGGATATTTCCTGTGCTACTCAAGGGAGATGTAAGTCTTGCTATTGAGGCAAAGAACTATTACCTGTGGGGCTTCTTTTATGTTTCGTTTCTCATGTATTTGTGTAATAAATTGTGCTAATGTTAAATATGTCTTTTATGACCCCATACAACACATAAATGTCCTTGATCATAAATTTCCTATCTCTTCTGTACCTGGGAATGTGAGAGGTGGAGGAGAATGAATTAGCACATCTTTAGCTTCTGCATTTTCTTTTTGTGAAACTTATTTCTTTTGAAGATCTAGCCTCTTATAAGGGTCTTTTGACAAATGTAATTTTTTGTGTCTTTTTTCCCCCTTTTGAGTGTGTGTGTGTGTGGGGGGGCATGCTTTCTCCCCTATTTATGTTTCCTGGATTGCAATTTGTCTTATTTCCTGTTCAATAAGTTAGTTTCTTGATATTTTATGTAAATGCTATATAAATAATAGAAAGAAAAAAATACAAAATTGTCTGTAAATATAAAAGACTTATCTGAACTTAGCTCCATTCCTGAAGATTCCATGGGGCCCTGTTTACTAAGCTGCGCTAGAGGCGCGCTAGCATTTTTAGCATGTGCTAACCATAAGCATGTGCTAACCATGCAGATGCCCATTATATTCCTATGGGCGTCTACATGGTTAGTGTGTGTTAATTTTTAGCACATGCTAAAAACGCTAGTGCACTTTAGTAAACAGGGCCCTTGATGATCTGCAAGGTCCATATATTGAGAGGGTCTTTTACTGTAGCTTAACTTAAGTTATCTGCAGTAGGTCCCATTTTATTCCTATGGGCCCTGCTGCAGTTAACTCTAGCTAAGCTTTAGTAAAAGACCCTCTAAATTGCTTTTCTGGTATTACACGTGCCATTCAGTCCTCTATCACAACTCCAACCCGATTGTGTTTCAGGACCAAACCCACATCAAGGAAAATTTATCAAGATTAATACAAAAAATTCATACAGAAAATCGTTGCCAGTGGGGCACAACCTCTGATCTGCAGTTAACTGTGAGTAAATGCGGTTATTCCAATAAAGGACGTTTTCGTAGAGATTAGTCTTCAGGTGTCAACTGGTGTGCCAAGGTTATATAGCAGCAACCAGTCCTAGAGGCCTGCGTGTATGCAGGTCCCTGGAGCACTTTTAGTGGGTACCGCAGTGCACTTCAGCCAGGTGGCCCCAGGCCCATCCCCCCCCCCCCACCTGTAACACTTGTGCTGGTAAATGGGAGGCCTCCAAAACCCACTGTACCCACATGTAGGTGCCCCCTTCACCCCTAAGAGCTATGGTAGTGTTGTACATTTGTGGGTTTTGGGGGAGGGGGGTTGGGTGTTCAGCACCCTTGGTAAGGGAGCTATGCATGTGGGAGCTTTTTCTGAAGTCCACCGCACTGACGTAGGGTGCCCAGTTGGTGTCCTGGCATATCAGGGGGGGCGAGTGTACTACGAATCGTAGCCCCTCCCACGACCAAATGGCTCGAAAAAATGAACGTTTTTGAGCTGGGCGTTTGTTTTTTTAAGCGATAATGGAAACTAAAAACACCCAGCTCAAAAACGTCCATTTTTTCGAAAATACGGTTCGGCCCGCCTCTTCACGGACTCGTTCTCGGAGATAAACGCCCATGGAGATAGGCGTTTCCGTTCGATTATGCCCCTCCACGTCTATGTGTGTTTTTTCTTTAATAATTCTAACTGTAAACTACCTTGATGTCCCAGGGTTTGAAGGACAGTTAAAAAAATTATATATAGGCAATAAAAATAAAACTACTGTTTCAGACAGTTGCTCATATCACTTTCTTTAGGATCGAAGCAGTACATCTTGTGTTTCCTGAAGATATATCAAGCAATGAATTTTTAGTGTCTAATTTCCACACAGGCTGGATCAGTTACCCAGTCCTACTCATTACTTCTTTTCATCTGTTCATCATTCTGCTGGATTTAAGGGTTACAATGGATTCCAGCAGGATATGACTCTTGATACAGACACCTACTATTTATAATTGTCTGTTGCTTATGTTTGGCTTATTCTTACTGTACACCGCCTTGAGTGAATTCCTTCAAAAAGGCGGTAAATAAATCCTAATAAATAAATAATGATGCCTCTACAAAATGCCTTTTCCTTCCTGCTCCTGAAACAGAATCTGAAGTGGTGGTAGTGATGAAAAGAGCCATTCAACACGTATAAAATACACAAGGCACTGTCAAACAGTCTCAAAGCAGCAAGCTTCCACTGCTGAGAGACACTATTTTCTGAGGCATTGACTTCGGAACACAGCCTGAGGGACACAACATTGACAAAACGCCTCTTAGGATCCTCAGGTAGCAGCAATGAAGAGTAATCAGAAAAGAAAAGCTGGCTGACATTCAATTGGGTTGGCCAGCATTTTCTATAAACACTGGCTGCCATGGCTGAATTAAATCCGGATATTCAATGCAGATATCTGGATAGTGGTTGGTGCTGGATATTTGGATTCAGCGCTAACCACTAGTACTATCCAGATATCAGCTCTATTCAGCTGATATCTGGATAGCTAACCAGACAAAGTTAGCACAGCCTTTTTGCTGAATATCACCACTAAACAGATAACTGACAGGGTTCGCCCTTGCTCCTCACACTATCTGGCAGGGGCGTAGCCAGACCTCATGGTGGGAGGGGGCCAGAGCCCAAGCTTGGGGGCACATTTTGAGTGCCGCCCTGCCGCCCCCCCCACCGCCTCACTTCCTTGCCGCTTCCCCTCACAAACAAATACCTTTGCTGTGGGGGTCCCCAATCCCCGCCAGCCAAAGCTTTCTTCAGTGCCAGTCTCTGGCACAGCCACGTTCGCTGCCTGCCCACTGCTTTTCTTTCTTCTTGCTCATGTCAGCGTGCACAGGAGGCGCAAGAAGAAAGAAGAGCAGGGGGCAGGCAGCGAACGCGGCTGCACCGGAGACTGGCACTGAAGAAGGCATCAGTTGGTGGGGGTTGGGGATCCCTGCCAGCCAAACCAGGGTTCCGGATGAAATTTGCGGGGGCCCAGGCCCCCGTTGGCCCCCATAGCTATGCCCCTGCTATCTGGATAGTACTGGGGTGGTCTGCAATGATTTTCAGAGGCATTAGCTGAAGAATAGCACTGAAAATTTGGGGATGGTCCAGTTAGTGCTACTTATGGAGGTAGCATCACTTTTACTCAGATAAGTAATTTTGAATATTTATGGATCAAATTTTAAAATCAATGTTTAAATCCTTGTCTTTTTTAATAATGTTTTAATAATAGAGATATAGCAATCCTGAAAATAATTTCATTGATTAAAATGCCATTATTGCAACCAGACAAAAAATTGACATATCTTCTTTTTTTATAACACCCTCTCATATATCAAGAAATTCTATCACAGAATGGCAATTAATAAGCTGTACCTTTTTTGACTCATGTGTTTTGTTAAATATCACAAAACACTAAAATCAGGCAATAGATTCATTTTATGAACCACCAGAAATAGCCGGTAGTCTTTATTAATATGATTCAGAAAACCAAATCAAAAAGCAAATTTACTAACTGTGAAAATAGTGGATTACAGAGCTAAGACCCTTTTAGGTACAGATTCTGAACTGATTGATCAGAAGATTTCGACTCTATTATTCGATGAGAAAAATTTTAATTTGGAAAATAACTAGTTTTCATAGTATGATGGAACAATTGATTATTGTTTTCAGAGAGGGAATGAATTGAACAAGTACATTAGTGGGTCTCAGGTATATGAACACAAGTTGGAATGTAAATCTTCAAGGTTTACAGGATATTTGTAAGTTAGCATCACTAGGGTAACTATTTGTGAAAATAGACTCAGAATGAGAAAGAATAATATTAGATTTGATATTTGTGAGCATTTCTCTGAAATATGTGTTTAAATCTTTGCACATCTGCATTTTTCTACAAAAGAGGTGAAGATCTATACAATGGACTGGTATAATATGAATATTTACAGTTTGGAATTCAGACATAGGCAAACAATACCCTATAACTGCATTGTGCAGCAGGCACATGCCCTGATTATCTTGTACATCTTACTTGTCTATAGGAATAAGAAACCCTTTGTGTTCTTCAGTCAATGGAAGCTGCTTTTCAGGTGGCCAAAGCTTTGCTCGGTAGCTGCCTAAATGGAATAATGGGATACATTATTGTGCTCTTCACAGTCACATTGAGAGGATAAAAGAATTTATTCAGGAGCAAAGACAGAAAGGAGTATGCTTTGTCAGGTATGCTTAACAGCCAGAGAATGTATTATGGACATAAAACTTGCCATAATGTGTCAGACCAAAGGTCCATCTAGCCCAGTATCCTATTTCCAACAGTGACCAATCCGGGTCACAAGTACTTGGCAGAATTCAGGAAGGGGTCCTTTTACTAGGTGTTCCAAAAAATGGCCTGCGCTGGTGTAGATGCATGTATTGGACATGCTCAGGTGCATTTTTTAGCGCACCTGCAAAAAAGGCCTTTTTGGGGGGTCAAAAATGGACGTGTGGCAAAATGAAAATTGGCGTGCATCCATTTTGGGCCTGAGACCTTACTGCCACCCATTGACCTAGCGGTAAGTTCTCACACGTTAACTGGGCAGTAATAGTCTACACACGTATAATGCCGATTACCGCCCGGTTAGCACTGTGTGCCGGAAAATTTCCAGCGCGATTAGTGGACGCATGTAAAAAATGAAATTACCGCCTGGTCCATGCTGTAGCCGGGCAGCAGTTCAAAACTGATGCACGTAGGACGTGCATAGGCTCCTACATGGCTTGGTAAAAGGGCCCCAAAATTAGCAGCAAGATTCCATGCTCCCAACCCCAAGGGATAAGCAGTTTATGGACTTTTCCTCCAAGAACTTATCCAAACCTCTTCTTATTTTTTTCCATTTTAACTTTTATTGAGTTATTTTTAATTAATATACAAAGAAACTAAGGGCCCTGTTTACTAAGCCGTGCTGTAGACACACTAGCGTTTGTAGCACGCACTAAAAATCAGTGTGCATAATACTATAGACACCCATAAATTCCTATGGGTGTCTCTAGCATTAGTACATGTTAATTTTTAGCGCATACTAAAATCGCTAGTGGACCTTAGTAAATAGGGCCAATTGCTTGAAAAAGTCCAAATTGTCAACAACAATAGGAACATATTTGCATTCTATGCAAAACTTTACAACCCTGAATGTAGTTGCAAAACCACAGAAAGGCAGTATATCAAGTCCCATTTCCTTTCCCCTAATACAGCCACTAAGCTTTGTTCTTGGTTAAGTGGGGGGGCCCTCTTAGCATTAGCATTAAACATGATGCTTTGTGTGAAGGGGCGCGAATGGGGAAATGTTATATTGGAAAGGATATGGATTGCAAGTACTTTTGAGTCTATCAATTTGATTTATCGTATGAGCTTCCTTACAATGCCATAATGCAGATATTTGCTTGTCTGCAGGAGACTCATCTATTCCTAGCGATGCATGAGAAACTCAGGAGGCATTGTGTTGGGGAGGTGTATCACTCACCAGCTTAGGTTCACAGGGGAGGAGTTGCAGTTTTAATACACAAGTTCTTGGCACACCAATCTGAACTCCTGTTCAAAGATACAGAAGGCCATTATTTGGGACTTCAGTTCAACCTCCAGGGTAGGGTGCTGATCTTAGTGATGGTTTATGGTCCCATATCACGTGATGCTGAGTTTTATTCCCATTTGATGCAACTTTGCCTGAAATATACTGGCAAGCCTTTACTGTTGGTTGGGGATATTAATCTTGTTCTGGACCCCAGGTTGGATTGATCCACCTTCCAACCTGGAGCAGATGAAAGGGGTTCTAGGGTACTGAAAAATTTCTGTAAGGGTCTTGACCTAGTTGATCCATGTAGATTGCTCCACCTGGAAGAGAGGGACAACACACATACCTCTTTAGCCCAACATTCTCTTTTCCATCTTGATTGTATTTTTGTACGTAGTGCTTTATTTCCCCATGTGATGACAGCTGTAATTGGTCTAGAGGAAATATCTGACCATGCACTCATATGGGTGAAGCTTGATGTTCAATCTTATTTTTCAGCTAGACTGGGGTGGCGTTTTCTCGCCTAATTATTTTCCCTCACCAGAGTTTTCTAAATTTGGGGGGGAGAAATGGGATGCTTATGTCACTCATAATCAGCAACATAAGGCAGATCCCTTGCTATTTTGGCCTGCTGTTAAAGTGGTATTATGTAGAGATGTGATCGGGTATGTTAGTGCACGGAATAAAAGAATAACTCAAGGCATAGTGGAGCCTGAGTGTAAACTATGCCATTAAATGGAAGTATGTTGCTCTCCCACAACCCAATCTCTATGTGACTTTGATTGCCACTAAGAATGCTCTCAATGGGCTGCTTCATGAAAGAACATCTAGAATGTTATTGTTCCAGAAATATAAATTCTTTCAATATGGTAATAAAACTGGTAAGGTACTGACTTGGGTGGCTAAATCCTAGGGAAAGAATAATTTCATCCCTGCCCTTCAGGACCCAGCTGGTCACGTGACTTCAAAGATGGAAGATATTGCAGCTATCTTTCATGAGCCGTATCTAAAAAAAGATATAGCGGAATTAGAAAAGGTTCAAAGAAGAGCAACCAAAATGATAAAGGAGATGGAACTCCTCTCATATGAGGAAAGGCTAAAGATGTTAGGGCTTTTCAGCTTGGAAAAGTGACAGCTGAGGGCAGATATGATTCAGGGCTGCAAAATCCTGCAGGATGCCTTAGTATGCCCCGCGGTATTACTGCCTTACCGACAGTTTGTAAAAGGGCCTCTAAATTTTTTAAACTAGCTTTCTGAAGATAGCTTTGTTTTGAAACTGCTAAAAAAAAAAAGGTCTACATCTCTCTGCTGCTGCCAACTTGTTGCTTTCAGCCTTTAATTTTGCCACAGAAGCTAAATGGCCTGTAAAAATGTATACATGGATTATTTTCCCAGTGTGGCACATGCTGTGTAAAAGGCCAGTACCTCCATTCACATTCAAATTAGTCTCTTATTTGTCTGGCATATGATATAGGATAATAATGGCAGAAAAGCATTTTGCTTTTCTAAAAAATATATTCTAAAGCCAGAGCTTTTTGGCTGAGTTTTACAGCCTTGCCATTTTTTTTCTGAAATGTTACTTATTCAAGTTTGCCTGGATTTTTCTTTTTCTAGAAGAAACAGTGCAGCAACACAAACATGCATGCATATATTGTGTACACATGTAACTTTAGTCAAATTAAACAGAGACATTCCTGGGGGCAAATATCAGATTCACAGTTTTATAAGCATCTATTTCCGTGCATGAAATACCTTTTTATCTGCATTAATTACTTTTAAAATTGCACTCCAAAGAAGAAGTTTGCGCCCGATGCAAAGAGCTCCTAGCTCTTAGAGAACGTGTCCGTTCTCTTGAGGCTAGAGTAGCAGACTTGGTGGAGCTGAGGGAGACAGAGAGGTACATAGAGGAGACCTACAGGGATGTTGTAGAGAAGTCCCACCTCCAGTCTAGTAGCCCTTGTGCTACCTTGGAGGAGGGAGGTCTCCTAGAAGGAGAGCATCACCCTGGTGAAGTAGGAAGTACTCCTGTAGCCAGGACCTGCCCACCAGGGGATGTACTATCCTCTCGCACCGAGGATATGTCTCCAAGTGCTGCCCGGGAGGGAAAGGTTAGGACAGCTGCTGTAGTTGGTGATTCGTGGCCTAGTGGTTAGGGTGGTGGACTTTGGTCCTGGGGAACTGAGGAACTGAGTTCGATTCCTGGCACAGGCAGCTCCTTGTGACTCTGGGCAAGTCACTTAACCTTCCATTGCCTGCCGCATTGAGCCTGCCATGAGTGGGAAAGCGCGGGGTACAAATGTAACTAAAAATAAAAAAAATTAGGCATATAGATAGCTGGGTGGCTGGTGGACGTGAGGATCGCCTGGTAACTTGCCTGCCTGGTGCGAAGGTGGCAGACCTCACACGTCACCTAGATAGGATTCTAGATAGTGCTGGGAAGGAGTCCGCTGTCTTGGTACATGTGGGTACCAATGACATAGGAAAATGTGGGAGAGAGGTTCTGGAAGCCAAATTTAGGCTCTTAGGTAGAAAGCTCAAATCCAGATCCTCTAGGGTAGCATTTTCTGAAATGCTACCTGTTCCACGCGCAGGGCCCAAGAGACAGGCAGAGCTCCGGAGTCTCAATGCGTGGATGAGACGATGGTGCAGGGAGGAGGGTTTTAGATTTGTTAGGAACTGGGCAACATTCTGGGGAAGGGGGAGCCTATTCCAAAAGGATGGACTCCACCTTAACCAGGGTGGGACCAGGCTGCTGGCGTCGGCATTTAAAAAGGAGATAGAGCAGCTTTTAAACTAGAAGTGGGGGGAAGGCCGACAGTCGCTCAAAAGTGCATGGTTCGGGAAAAGGTATCTTGCAAAGATACCTCACAAACAGGGAAGATAGGGTTTCTGGATAGTGAGGTTGCACAACAGACCGTAGGCCAGGTGCCCTTAAATACAACTAAAGATCAGACAAAAGATGGCAAATCAATAGTGTCAGGTACTAATCATCATGCAAATAGGAACAACAAACATACTCTGCAATGTCTATATGCAAATGCTAGGAGTCTAAGAAATAAGATGGGAGAGTTGGAATATATTGCACTAAATGAAAAATTGGATATAATAGGCATTACTGAGACCTGGTGGAAGGAGGATAACCAGTGGGACACTGTCATACCGGGGTACAAAGTATATCGTAGTGATAGGGTGGACCGGACTGGTGGAGGGGTAGCATTGTATATTAACGAGAGCCATGACTCAGATAGATTACAAATTCAGCAGGACACAAGTCACACCTTTGAATCATTGTGGGTTGAAATTCCATGTATAAAAGGGAAAAAAACGGTGATAGGAGTGTACTACCGTCCGCCTCGCCAGGACGAGCAGGTAGACGCAGAAATGATAAAAGAAATCAGAGACGCGAACAAAATGGGCAATGTGATAATAATGGGTGACTTCAATTATCCAAATATAGACTGGGTAAATGTAACATCGGGACACGTTACAGAGGTACAATTCCTTGATGAAATCAAGGACAGCTTTATGGAGCAGCTGGTGCAGGAGCCGACGAGAGAAGGAAAAATTCTAGACTTGGTCCTTAGTGGAGTGCATGATCTGGTGAGGGACGTTATGGTACTGGGGCCGCTTGATAACAGTGATCATAATATGATCAGTTTTGATATCGACCTTGAAGTAACTGTACACAGAAAGTCAAATACGTTAGCGTTTAACTTTAAAAAATGAGACTATGATAAAATGAGAAGAACGGTAAAAAAAAACTTAGGGGGGGCAACTGAGAGAGTAAAAACTGTACAACAGGCGTGGACGCTGTTCAAAAATACCATCCTGGAGGCCCAGGGCATACATATTCCGCGAATTAGAAAAGAAAGACGGAAGTCCAAAAGACAGCTGGCCTGGTTGAAAAGTGAGGTGAAGGAAGCTATTAGGGCTAAAAGAAACGCCTTCAGAAAATGGAAGAAGGAACCGTCTGAAAATAGCAAGAAGCAGCATAAGGAGTGTCAATGCAAATGCAAGGCGCAGATAAAGAAGGCCAAGAGGGATTACGAAAAAAAATAGCATTAGAGGCAAAAAAACATAGTAAAATTTTTTTTTGGTATATTAAAAGCAGGAAGCCGGCAAAAGAATCGGTTGGGTCGCTGGATGACCGAGGGGTAAAAGGGGCGATCAAGGAAGATAAAGACGTAGCGGAGAGACTGAATGAATTCTTTGCTTCGGTCTTCACCGAGGAAGATTTGGGTGGGATACTGGTGTCGGAAATGATATTTCAAGCGGACGAGTCGGAGAAACTTACTGATTTCACGGTAAACCTGGAGGACGTAATGGGGCAGTTCAGCAAACTGAAGAGTAGCAAATCTCCTGGACTGGATGGTATTCATCCTAGAGTACTGATAGAACTGAAAAACGAGCTTGCGGAGCTACTGCTAGTGATATGCAACTTATCCTTAAAATCGAGCATGGTACCGGAAGACTGGAGGGTGGCCAATGTAATGCCCATTTTTAAAAAAGGCTCCAGGGGAGATCCGGGAAATTATAGACCGGTGAGTCTGAGTGCCGGGGAAAATGGTAGAGGCTATTATTACAAACAAAATTACAGAGCACATCCGAGGACATGGATTACTGAGACCGAGTCAGCACGGCTTTTGTGTGAGGAAATCTTGCCTGACCAATTTACTTCAATTCTTTGAAATAGTAAACAAACATGTGGACAAAGGGGAGCTGGTTGATATTGTGTATCTGGATTTCCAAAAGGCGTTTGACAAGGTACCTCATGAAAGGCTACAGAGGAAATTGGAGGGTCAAGGGATAGGAGGAAATGTCCTATTGTGGATTAAAAACTGGTTGAAGGATAGGAAACAGAGAGTGGGGTTAAATGGGCAGTATTCACAATGGAGAAGGGTAGTTAGTGGGGTTCCTCAGGGGTCTGTGCTAGGACCGCTGCTTTTTAATATATTTATAAATGATTTAGAGATGGGAGTAACTAGCGAGGTAATTAAATTTGCTGATGACACAAAGTTATTCAAAGTTGTTAAATCGCGACAGGATTGTGAAAAATTACAAGAGGACCTTACAAGACTGGGAGACTGGGTGGCTAAATGGCAGATGATGTTTAATGTGAGCAAGTGCAAGGTGATGCATGTGGGAAAAAAGAACCTGAATTATAGCTACGTCATGCAAGGTTCCATGTTAGGAGTTACGGACCAAGAAAGGGATCTGGGTGTCGTCGTCGATAATACGCTGAAACCTTCTGCTCAGTGTGCTGCTGCGGCTAGGAAAGCGAATAGAATGTTGGGTATTATTAGGAAAGGTATGGAAAACAGGTGTGAGGATGTTATAATGCCGTTGTATCGCTCCATGAGTATTGTGTTCAAATCTGGTCGCCGCATCTCAAGAAAGATATAGTAGAATTGGAAAAGGTGCAGAGAAGGGCGATGAAAATGATAGCGGGGATGGGACGACTTCCCTATGAAGAAAGATTAAGGAGGCTAGGGCTATTCAGCTTGGAGAAGAGATGGCTGAGGGGAGACATGATAGAGGTATATAAAATAATGAGTGGAGTGGAACAGGTGGATGTGAAGCGTCTGTTCACCCTTTCCAAAAATACTAGGATTAGGGGGCATGCGATGAAACTACAGTGTAGTAAATTTAAAACAAATCGGAGAAACTTTTTCTTCACCCAACGTATAATTAAACTCTGGAATTTGTTGCCGGAGAAAGTGGTGAAGGCGGTTAGCTTAGCAGAGTTTAAAAAGGGGTTGGACGGTTTCCTAAAAGACAAGTCCATAAACCGCTACTAAATGGACTTGGGAAAAATCCATAATTCCATGAATAACATGTATAGCGAATGCTACATACCTGTAGAAGGTATTCTCCGAGGACAGCAGGCTGATTGTTCTCACTGATGGGTGACGTCCACGGCAGCCCCTCCAATCGGAAACTTCACTAGCAAAGTCCTTTGCTAGCCCTCGCGCGCCCGCGCGCACCGCGCATGCGCGGCCGTCTTCCCGCCCGAAACCGGCTCGAGCCGGCCAGTCCAGTATGTAGCAAGACAATACATTTCAAGGGAAGACACAACTCCAAAGGGGAGGCGGGCGGGTTTGTGAGAACAATCAGCCTGCTGTCCTCGGAGAATACCTTCTACAGGTATGTAGCATTCGCTTTCTCCGAGGACAAGCAGGCTGCTTGTTCTCACTGATGGGGTATCCCTAGCCCCCAGGCTCACTCAAAACAACAACATTGGTCAATTGGGCCTCGCAACGGCGAGGACATAACTGAGATTGACCTAAAAAATTTACCAACTAACTGAGAGTGTAGCCTGGAACAGAACAAACAGGGCCCTCGGGGGGTGGAGTTGGATCCTAAAGCCCAAACAGGTTCTGAAGAACTGACTGCCCGAACCGACTGTCGCGTCGGGTATCCTGCTGCAGGCAGTAATGAGATGTGAATGTGTGGACAGATGACCACGTCGCAGCTTTGCAAATTTCCTCCATGGTGGCTGACTTCAAGTGGGCTACCGACGCTGCCATGGCTCTAACATTATGAGCCGTGACATGACCCTCAAGAGCCAGCCCAGCCTGGGCGTAAGTGAAGGAAATGCAATCTGCTAGCCAATTGGATATGGTGCGTTTCCCTACAGCCACTCCCCTCTTGTTGGGATCAAAAGAAACAAACAATTGGGCGGACTGTCTGTGGGGCTGTGTCCGCTCCAGATAGAAGGCCAATGCTCTCTTGCAGTCCAATGTGTGCAGCTGACGTTCAGCAGGGCAGGAATGAGGACGGGGAAAGAATGTTGGCAAGACAATTGACTGGTTCAGATGGAACTCCGACACAACCTTTGGCAGAAACTTAGGGTGAGTGCGGAGGACTACTCTGTTGTGATGAAATTTGGTGTAAGGGGCCTGGGCTACCAGGGCCTGAAGCTCACTGACTCTACGAGCCGAGGTAACTGCCACCAAGAAAATGACCTTCCAGGTCAAGTACTTCGGATGGCAGGAATTCAGTGGCTCGAAAGGAGGTTTCATCAGCTGGGTGAGAACGACATTGAGATCCCATGACACTGTAGGAGGCTTGACAGGGGGCTTTGACAAAAGCAAACCTCTCATGAAGCGAACAACTAAAGGCTGTCCTGAGATCGGCTTACCTTCCACTTGGTAATGGTATGCACTGATTGCACTAAGGTGAACCCTTACGGAGTTGGTCTTCAGACCAGACTCAGACAAGTGGAGAAGGTATTCAAGCAGGGTCTGTGTAGGACAAGAGCGAGGATCTAGGGCCTTGCTGTCACACCAGACGGCAAACCTCCTCCAATGAAAGAAGTAACTTCTCTTAGTGGAGTCTTTCCTGGAAGCAAGCAAGATGCGGGAGACACCCTCTGGCAGACCCAAAGAGGCAAAGTCTACGCCCTCAACATCCAGGCCGTGAGAGCCAGGGACTGGAGGTTGGGATGCAGAAGAGCCCCTTCGTCCTGCGTGATGAGGGTCGGAAAACACTCCAATCTCCACGGTTCTTCGGAGGATAACTCCAGAAGAAGAGGGAACCAGATCTGACGCGGCCAAAAGGGAGCAATCAGAATCATGGTGCCTCGGTCTTGCTTGAGTTTCAACAAAGTCTTCCCCACCAGAGGAATGGGAGGATAAGCATACAGCAGACCTTCCCCCCAATCCAGGAGGAAGGCATCCGACGCCAGTCTGCCGTGGGCCTGAAGCCTGGAACAGAACTGAGGGACCTTGTGGTTCACTTGAGATGCGAAGAGATCTACCAGGGGGGTGCCCCACGCCTGGAAGATCTGTCGCACCACACGGGAATTGAGCGACCACTCGTGAGGTTGCATAATCCTGCTCAACCTGTCGGCCAGACTGTTGTTTACGCCTGCCAGATATGTGGCTTGGAGCACCATGCCTTGACGGCGAGCCCAGAGCCACATGCTGACGGCTTCCTGACACAGGGGGCGAGATCCGGTGCCCCCCTGCTTGTTGACATAGTACATGGCAACCTGATTGTCTGTCTGAATTTGGATAATTTGGTGGGACAGCCGATCTCTGAAAGCCTTCAGAGCGTTCCAGATCGCTCGCAACTCCAGAAGATTGATCTGTAGATCGCTTTCTTGGAGGGACCACCTTCCTTGGGTGTGAAGCCCATCGACATGAGCTCCCCATCCCAGGAGAGACGCATCCGTGGTCAGCACTTTTGAGGCTGAGGAATTTGGAAGGGACGTCCCAGAGTCAAATTGGAGCAAATCGTCCACCAATACAGGGATTCGAGAAAACTCGTGGACAGGTGGATCACGTCCTCTAGACCCCCGGCGGCCTGATACCACTGGGAGGCTAGGGTCCATTGAGCAGATCTCATGTGAAGGCGGGCCATGGGAGTCACATGAACTGTGGAGGCCATGTGGCCCAGCAATCTCAACATCTGCCGAGCTGTGATCTGCTGGACGCTCGTACCCGCGAGACGAGGGACAACAAGTTGTTGGCCCTCGCCTCTGGGAGATAGGCGCGAGCCGTCCGAGAATCCAGCAGGGCTCCGATGAATTCGAGTTTCTGCACTGGGAGAAGATGGGACTTTGGGTAATTTATCACAAACCCCAGTAGCTCCAGGAGGCGAATAGTCATCTGCATGGACTGCAGGGCTCCTGCCTCGGATGTGTTCTTCACCAGCCAATCGTCGAGATATGGGAACACGTGCACCCCCAGCCTGCGAAGCGCCGCTGCTACCACAGCTAGGCACTTTGTGAACACCCTGGGCGCAGAGGCGAGCCCAAAGGGTAGCACACAGTACTGGAAGTGGCGTGCGCCCAGCTGAAATCGCAGATACTGTCTGTGAGCTGGCAGTATCGGGATGTGTGTGTAGGCATCCTTCAAGTCCAGAGAGCATAGCCAATCGTTTTGCTGAATCAGGGGAGAAGGGTGCCCAGGGAAAGCATCCTGAACTTTTCTTTTACGAGATATTTGTTCAGGGCCCTTAGGTCTAGGATGGGACGCATCCCCCCTGTTTTCTTTTCCACAAGGAAGTACCTGGAATAGAACCCCAGCCCTTCTTGCCCGGATGGCACGGGCTCGACCGCATTGGCGCTGAGAAGGGCGGAGAGTTCCTCTGCAAGTACCTGCTTGTGCTGGAAGCTGTAGGACTGAGCTCCCGGTGGACAATTTGGAGGTTGAGAGGCCAAATTGAGGGAGTATCCTTGCCGGACTATTTGGAGAACCCACTGATCGGAGGTTATGAGAGGCCACCTTTGGTGAAAAGCTTTCAACCTCCCTCCGACAGGCAGGTCGCCCGGCACTGACACTTGGGTGTCGGCTATGCTCTGCTGGAGCCAGTCAAAAGCTCGCCCCTTGCTTTTGCTGGGGAGCCGCGGGGCCTTGCTGATTCGCACGCTGCTGACGAGAGCGAGCGCGCTGGGGCTTAGCCTGGGCCGCAGGCTGTCGGGAAGGAGGATTGTACCTACGCTTGCCAGAAGTATAGGGAACAGTCTTCCTTCCCCCGAAAAAATCGTCTACCTGTAGAGGTAGAAGCTGAAGGCTGCCGGCGGGCGAACTTGTCGAATGCGGTGTCCCGCTGGTGGAGAGACTCTACCACCTGCTCGACTTTTTCGCCAAAAATGTTATCCGCACGGCAAGGCAAGTCCGTAATCCGCTGCTGGACTCTATTCTCCAGGTCGGCGGCACGCAGCCATGAGAGCCTGCGCATCACCACACCTTGAGCAGCGGCCCTGGACGCAACATCAAAAGTGTCATAAACTCCTCTGGCCAGGAATTTTCTGCACGCCTTCAGCTGCCTGACCACCTCCTGAAAAGGCTTGGCTTGCTCAGGGGGAAGAGCATCAACCAAGCCCGCCAACTGCCGCACATTATTCCGCATGTGTATGCTCGTGTAGAGCTGGTAAGACTGGATCTTGGACACGAGCATAGAGGAATGGTAGGCCTTCCTCCCAAAGGAGTCTAAGGTTCTAGCGTCCTTGCCCGGGGGCGCCGAAGCATGTTCCCTAGAACTCTTAGCCTTCTTTAGGGCCAAATCCACAACTCCAGAGTCATGAGGCAACTGAGTGCGCATCAGCTCTGGGTCCCCATGGATCCGGTACTGGGACTCGATCTTCTTGGGAATGTGGGGATTAGTTAATGGTTTGGTCCAGTTCGCAAGCAATGTCTTCTTCAGGACATGGTGCAAGGGAACAGTGGACGCTTCCTTAGGTGGAGAAGGATAGTCCAGGAGCTCAAACATTTCAGCCCTGGGCTCGTCCTCCACAACCACCGGGAAGGGGATGGCCGTAGACATCTCCCGGACAAAGGAGGCAAAAGACAGACTCTCGGGAGGAGAAAGCTGTCTCTCAGGAGAGGGAGTGGGATCAGACGGAAGACCCCCAGACTCCTCGTCAGAGAAATATCTGGGATCTTCCTCTTCCTCCCACGAGGCCTCACCCTCGGTGTCAGACACAAGTTCACGGACCTGTGTCTGCAACCTCGCCCTGCTCGACTCCGTGGAACCCTGTCCACGATGGGGGCGTCGAGAGGTAGACTCCCTCGCCCGCATCGGCGAAGCTCCCTCCGCCGACGTAGTCGGGGAGCCTTCCTGGGAGGTGGCCGCGGTCGGTACCGCACGCGGTACCGACGTCGGGGACCTCAACCTGGGCGATGGGCCAGCCGGCGCCACGCTCGACGGTACCGGTGGCGCAAGCACCGCCGGTACCGGAGGGGTAGGGCGCAACAGCTCTCCCAGAATCTCTGGGAGAACGGCCCGGAGGCTCTCGTTTAGAGCGGCTGCAGAGAAAGGCTGAGGGGTCGATGCAGGCGTCGACGTCAGTACCTGTTCCGGGCGTGGAGGCTGTTCCGGGCTGTCCAGAGCGGAGCGCATCGACACCTCCTGAACAGAGGGTGAGCGGTCCTCTCGGTGCCGATGCCTGCTGGGTGCCGAATCCCTCGGCGACCCAGAGCTCTCGGTGCCGACACGGGGAGGAGACCGGTGTCGATGCTTCTTCGATTTCTTCCGAAGCATGTCACCGGAGCTCCCCGGCACCGACGAGGAGGACGTCGAATCCACCCGTCGCTTCCTCGGGGCCGAGACTGAAGAAGGTCGATCTCGGGGGGGCTGTACCGCAGGAGCCCTCAGGGTAGGCGGAGACCCACCCGAGGGCTCACCGCCACCAGCAGGGGAATGGACAGCCCTCACCTGCACTCCACCCGATGCACCACCGTCCGACGACATCAGCAGACGAGGTCCTGGTACCACCGACGTCGATGCAGCTATCCGATGTCTCGGCGCCGATGCAGAGGCCCGATGCCTCGATGCACTCGATGCAGGGGCGGCCGAGGAAGATGGTCTGGACGCTGACGACGTCGATGCACTCGAAGATCCCGGTGCCGATGCCGACGAAGAGCCCGAGAACAACACGTTCCACTGGGCTAGTCTCGCTACCTGAGTCCGCCTTTGAAGCAGGGAACACAGACTGCAGTTCTGAGGGCGGTGCTCGGCCCCCAGACACTGAAGACACGACGAGTGTCGATCAGTGAGCGAGATAACCCGGGCGCACTGGGTGCACTTCTTGAAGCCGCTGGAAGGCTTCGATGTCATGGGCGGAAAAATCACGCCGGCGAAATCAAAAGCCGAAATGGCGAAATTCGAAGCACCAAATTTAGAGGGAGAAAAAATCTCGACCGAGGCCGAAAAAAGGCCTACCCCGACGACGAAAGAAAACTTACCGGGGCAAAAAAGCTGGAAGTACGGGGAGGATTTACACGAAACCCGGCGGGGGGTTTCCGGAGCACTTCCCGACTATGACAAAACTTTCCCGAAGGAAAAAAACACGTTCAAACAATTGGACGCGCGAGGTCGACTTTCCGGGGCTCGACACGGCGAAAACACGACCGTACCGAGTGCGGACAAAAGAAGACTGGCCGGCTCGAGCCGGTTTCGGGCGGGAAGACGGCCGCGCATGCGCGGTGCGCGCGGGCGCGCGAGGGCTAGCAAAGGACTTTGCTAGTGAAGTTTCCGATTGGAGGGGCTGCCGTGGACGTCACCCATCAGTGAGAACAAGCAGCCTGCTTGTCCTCGGAGAAAGAATGTTTGTACGTTTGGGAAGCTTGCCAGGTGCCCTTGGCCTGGATTGGCCGCTGTCGTGGACAGGACGCTGGGCTCGATGGACCCTTGGTCATTTCCCAGTATGGCATTACTTATGTACTTATGTAAGTTTGGTCTGTCTGCTCCAATTATAGTCTACCAGAATCTGGAAAAAATATGGAAAAAGAGGAAGAAGTGGAAGTATTCTGGGAGTGTGTGAGAAGTGTTTTGCAGTTCCAGAAGTTGGAGTAGCAGGGATGTGAGATCAACAAAAGGATGATACCTGCCTCTCTGATGAAGTAGGTCCCAGGATCAGCACCTAAAATGAGGAGTCCCAGATTCCAAAAGAAGAAAACAGATAAGGAGATTTTGGGTCTGGAAACATATTCTAAAGAGTTTTCACCAGCTTATATAGAAATTGCTTCTTTTTGTGGCGAGACTAGAGACCCCATGTTTCACACAAGCCTGAAGAATTGAGTCTGAAAATTGCCTTTCCCCAATGTGGCTGAAACTTAAATGGACTGTTCCGCAACACTGCATTTTCAGCTACATTTAATGGAGGCATTTCCACAGGCAGGAAGCAAAGCATATAGACTGTATTTTTAACTTTGTAATGTGCAGTGTTTTGTTTTGTTTTTTTGTGGAAAAAGGGTTGCACATGCAGTAGGCTCTTTGTATCCACAGCATGATTCAAAATGAAAGCATGAGGCATGCTTTCTCTTTGAAACTTGGAGCAAACTCTCAAAGCTGCCAGCTTTGAAAATTACTCACTAAATCCCGCTTTCTACAGAGTCCTCTCCCATTCTGCACTTTAGTATGTCGTGACTGTCTGCTTTTATCAAATAAAATGTACAGTATCTGGACCCTATTGCAAATTCTTTTTCCAGTAAGCATGTAAACAAAATAGTCCATTTATAGTTACTCTTAACGCAAATTTGCTCACCATAGAAATATAACCTGTGAATTAGAAGCACATGCCACTTTCTTGCAAAACACATAGACTGTTGCTTTTTCAGTAGCTGTGGTAGGCTTCTGTACAAAAGAATATTTTCCACAGCTGTCTCAACAGGAGCTAAAAAGAGGCTTGGCACTGTTGTTGATAGACTTATGAACTGCGTTTTCCAGCTCTTGCTAAGCAGCACTGTACAGATATGGAAGACTGCTGTGCTGGGCTTTTTACAATGCTCTTAAATTAGAACACAGTGGTCTGTAATCTCTGGCCAACATACTGATGATTAATCTGAAGAAGGATGCTGGCAGCTGCTTAGCACCCTACAGTGTTGTGTGGCATTGTGTCAGTATCACAGGGTCAACAGGAGAGCACTCTTTTGCTCAAGGGAAGTAGAGAAGGAACAGCCATATAAAAAAATGGAATGTAATTGCAAAGTCAGGGAAAAGCCAAGCTAATCCAGGGCAAATCCCTTTGAAGTTCATCCAGTAGTAAGAGCCAATTTATTCAGTGAAGGTAGTGAATAGAAAAAGCATGTTGCAAAAGGAGGGAATGACTTAAAAAGAATTAAAAGAAAGAAAGGAGTTTGGCTGTGGAGCAGGCAGAACTGCCCCCCATCCCCCCCCCCCCCCCCCCCCAGATATCAACAATTAACTGGTTTAGCAAAGACCCTAAAATGAAGAAGGTGTATAACAAGTTGAAGAATAAGATATATAACAAGTAGAAAGGCCTGTGAAACTCCTGCAGACATTTATTTTATTCTTTTCTGTACTCCACATTTTCCAATCTTAATGTGGCTTACAGTTTACTTTGGATAGACAAGTTACAATGCTGTTTGGAGCAGACGCGAGCTTTGTTTGGAAACTGTTAAAGGTCAAGCATCATGTTGTATTGGATGATGTTTGGGTCTATGGGTTCATCGAAGAAAACGTTTCTGAAGAAGTGGGCTTTCAAGTGTTTCCAGAAGGTTATGTAGTCATTCGTGTACTTTAGAACTTTTGATATTGTGTTCCAAATCTTGGGACAAATGTATGTGAAGTTGGTTGAGTATGAGGATTTGGCAAATACATTATAATAGATATTTACTTAGGGCCCAGTATACAT
The DNA here is from genome assembly GCF_901765095.1 of Microcaecilia unicolor. NCBI lineage: Eukaryota > Metazoa > Chordata > Amphibia > Gymnophiona > Siphonopidae > Microcaecilia > Microcaecilia unicolor. The sequence goes on from NC_044033.1 coordinate 432,592,657, forward strand.
ATTAGTAACATAGTAACATAGTAGATGACGGCAGAAAAAGACCTGCACGGTCCATCCAGTCTGCCCAAGAAATGTGCCACTTTTTTGTGTATACCTTACCTTGATTTGTACCTGTCTTTTTCAGGGCACAGACCATACAAGTGTGCCCAGCACTATTCCCGCCTCCCAACCACCAGCCCCGCCTCCCACTACCGGCTCTGCTATCCAATCTTGGCTAAGCTCCTGAGGATCCATTCCTTCTGAACAGGATTCCTTTATGTTTATCCCACGCATGTTTGAATTCCGTTACTGTTTTCATCTCCACCACCTCCCGCGGGAGGGCATTCCAAGCATCCACCACTCTCTCTGTGAAGAAATACTTCCTGACATTTTTCTTGAGTCTGCCCCCCTTCAATCTCATTTCATGTCCTCTCGTTCTACCGCCTTCGTATCTCCGGAAAAGGTTCGTTTACGGATTAATACCTTTCAAATATTTGAACATCTGTATCATATCACCCCTGTTTCTCCTTTCCTCCAGGGTATACATGTTCAGGTCTACTACTACTACTACTATTTAGCATTTCTATAGCGCTACAAGGCGTACGCAGCGCTGCACAAACATAGGTCAGCAAGTCTCTCCTCATACGTCTTGTAACACAAATCCCATACCATTCACGTAGCTTTTCTTTGCACCGCTTCAATTCTTTTTACATCCTTAGCAAGATACGGCCTCCAAAACTGAACACAATACTCCAGATGGGGCCTCACCAACGACTTATACAGGGGCATCAACACTCCCTTTCTTCTGCTGGTCACACCTCTCTCTATACAGCCCAACAACCTTCTAGATACAGCCACCGCCTTGTCACACTGTTTCGTCACCTTCAAATCCTCAGATACTATCACCCCAAGATCCCTCTCCCTGTCCGTACCTATCAGACTCTCGCCACCTAACACATACGTCTCCCATGGATTTCTATTCCCTAAGTGCATCACTTTGCATTTATTGGCATTGAATTTTAATTGCCAAACCTTAGACCATTCTTCTAGCTTCTTCAGATCCTTTTTCATGTTTTCTATACAAAGGATTTATGTTTCTAATTTTGAGACTTCTGAATCTAAATTGTCCTCATTGATAATTTACCAACCAAATGCTCCAAAGTTAGGTTTTAAAATTTGTGACCTATTTTTGGCCAAATTTAGGAGCCTGAAGGGTCAATATTCAAAGCGATTTAGCTGGGCAAGAGAAGATCCTGGCTAGTTAAATCACAGCAACCAGAGCAGGGTCAGATATTCAGTGGCATTTAACCAGATAGTACCGGAAATGGTTTTCAAGGGAGATGATGCGGAGGAAAGAAATCTTGGTGAACCTGGAAGATGTACTGAGCCAAATTGACAAATTAAATAGTAGTAAATCACTTGGACTGGATGGCATACATCCAAGGGTACTCAAAGAACTCTTGCATGAAATTGCTGATCTGCTGTTAGTAATAGGTAACCATCATTACAATTGTTTAATATGAGCAAGTGCGAAGTGATGCATGTGGGAAAGAGGAACCTGAACTACAGTTACATAATGCAAGGTTCCATGTTAGGAGTCACTGACTGGGAAAGGGATCTAGGTGTCGTCGTTGATGATGCGTTGAAACCTTCTGCTCAGTGTGCTGCTGTGGCTAATGTTAGGTATTATTAGGAAATGAATGGAAAACAAAAATGAGGACGTTATAATGCCTTTGTATCACTCCATGGTGTGACCACACCTCAAATATTGTGTTCAATATAGTGGAATTAGAAAAGGAACAGAGAAGGGCAACAAAAATGATAAAGGGGATGGGACGACTTCCTTATGAGGAAAGGCTAAAGTGACTACCCTGCTTATTTTCGAACGAGAAGGCCAGCCATCTTCCGACACAAATTGGGAGATGGCCGGCCATCTCCTAACCCCGGCCAAATCGGTTTAATCGAAAGCCGATTTTGGCCGGCTTCAACTGCTTTCCGTCGCGGAGCCGGCCAAGCTTCAAGGGGGCGTGTCGGCAGGGTACAGAAGGCAGGATGGGGGCATGGTTAAGAGATGGCCGGCTTCGCCCGATAATGGAAAAAAGAAAGCCGGCCCTGACGAGCATTTGGCTGACTTTACTTGGTCCTTTTTTGTTCACAACCCAGCCTCAAAAAGGTGACCCAACTGACCAGATGACCACCGGAGGGAACCTGGAATGACTTCCCCTTACTCTCCCAGTGGTCAGCAACCCCCTCCCACTCAAAAAAAATTAAAAAAACATTTTTTTGCCAGCCTGTATGCCAGCCTCAAATGTCATACCCAGCTCTCTGACAGCAGTATGCAGGTCCCCTGCAGTTTTTAGTGGGTGCAGTGCACTTCAGGCAGGTGGACCCAGGCCCATCCCCCCCACCTGTTACATTTGTGGTGGTAAATGGGAGCCCTCCAACCCCCCCCCCCAAAAAAAAAACCCCACTGTACCCACATGTAGGTGTCCCTCTTCATCCCTAAGGGCTATGATACATAAGCACCACCATGCTGGGAAAAGACCAAAGGTTCATCAAGCCCAGCACTCTGTCTCTGATAGCGGCCAATCCAGGCCCCAAGAACCTGGCAAAAACCCCAAAATTTAATAACAATCAATGGACTTTTCCTTCAGGTGGTGTACAGTTGTGGGGAGTGGGTTTTGGGGGGGATTTGAGGGCTCAGCACCCAAGTTAAGGGAGATATGCACCTGGGAACAATTTTTGAAGTCCACTGCAGTGCCCCCTAGGGTGCCCGGTTGGTGTTTTGGCATGTGAGGGGGATGAGTGCACTACAAATGCTGGCTCCTTCCACGACCAAATGCCTTGGATTTGGCCAGGTTTGAAATGGCTGCCATTAGTTTCCATTTTCGCTGAAAACCAATGCCGGCCATCTCTAAAGCCGGCCCAAATGTTGAGATTTGGCCGGCTCCGACCGTATTATCGAAATGAAAGATGGCCGGCCATCTTGTTTCGATAATATGGTCGAGACGCTGCTTTAGGGGGCCAGCCTTGAAGATGGCCGCCTTTACAGATGGCCGGCCCCATTCGATTATGCCCCTCTAGGGCTCTTCAGCTTGGAGAAAAGATGGCTGAGGGGAGATATGATAGAGGTCTGTAAAATAATGAGTGGAGTGGAACAGGTAGGCGTGAATTGCTTGTTTACTCTTTCCAAAAATAATAGGAGTAGGGGGCACGCAATGAAGCTACAAAGTAGTAAATTTAAAATGAATCAGAGAAAATATTTCTTCACTCAACCTGTAATTAAACTCTGGAATTCATTGCCAGAGAATGTAGTAAAAGCGGTTAGCTTAGCAGGGTTCAAAAAAGGTTTGGATGGCTTCCTAAAGGAAAAGTCCATAGACCATTATTAAAATGTACTTGGGGAAAATCCACTGCTTATTTCTAGAATTGGCAGCATACAATATATTGTACTGTTTTGGGATCTTGCCAGGTAATTGTATCTTGCCAGGTACTTGTGACCTGGTTTGGCCACTGTTGGAAACAGGATGCTGGGCTTGATGGACCTTTGGTCTGAACCAGTATGGCAATACTTATGTACTTATCTATGACATTATTGTGCCCTGCATATAAAGCATTAGAATATTATATTTTAGTCATAAATTTTATACTAAATAGGCAAAAATAACCTTGGAGAATTTGGAATGCAAGAAGTCATTTTATAAAATCTATTCAATTGTCCACAATGTAAGTCCTGAGAATTTAATAACAGGGGGCTCCACACTGAGGCAGCTGGGTCAGCTATAAACCAATCAATTAGATTCAAATAATACTTTTGATTTTTCTAACCTAATGGTCTGGCTGGATAATGAAAAATTTCAAGGATCTATCACTTTCCTGTATAACCAGATGTTTTTGCAGGTTGTGATAGCTTTTATGGGCAGTTCAAATTTAATTATCAATGAAGTAAGTTGCATACTGTAAATGTAAATGAAATATTTTTTTCTTGTTATTACCGCAGTTTACATTATTGAATAACCAAATGTAATTTCCAATGTATTGCACCAAAGGGGAAAAAGAAACATACTGCAAAAACAAAACAAAACAAAACAAACAACCCCCCCCCCCCCCATAAAACAAAAAACAAACAGTAAGTCAATATTCAAATACCACAGTCAGTGTGATTTTTAAATGTTGCTGCAATGTTTATATTTATTCCATAAATTGAGTGTCACTATCTGGATAGCAGGGGGAGTGACTATATGTGGGAGAAGCCAGTGATTGCCCTGGGATTGGTAGTATGGAATCTTGCTACTTTTTGGGATTCTGCCAGGTACTTGTTGGAAGCAGGATATTGGGTTTGATGGACCTTCGGTCTGACCCAGTGTGGCTATTCCTATGTTCTTATAGATAGAGGCAAGGATTCAGCTGCTATTGGTTTAAGTTAGGCCAATCTTTTCTGTTGTCCTAACTTCACCCACGTACAGTAGCTATGAAATAAAGGACAATTCAATAACTAGTGCCTGCATTTATGTTCCACTTGCACACGAAAATGTATAGAATACCAGCAATTTTGCAGGCATAAGAGCCAGGAAAGTGACTAACCTGCTTATAATCGAATGAGAAAAACGCCCAAGTTCCGACCTAAATCGGGAGATGGACGTTTATCTCACAAAACCGAATAAAGCGGTATAATCGAAAGCCGATTTTTGGACGTTTTCAACTACAATCCGTCGCGGATGCAGACAAAGTTGATGGGGGCGTGTCAGAGGTGTGGCGAAGGCGGAACTGGGGCGTGGTTATCTGCCGAACAGAGATGGGCGCATTTCACCGATAATGGGAAAAAAGTATGCGTTTTTAGCTAGAATTTAGGACACTTTTCCTGGACCCTGTTTTTTCACGAATAAGGCCCCAAAAAGTGCCCTAAATGACCAGATGACCACTGGAGGGAATCGGGGATGACCTCCCCTGACTCCCCCACAAAAAATGAAGTTTCTCAACTTTTTATTTTCACCCTCAAATGTCATACCCAGCTCCCTGACAGCAGTATGCAGGTCACTGGAGGAGTTGTTAGGGGGTGCAGTGGACTTCAGGCAGGTGGACCCAGGCCCATCCCCCCTACCTGTTACAATTGTGCTGCTTAATGCTTATTAGTCGTCCAACCCCCCCAAACCCACTGTACCCACATGTAGGTGCCCCCCTTCACCCCTTAGGGCTATAGTAATGGTGTAGACTTGTGGGCAGTGGGTTTTGAGGGGGATTTGGGGGGCTCAACACACAAGGGAAGGGTGCTATGCACCTGGGAGCTCTTTTACCTTTTTTTTTGTTTTTGTAAAAGTGCCCCCTAGGGTGCCCGGTTGGTGTCCTGGCATGTGAGGGGGACCAGTGCACTACGAATCCTGGCCCCTCCCACGAACAAATGCCTTGGATTTATTCGTTTTTGAGCTGGGCGCTTTCATTTTCCATTATCGCTGAAAAACAAAAACGCCCAGCTCACACATTGTTGAATAAAACATGGGCGTCTATTTTTCCCCAAAATAGGGTTCGGTCCGCCCCTTCACGGACCCGTTCTTGGAGATAAACGCCCATGGAGATAGGCGTTTTCGTTCAATTATGCCCCTCTAAGTGCTATTCTGTAAGGGGCATGTGTAAGTGTGTACATGCAAAGGGATATTCACATGAATGGAGCACAGGAGAGGTATGTGTAGGACTGCCACTTACGTGTATGCAACTTACAATTTCTGTGTGTCCTTGCCAAATTTACACAACCACAGTGGTGTAACTGTGTGTGCATAAATGCTAGGCATGCCGATGCCAGGTTATGCTAATATTCTATAATAGAATCTTGGCATTGCATCAAGGCACTGTAATGGAAGTGAATTTTAAAGATTGTTTTTCATCTCTGTCTTGACCGACCAGTGCACTCGGGGTCTGTATTGTTGATTAGAAGTAATTCTGTTTAAAAATGATTGTTTATAAGTTGGAATGCAGAAGATAAGATACAGCTCTAATTAATTTGGTATGTGAAGGGGAGGATGGCGCTTGCTTCCCAGCTCCAGCCTGGCCACCTGGAGTTGGGGAGCATGTGGCCACGTTCCCACAGTATGGCTTGTTTACCTAAACAGAGAAGCATTCTGTAACTTTCCCTAGCTCTGAACATGAGCTCAGAGCCTAATAAAAAGGGGGGGGCTTGTCTCAGCAGAGTGGGGGCTCATCTGTGAGTAGATGTATTGCGCAGAGCATCTGTTCCTGGTCCAAGAAGCTCCTGACTCTTGCTGTGAACCGGGCCCCCCCCCAGCTGATGTTAAGAGCCTGGATGATGTAGAGACCAGTGATGTTGTATGTATATGATTGCTTCTTTTCCTGGTCTAAGAACCCTTAGCATTGCTTAGATGTAGAGACCAGTGATGTAATGATTGTTTATATAGCTAATCATTGTGTTTACATAAGTACATAAGTAATGCCACACTGGGAAAAGACCAACGGTCTATCGAGCCCAGCATCCTGTCCACGACAGCGGCCAGTCCAGCCAAGGGCACCTGGCAAGCTTCCCAAATGTACAAACATTCTATACATGTTATTCCCGGAATTGTGGATTTTTCCCAAGTCCATTTAGTAGCGGTTTATGGACTTGTCCTTTAGGAAACTGTCTAACCCTCTTTTAAACTCTGCCAAGCTAACCACTTTCACCACGTTCTCCAGCAACGAATTCCAGAGTTTAATTACGCGTTGGGTGAAGAAACATTTTCTCTGATTTGTTTTAAATTTACTACACTGTAGTTTCATCGCATGCCCCCTAGTCCTAGTATTTTTGGAAAGCGTGAACAGATGCTTCACATCCACCTGTTCCACTCCACTCATTATTTTATATACCTCTATCATGTCTCCCCTCAGCCGTCTCTTCTCCAAGCTGAAAAGCCCTAGCCTCCTTAGTCTTTCTTCATAGGGAAGTCGTCCCATCCCCGCTATCATTTTCGTCGCCCTTCGCTGCACCTGTTCCAATTCCATTATATCTTTCTTGAGATGCGGCGACCAGAATTGAACACAATACTCAAGGTGCGGTCGCACCATGGAGCGATATAATGGCATTATAATATCCTCAAACCTGTTTTCCATACCTTTCCTAATAATACCCAACATTCTTTTCGCTTTCCAAGCCGCAGCAGCACACTGAGCAGAAGGTTTCAGTGTATTATCGATGACGACACCCAGATCCCTTTCTTGGTCCAACTCCTAACGTAGAACCTTGCATGACGTAGCTATAATTCGGGTTCTTTTTTCCCACATGCATCACCTTACACTTGCTCACATTAAACGTCATCTGCCATCTAGCCGCCCAGTCTCCCAGTCTCGTAAGGTCAAGGTCCTTCTGTAATTTTTCACAATCCTGTCGCGAGTTAATGACTTTGAATAACTTTGTGTCATCTAGCACAGACCCCTGAGGAACCCCACTAACTACCCTTCTCCATTGTGAATACTGCCCATTTAACCCCACTCTCTGTTTCCTATCCTTCAACCAGTTTTTAATCCACAATAGGACTTTTCCTCCTATCCCATGACCCTCCAATTTCCTCTGTAGCCTTTCATGAGGTACCTTGTCAAACGCCTTTTGAAAATCCAAATACACAATATCAACTGGCTCCCCTTTGTCCACATGTTTGTTTACTCCTTCAAAGAATTGAAGTAAATTGGTCAGGCAAGATTTCCCCACACAAAAGCCATGCTGACTCGGTCTCAGTAATCCATGTCCTCGGATGTGCTCTGTAATTTTGTTTTTAATAATAGCCTCTACCATTTTCCCCGGCACTGACGTCAGACTCATCGGTCTATAATTTCCCGGATCTCCCCTGGAACCTTTTTTAAAAATGGGCGATACATTGGCCACCCTCCAATTTTCCATATCACTAGCAGTAGCTCCGCAAGCTCATTGTTCAGTTCTATCAGTACTCTAGGATGAATACCATCTGCTCCAGGAGATTTGCTACTCTTCAGTTTGCTGAACTGCCCCATTACATCCTCCAGGTTTACCGTGAAGTCAGTAAGTTTCTCCGACTCGTCCGCTTGAAATATCATTTCCGACACCGGTATCCCACCCAAATCTTCCTCGGTGAAGACCGAAGCAAAGAATTCATTCAATCTCACCGCTATGTCTTTGTCTTCCTTGATCGCCCCTTTTACCCCTCGGTCATCCAGCGACCCAACCGATTCTTTTGCCGGCTTCCTGCTTTTAATATACTGAAAATTTTTTTTACTATGCTTTTTTGCCTCTAATGCTATCTTTATTCGTAATCCCTCTTGGCCTTCTTTATCTGCGCCTTGCATTTGCTTTGACACTCCTTATGCTGCTTCTTGTTATTTTCAGATGGTACCTTCTTCCATTTTCTGACGGCATTTCTTTTAGCCCTAATAGCTTCCTTCACCTCACTTTTCAACCAGGCCGGCTGTCTTTTGGAGTTCCGTCTTTCTTTTCTAATTTGTGGAATATGTTTGGCCTGGGCCTCCAGGATGGGGTATAGCAAACCATTGTATATATCTTAATCATTGTAGATTTTAGCTCCTCTAATAAAGGTTTCATTTACTTAATATGAATCCAAAAGAATCCACAGTAATTATTGAGTAGTCAGTGTCAGTGAGACAGGCTGTAAATCCATAGCAGTTCAGGCACCTATAAGGGGGTGCCCACTTATAGAATTAGCCCCATAGGGCTAGACTCTGTACATGGTGCCTGAAAAAATCAGCACGGAATAAATTTCTGCTTGAGCATATTCTATTAGTGGCTTCTAGATTTAGGCAAGGTATATAGAATACGCTTAGTAACATATTAACATAGTAGATGACGGCAGAAAAAGACCTGCACGGTCCATCCAGTCTGCCCAAGAAGATAAATTCATATGTGCTACTTTTTTATTTGTACTGTCCTCTTCAGTGCACAGACCCTATAAGTCTGCCCAGCACTATCCCCGCGGCCCAACCACCAGCCCCAGCACAAACCGTATAAGTCTGCCCAGCACTAGTCCCACCTCCCACCACCAGCTCTGGCATAGACTGTATAAGTCTGCCCAGCACTATCCCTGCCTCCCACCACCGGCTCTGGCACAGACCGTATAAGTCTGCCCAGCACTATTCCCGCCGCCCAACCACCAGCCCCGGCACAGACTGTATAAGTGTGCCCAGCACTAGTCCCGCCTCCCAACCACCAGCTCTGCCACCCATTCTAGGCTAAGCTCCTGAGGATCCCTTCCTTCTGCACAGGATTCCTTTATGTTTATCCCACGCATGTTTGATATCCCAGCACCTAAAACTACATGCATCCATTTACACCAAGGAAAACTTGGTGTAAATATTGGCGCATAGATTTAGACGCAGAGGGACACATTCTATAACAGTGCATGTAAAAATCTTGGAACGCCCACAAAATGCCCATTTCCCCGCTCATAACCATGCTCTCTTTTGGCTCCGTGCATTAGAATTTCGGCACTGTGTGTTACAAAATATGTTTAGTGAATTGTGTGCATAAATTCTAATTATTGCCAATTAGTGCTCATTATTGCTTGTTAAGTGCTGTTAAAAACGCTGATTGGCTTGTTAAGCCAATTAAGTTACATGTGTTGTTATAGAATCTGCTTGGAGTTCAGCGCAGAACACTAGGCATAGAATATGGCGGGTAGTGACTGAATATTGCCAACCTACCATAGAATTAGACAGAAAGCCCTGGCACGATCCAGACACTGCCCAGAATATCTGTAAGAATATTCAACAGCACTATCCAAGACAGTGCACTGATCATTGGAGAATAGGGCACTAAAATTTACTTCAGCCCCTATCTTGAAGTGAAAGTTCAGCACTAAACACCTAAGGAACCCTTTTGCAAAGTGATGGTAGGGCTACCACTCATGTAGCATGTGCCAAATCAACATTACCACCCAGTTAGCACATCCACTTGGTGGTAATTTCGAGGCTGGTGCATGCTTTTACCCATGGTAGAAAATATTTTTCTATTCTCTACCAAGGGGGGCATTCCCAGCAATAATCATCAGTGCGGCCACATTGGCACACGCTGCATGATTACCACATGTGTAGTGCATGAGCCCATACTGCTAGGTCAATGGGTGGAGGTATGGGCTCGGGCAATAAATAGCCGTGTGCTACTTTTAATTCTAGCACACGGCCATTTACTGCCCCATTAAAAAAGCTTTTTTCCCCAGCTGTGGAAAAAAATGGCCCAGCGCACGCCAAAAACACGTTCCCACACTACCACAGGCCACTTTTTACCATGGCTTAGTAAAAGGTCCCCTAAGTAATTTACCACTGAAGTTATTGCACACTTTTACATAGGAATATCAGGGGCAAAAATCATTTGCATCTTCATCTGTATGGAAGTATGGCATTTGGCTACATTTGAGACAAGCAGACCAGAGGGAAACAACAAAACAAATTAAGGGCCCCTTTTACCCAGCTGCAGCTAAAGGGTGCCTGTGCTGGCGTATGTTTTTTCCACTTGTGCCAAGGACCTCGTTTACCACAGCAGGTAGAAGGGAAGTCTCTCTTTCCTGGAGGAAATGGCTGTATGGCAAGAAAAGCACTTGTTGAGCGGCCATTTGGAGGGGGGGGGGGGGAGCCCTTACCGCCACCCATTGAGGTCCCTGACGAGCATTTGGCCGACTTTACTTGGTCCCTTTTTTCACAACCAAGCCTCGAAAAGGTGCCCGAATTGACCAGATGACCACCGGAGGGAATCGGGGATGACCTCCCCTTACTCCTCCAGTGATCACTAACCCCCTCCCACCCAAAAAAAATAAATTAAAATACATTTTTTGCCAGCCTCTATGCCAGCCTCAAATGTCATACCCAGCTCCATCACAGCAGTATGCAGGTCCCTGGAGCAGTTTTTAGTGGGTGCAGTGCAGTTCAGGCAGGCGGACCCAGGCCCATCCCTCCCACCTCTTACACTCGTGGTGGTAAATGTGAACCCTCCAAAACCCACCCAAAACCCACTGTACCCACATGTAGGTGCCCCCCTTCATCCCTAAGGGCTATGGTAGTGGTGTAGAGTTTTGGGGAGTGGGTTTTAGGGGGGCTCAGCACCGAAGGTAAGGGAGCTATGCACCTGGGAGCAATTTGTGAAGTCCACTGCAGTGCCCCCTAGGGTGCCCGGTTGGTGTCCTGACATGTGAGGGGGACCAGTGCACTATGAATGCTGGCTCCTCCCACGGCCAAATGTCTTGGATTTGGTCGTTTTTGAGATGGGCGTCCTTGGTTTCCAATATCGGCGAAAACCGAGGTCACCCATCTCTAAGGTTGATCATCTCAACACTTAGGTCGACCATCTCTAAGGTCAACCTAAATGTTGAGATTTGGTCGTCCCCAACTGTATTATTGAAATGAAAGATGGACGCCTATCTTGTTTCGATAATAAGGGATGCCCTGCCCATTCGTGGAGACGTCCTCAGAGAAGGCCGTCCTTAGAGATGGTCGTCCCTGTTCGATTATGCCCCTCTTTTTCACTTGTAAAGTTTGTGTTACATGCAGAAAAATTGCGTGACTGCACAAGTATGTAAAAAGTAAGTGCACAGAAAGAGTGTGCATACTTTTATGTGACGCACCACAATTCTCAGCTCCCATTATATAAAAATAATATCTATTGACCTCAGTGGTGCACCTCACTGATACCAAACTCTCAGTCAGCGAAACTCACGTACCCACCTCCTCATCGGTCACATCGATAATACTACTTTTTAAAAGTCTCTTATTGCTTATTATATCCTTTCATGTGAGGTGCATTGAGGTGTTCCCTTGGGCATAGTCTGGATGGGATAGAGGCCGAGTTGCAAAATATATATTTCTAAAAAAAAAAAGTTTCCCGCATGCTAAGGCCATTCCTATTGCAGCCAGAAAATGGCCAAATTTCCATTTTCCTAATTAATGGCCAAATACTAATGTTCAATCAAATTAAAGAGACCTCTATTCAAACGTGTAGAGATTATACATCAACCCTTCTGCAAATATCTCAAACAAGTTAAAAATTTCTTCCAGATTAGTCAGTGGCATTTCTCTTCTCTCTCCAATATATATTATCATAACACAACACTATGTGATAAATGTGGATCTTCAGATTTAAACTGGCAGCATACACCTGCCAGTTTAAATCTGAAGATCCACATTTATCACTTAGTGTTGTGTTATGATAATATATATTGGAGAGAGAAGAGAAATGCCACTGACTAATCTGGAAGAAATTTTTAACTATAGTGTTTGAGATATTTGCAGAAGGGTTGACAAATACTAATGTTGACATTAGCACATGGCTATTAACAAAAATTAGCACTTGAGCCCTTACTACCACCTATTTTGAAGGCAGAAGGGCCCACCTGCTAATCCTGTGGTAATTAGTTAATGTGCGGCAATGCCGACGGGCTGATTAGCATAGAAATGCCAACTCTCTGCCCTCCAGAATTGCCCTCTTGGCCAAAAAATATGTTTTAGCATGTGTGCCTCAGTACACATTGCAGTAAGTCCTTTTAAACTGCTATAAGCACACGTTAGTGCTTACCGTAGCTTAGTTATGGAAGAAAGCAAAGGATAGACATGATTGATAAAGGCTGTAGAGTATATGCATATATTTACAGCTTTTTCACAGAAACATAAAAAAGGATGGCAGATAAAGGCACTATGGATCTGATCCGTCCTTCTAGCCAAATAAAGAATATTACGTCCAGGCCGACCCTCTCTTCCTCCATAGTATACTGCTTTATTCTGGTGAATCAACATTAGACCAGAAAGGGCTGGACTTTCTGACCATTTTTTTTCTATGCCTCTGAAACCAAATTAGGCTGAAATATTATGTTTTCCCTACACTTTTTGCTTTCCTTACAGACAAAAACAGATATTTAAATGCCAACAGCGACCGACAATGAAATGCATAGCTAAGAAGTGGCAATGCACCTGGAACACTTTAGAATATCAGCATGTGATGTGCACTGGAGAACTTCTGTCAGCAGCAGATAATGTGACCGGAGAGCTATTTAATTCCCAACATTCTTCAAGAAAGATGAAGAGCATTGGCAGCTGGGGCTGCAGGTGACAAACATTTTCAATCCATTTTTTAAAATATAAATTCAATATGCAAGTTGCAGCTTTATGGTTAATGAAATTTTTCCAAATAACTATACTTGTTGAGATTGATATATGAAAGATCTTATGCAGCCAGCAGTGAGTGCTGAACACAATTTGTTTTTAATATTCTGCCCTAAGAAATGGAATTTGGAGTGGGCTAGGGGGTGAGGGGGGAGCCTGAGAAAGGACAGCATAGAAGATAGTGCCAATATTTAGTTGCTAGCCAAATAAGTTTCCAGTGTTAAGTATGTTTGTTGTTAACTCATAAACAGAATAGATAAATTGATTCATATAAGTTATCCCCCTATAGTTAACGTTATTTAACCAGTCAGAAATGGCCACTGACCAATTAAATAGCATTTTTGCAGCTAACCGTGAATATTCAGTGGGAGATAGAAATCTGCCCAACACTCTTTTTGTACTCTTTTTGAAGCAAACGTCGAAGCCTCTTCAAATTTACACTCAAGCCCATCCATATCTATTCAGTCACGATCAAGGCATAGACCATAGAAGTCTGCCCAGCACCGGTTTTGCTTACCAATTACTGGTGTTGCCACCCAATGTCCGCTAAGATTCCATGGATCCATTCCTTCTGAACAGGATTCCTTTGTGTTTATCCCATGCATGTTTGAATTCCATTACCATTTTCATCTCCATCACCTCCCGCGGGAGGGCATTCCATGTATCCACCACCCTCTCTGTGAAAAAACATTTCTGGGATTCATTAACGGCGGTGGCACGGAGCAGAATATTAAATTCATAGACACTGACAGATGAGATCCCAGTGGCACAGTAGCGAATCAGGAGAGTTCGGGTGAGGAAGAGAGGGGAGGTTTGGAGGAGGGGGGAAAGGGGGGAAAAGAGTTGATGGCGTTGATCTTTTATAATTGATGAACCACAGGACATTCTTGTTTTCTGTACATTTGTATTTATTTATTGTTATTTGTCATTTACCATCAATAAAAATGATTGAACCATAAAATAGGTGGGGGGAGGGAGGGAGAAAAATGTTAAATGTTTGATGATAGAGCTAAATGCTGGATATTTGTAATACTGTTGCAAAATTTTGACGGTTGCATTTGGAATCTTATAGTTATGTTTTTTGTATGCAGAGTCATCAATAAAAATGATTGAACATAAAAATATTTCCTGACATTACTCCTGAATCATCCAGTTAGGATTGGATATTCAACGCCAGACTGGGTAAGATTAGCAGTTAAATTTGACTGCATAAATAGCAGTCCCATCTTTAACCGCTATAACTTAACCAGTCAGCTGCTGAATATCAGCTTAACTGGTTTAAGTATTTGGTGGCCAAACCCCCGCCCCCCCCCCCCCCCCCCCAGATATTCAATGCCAGTTGCCAGAAACCATAGGAGCCGACTCTGGGTGCTGTGGGTGCTTGAGCACCCCCAATATTGAGAAAATTCCTTGTATGTGTCCAAGGAGGGGTTATTTCCATTGGGCTTAGCACCCCCAATAATTTTGAAAAGTTGGCTCTTATGCCAGAAACAGCTATCACCGTTAGTGGGCAGTCAAAGCAAAACTGCTGTCGGCTGAATATCAGGTCCTAAATGTATAAAGCTATATCTGGATATTTAGTGTGTAACTTAATACATAAAAAGGGCAGTTCTTTAATTTTGTGTGTGTAAATCTCTAGACTATTAACACATGCATATAGGTGCACATACCTGCATAAATGCTAGCAGGGTACCTAAGCATTATTCTGCAACTACCTGTTTAACTACATACTCCAAATATTCAAGGAGGTGTATGTAGAGGCAGAGCATGAGTGGGGCTTCCTTTTACTCAGGTAATTTACATTTAGGAGCCCATGCCCATACCAGCTCTATGGGCATACTAGTGGGTATACCCACCGATACTGTGCTATGATTCTGTTGGTATTTCTGCTAGTCAGACAGGGGAATGCTTGGGACCGCTCCAGATTGGTCCGTCAGGGACTGGGCTGATGTCAGTCTGATCTACTTAAGCTCACCCCTCCTGTCAACCCCTGCATTTTCTCCGATTCTGCTGAAGCCTTAACTGTGCTCTGCCTGAGCTATTTGCTCTGTGCTTGTGTGGAATTGTTCTCCTATGCTGACTTGCAGTTTTCTACTGCTCTGTCTCTGCCTGCATGTGTCTAATTACCTTTCTCACTACACCTGGGCTTCTCTCTTTGGTTCTGGTGCCGTGTGGTGAGTCCCTCCTTGTTCTGTTCCAGTTTGTTTGTTTTGCTTCCCTTCAGAGTTCCCTTCCTGCCTGTTTGTTTCTGCCTGGCAGGTCCTGCCCTTTGTTTCTCTCCATAGGGGTTGTTTGTTTGTTTTTTCATTGTACTCCTGATTATCCTTTGTCTGCAGTGTTCCCTGCCTCTAGTTACTGTCTGTACGCTGACCGTGGTTTAACCCTCTGTCTGCAGAGCTTCTCTGCTTCTTGGCCTAACCCCTACATTAGGCCTCGGCCGGGGCCCAAGGGCTCACAACCAGACTAACATACTGGGTTACACTAGTATGCTATAACAGAACCTACAGACAAAAAAGCAACACTGGGCCTTTAAGACTGGGACAACTATAATTCTTTATTAAGCAACTGACCTGACACGAGCCGTGTTTCGGCGCAAAACAGCGCCTGCCTCAGGGATCGAAATATAGTACTGTAATATATAAATTATATAGGTACTTTGCCTATAGGATGAAATGGAGGTACAGTACGACTGTAGTATTGCAATGTGCAAATGGTATAGGTACAGTGCCCCAGAATAAATAACAAAGGTTCTGAATCAAAAAGTGCTTTCAGAGATATAGCTCTGTGAAGAGCCTTCTCGGTAGCACTCAAGCATTAGTAAAAAGCCTAGTCATCTAGGTTCCGTAATAAAATAGGCTCTTTGAGCATATCCTCAGGATGTTGTGGAATAGAGATGTGCAGGCAAAAATGTTTCTTGTGGTCTTTTTTGTTTTCTTTATATATATATATATCAAACATATAAACGGCGAGTGACCGTACTCACTCGCAAATGCGCAGTAGAGACTTCCCTCTCTGTCCCGCCCCCGCGTCAATACGTGATGACGGGGGGGGGGGGGGGCGGGACAGAGAGGGAAACTGCGCCGCCGAGGTTGCTACCGCTCCCCCCCCACTCAGAGTCGCCGCCGCCACCCCTCCACCCGGCCCGGGCCCTCTCTTCCCTTCTGAACTTACACATCCATTCGCCGAATGCAGCAACGCACATCAGCTGAGCTGCAGTGAGCCCTTCCTTCTTTGCCTGTGGCCCCGCCCTCCTGTGACGTAACGTCAGCGAGGGCGGGACACACACAGGCAGAGAAGGAAGGGGCAGCTCAGCTGATGTGCGTTGCTGCATTCGGCGAATGGATCTGTAAGTTCAGAAGTGAAGAGAGGGCCCGGGCCAGGTGGAGGGGTGGCGGCGGCGGCGACGACTTCGAGGGGGGGGAGCGGTGGCGACTTCACGGGGGGGAGGGGAGCGGTGGTGACCGCGGGGGGGAGGAAAACCTCAATACCAGCTCGTTTTTATGGGCTCAATGGCTAGTATATATATAACTAATCACTTCTATAGCACTACTAGGCATATGTAGTGCTGTACACATTATATGCAGGTACTTTCTCTGTCCCTAGAGGGCTCATAATCTAAGTTTTTGTACCTGGGGCAATGGAGGGTTAAGCAATTTGCCCAAGGTCACAAGAAGCTGCAGTGGGAATTGAACCCAGGTTGCCAAGATCAAAGCCCACTGCACTAACCATTAGGCCACCTTCCCTCAGACATAGCTGTAGATATAGATCTTTATAAAGCACAACTGGAAAAGAAAAACACTGAAGCAACAGGAAACAAGCCCAGAGGTGAAGACAGAGATGCTCAAGTCTGCCCTGCACTGGACCCTGCTGGGCCAAGATTACCAGAAATACAAGACACTACTAGGGGTGGGCTGCCTATTGCAGCCTTTTAAGAGGTAGAATAGCTCCTTCTGGAAAGTGGCTGCTTTATTTATTTATTTATTTAACACATTTATAACCCACATTTTCCCACTACTTTCTAGTCCAAAGATCATAAGTCCAAGCTTGGTTTATGCATAATAGCTATTAATACTAAAAAAGTTCAAATTTAAACAGAGTGGAAAGAAACTTGTTATTTTGTTTCTCCTGTCCTTTCAGTTTAGACTCAAATTTAGCTGAGTTTCTATTTAGTTCATGTCTTTCTATAGTAGCTCAAGGTGGGATGACTTGCCTATGAGGAAAGGCTAAAGCGGCTGGGGCTCTTCAGCTTGAAGAAAACACGGCTGAGGGGAGATATGATAGAGGTCTATAAAATAATGAGTGGAGTGGAAGCGTCTGTTTACGCTTTCAAAAAATACTAGGACTAGAGGGCATGCGATGAAGCTACAAAGTAGAAACTTTAAAATGAATCGGAGAAAAAGTTTCTTCACTCAACATGTAATTCAACTCTGGAATTCATTGCCAGAAAATGTGGTAAAAGTGGTTAGCTTAACAGAGTTTTAAAAAGGTTTGGATGGCTTCCTATAGGAAAAGTCTATAGACCATTATTAAATTGGACTTAGGGAAAATATTTCTGGGATAAGCAGCATAAAATGTTTTGTACTTTTTTTGGAACTTGCCAGGTATTTGTGACCTGGATTGGCCACTGTTGGAAACAGGATGCTGGGCTTGATGGACCTTTGGTCTGTCCCAGCATGGCAATACTTATGTACTTATGAGTTACATTCAGATACAGTGAGTATTTTCCTGTCTCCAGAAGACTTATAATCTAAGAGACTTGTTTACTAAATTGAGGTTGAGTGGTGGCTGACTCAGGAATAATATCAGGAAGTATTTTTTCACTGAGAGGGTGGAAGATACTTTTGCAATTCCCTCCCGCGGGAGGTGGTAGAGACGAAAATGGTAATGGAATTCAATAATGCTTTGGACAAATGCAAAGGAATCCTGAATAGAAGAACTGGATCCAAAGAAGCTTAGCGGAGATTACGTGGGAAAGCCGGTGCTGGGCAGACTTCTATGGTCTGCAAATGGAATGGGTCCACTTTGGGGGTCAGCACTCAAGAAAAGATCTAGGTGTCATAGATAATATACTGAAATTTTCTGTTCAGTGATGCTAGGAATTATTAGGAAAGGGATGACGAATAAGACCAAAAATACTATAATGCATCTGTATCGTTCCATGGTGTGGCCGCACCTTGAGTATTGCATTCAGTTCTGGTCTCTGTACCTCAAAACAGATTTAGCAGAATTAGAAAATGTTCAAAGAAGAGCGACCAAAATGATAAAAGAGATGGAACTCCTCTTGTATGAGGAAAGGCTAGAGAGGTTAGAGCTCTTCAGCTTGGAAAAGAGACAGATGAGGGGAGATATAATTGAGGTCTACAAAATCCTGAGTGGTGTAGAATGAGTAGTAAATCAATCTTTTACTCATTTCAAAAGTACAAAGACCAGGGGGCACTCAAGGAAGTTACATGGAAATACTTTAAAAACAAATAGAAGGAAATAAGTTTTCACTCAACGAATAGTTAATATCTGGAACTCTTTGCTGGAGGATGTGGTAACAGCAGTTAGCATATCTGAGTTTAAAAAAGGTTTGGAGAAGTTCCTGGAGGAAATGTCCATAGTCTGCTATTGAGACAGACATGAGGAAGCCACTGCTTGCTCTGGAATTTGTTGATCTGGAATTTGTTGCCTGGAATGGTGTCATGATTTGGGTTTCTGCCAGGTAATTGTGACCTGGCTTGGCCACTGTTGGAAACAGGCTACTAAGTTTGATGGACCATTGGTCTGACCCAATATGGCTACTCTTAAATTCTTATATGTTCTTATGGTCTATGCCATGATCAAGGCTGAATAAATTTGGATGGGCTGGAGTGGAGCTTAGAGAATGACACGGGGATAAAGTTTGTCTCCATCCCCGCCCCATCCCCATGGGTTCAGTCTCCGTCCCCATCCCATCCCCACAGGTTCTGTCTCTGTCCCTACAGGCCCTGTTTCCATCCCTGCCCGTCCCCTTAGGTTCTGTCCCCGTCCCGTGGGCTCTGTCCTCATCTGCAGGAGCCTCGAACAGTTATGATTTTATATTTAAATCTTTTTATTAAAATATAAAAAGGAACAATATGCTGTGTAACTGTTGTGTATAAATTACAAATAGAGTACAATAATAACAATGAGCAGCTATAATAACCCTCCTTCCCACCACCACCTTCTACCCTTCCAACCCCAACAATAGGTGATTTCTACTACACCAAGGAATCCTGATTCACAATGTTAAAATGTCCAGGGGTATAAAATACAGCCCATTCTATATGCCCTAGAGGAGAAAAATGTGCCCTATAAAGCACTGTTTATCTGTGGATAAATAAGAAGTCATCAACAATCTCAGGATTCAATCTAGCTCTCCTGTCTTCCACAGTCCTTCCTGGAATAGAAGTTGTCTTTTTAGAAGATGTGGTGGTAGCAGGATGTACAGGATCTCCCATGCAAATTTTGCTAGTTGTGGCCAGTATGTTTGCTTGTTTTTCCAAAAAATCAAAATATCTTTGAAGGCATCACTTAAACATAAATAACAGTCCAGTTCATTAACAGGCTTCAAAGTAGAAAATGACACGGGCACAAAGTTTGTCCCCTGTCCCCATCCCTGTAGGCTCTGTCCCCATCCCTGCCCCATCCTCGTGGGATCTGTCCCCGTCCCCACCCTGTTCCCACCCCGTCCCCGCAAGCTCTGTCCCCATCACCGCGGTTACTACGGTTCCCCATCCCCGTGTCATTCTCTAGTGGAGCTATTCTGGGGCTTTGACAACTTCAGAAAATTTAGAACAAGGCCAGTGCCGGGCAGATATCTACAGTCTATGCCCTAAAAATGGCAAGGATAAATCAAGATCTGGTATACATATGATGTATCACTTCATACCATATGCAATGAGTTTATCTTATTGGACAGACTGGATAGACCACCCAGGTCTTTATCTGCCATCATCTATTATGGTACTATGCTACCCTGATATTCAATGACTGTCACCGGAAACAGCCTGGCATTGAATATCTGGGATCAATGCCAACCATGGGAGTCAGCCTGGGCAACTCCCGCAGACTGAATATTGGGCCTTATATTTGTAAAGTTCTGTGCAAACCTGTGCTTTGAAAAAAAGAACTTTATAGAAATATTATTTAAGGGTATCACTGCAAACTATATAACTCAGATTCTCTTATTTCATTATTCTGTCTAAGAACACTGAACCTTATTAATGAGAATTGTCTGAAGACACAAAGAATCTGGTATAACAAATAGTAGAAATATAAAGAGGACCTTGGAGCTGTTCTGGCAAAGGTGAATAGGTGAAGAGAAAGGTATTATTATTAGAAACAATGTTGTTATATTATTTGATAGCTATGTCATAATTATTCACTCAGAATGAACAAATGAGGATATGCAGATTACCTTATTAAATGCTGACTTATTCTAGACCTTGATCACAGCTTTGTCAATCTCTTTTATTAAGAGCAGGGTATGTCTAAAAATAGATTTTGTTCTGAAAATTTACATGCTGAAAAAGGGTTGAATGAAACTATAAAGTTATCCAGCCTCCTGGATACTGACTGATCCCTAACAGTTGCTCCCAACAGATTAACAGGAAACACAATGAATAAGACAAGCATTTTTCAAAGTCACAAATGTATTTTATCGACCTGTTTTTGTTTTATTGCTTATGTTGAATTAATATATGATTTTATATATCTATTGTTCTGTTGTATGATGCTTGGAGTTCTATTAGATGTAGGCAACATATAAATGTGAATACGTTTACCTGCTAAACCCAGTTTGGCAGGTAAATAAGGGCTTCTTTTACAAAGCTGTGCTACTGACTCCTGCGCGGCAATTGAGAGGAAGCCCATAGGAATTGAATGGGCTTCCTCTCATTTGCCGCACAGAGAATTGGTAGTGCGGCTTTGTAAAAGAGGTCCAAAATAACTCAGATGTCCATAGTTTAAATGTCCTTTTCTGAAAGCAGGGCTGGGCCTTATGAAAAGCAGAACTGATTTCTTGATAAATCATGAAAATAAACTGAAAGGGGCTGGCTTGAGGGTCAGTTTAAGTTGTATGCCCGAACTGGAGATTGACTTAATTTGTATATTCTGCGCCTCTATCCATATTGGTAGCAGTGTTGAATATATGGATAGTGCCATCGGGCCTAAAACAAATAAATAGGGGCTTATTTTCAAAACAGAAAAACTTCCAAAACAGGCAGATATACGTATTTCTTGCAGAAAAACATATAAAGTGTATAAACAAACAAACAAACAAAAAAAAACCACACATCCAAGTCCACTAGTCATCAAAAAGAAGACTTTCCCAGAGAGGGCGTTTCATGGGTATGACATGGGAAGTGTTACATGATGAACTTTTTTTTTGCCAATAATGGATAGCAAAACATCTTCCTGGGGGCAGAAAAAAAACCCACCCAGAATTAGACCTGCCATGTGTGTTTGGAGGCTTTTTACCCGCTGCGATATAAAGGGCCCTGGTGCGTGGCAAAAATGGCCCCTGCCACTAGCACAGGGCCCTTTTTCCTATAGCTTGGTAAAAGGACCACATTGTTTGTCCCTTCAGAGCAAAGGAATAATCACGGCATGCTGTGATCTTCATAAGGCATTCAGTCTCGCCATTGCTGAAATTGCCCTTCCTTCTCAGGGCCCTCATTTTGGGTGCCAAAGCAAATGTGGAATGTTGAAAACCTCAAGATACATGTTTTTATAGGGCACTGTAGCTGTTTCAGCTGCAGCCACTTAGATGTTTGGGAGATGGACTTTTTTTTTTGACCCACACAAGAAAACGTTTTGGGAAGAATGACCTCTAAATCCTGTGATTTAGATACATTTTCAATCCTCAACATTGCCTTAATTTTCCTAAGCTTCTCATCTGCCTTGAATCTTCCACACCTGGGAAAGTAACTCATTTGCTCTCCATTCTGTCTCCGCAGCATCAGGCAGCTGAACCCTGGAAGCCATGAGTCAGCTGGAGTCCCCTTTTGCCACTGTCTCCAGATAAGCAGAGACCTCTGATCCTACCCTTCCTCTTCTGGTAGAGAGCTGACAAGAGACAACCTGGTCTCACACAGGAAACAGCGAAGGTGACTCAAAAAGGAAGACTGGACAATGCTCTTGAATTCTGTGTTTATTGAACAATCTATAGACTTGACATGGCTGTGTTTCGGCCAATAGGCCTGCCTCAGGAGTCTAGATATGGAAAACAATATAAAAACAACCACATGAACAATAATATTTAAATAAATAAATAGAAACTGTTAAAATAAAGAGATAACAAACATGATACTAGTAAAAATTTAGAGAAACGTGGGTAAAACAACTGGCATAAGTCATAATGCTTAAAAGAACACAATGATGTAATCAGGACAAAAATGAGGTGGAGGAGCACAAAATATGATTTTAACTAAATTCAAATGAATTGTACAAACATATAAAAATGTAAACCCGCACTATGATGTCATAAGTGCGCTCACTTGAAGGAACAGGCTCTGTAAGATGTCACAGTGTTTTCCCCGCAAAATGATCAGA
Organism: Microcaecilia unicolor; assembly: GCF_901765095.1. Lineage (NCBI taxonomy): Eukaryota > Metazoa > Chordata > Amphibia > Gymnophiona > Siphonopidae > Microcaecilia > Microcaecilia unicolor. The sequence continues at coordinate 432,615,304 of NC_044033.1, forward strand.
GCCTTTGCCAAACCAAGGAAATTGTTACAAATCAAAATTTATTTAAACTAATTTCAAATTATTTCAGCATTTCAATTTCTTTCAGGTGTTAACAGAAATTCTATTTCTTTTCTTTAATAGCAATCAATAACAGCTTGGAACTACTTTCAAACAATACATCAGATAAGTATTCACCTTTTTTTTACCTAAAATATTGAACAATAATGTTAAAATTATTTTTTCTATGTAAAGGACTGATTCTTTGTGTTGTGTTGTTTTCCCAGGTCTCACAGTCAAGAACCCAAAGGTAAGTATGCATGTAATCCTTTAATTGAATTAAACCTTTTGTCCAAAGCTCATGCTGGTAAGTACTTAGCTGCAAGACAGCTGCAAACCTTCCTCAGCCTTCTTCTCTTTCTTGCGTTGGAGCTCGCTTTCCCGGTCCAGGTTATTATGGAGTGGACGATACCTGATCTTTAATTAAATAAAAAGGAACAAAAACCCTGGCTCCCTGATGAATATAAGCAGAAATTCTGGGAATTTAAGTCAAAACTGGTGGCCAATTCACTAATTTAAAAGTAACAGGTAAGTATTATCCCCTTTCTCTACTCTGATCTCACTGTTTTTCCCTCACTAATAATGAGAAGGCTATTGTTGACTTTAATTGCTCTCTTATAGCCAGATCCACTCACTCTCAAAACCATACACCTTTCTCTCCCTTACACAACCCACGTCTGCAGATTCTCTCACCCTTTAGCACTCAAATCTTCCACACCCCTGCAGCACACCTGCCATACATTAACCCCTCTCACTCACTAGCACCCAAGTTCCACTCACCTGCAGCACCACTGTCATACAGGTCTGACTCCCTCAGTGACACAAGCTCTGCTAACACCTTGACACCAAATTCTCCACACACCTGCAGCACCACTGTCATGCAGGTCTGACTCCCTCCAGTGACACAAGTTCTTCTCCCACATTAAATCTCAAACCTTTCACACACCTGCAGCACCCCTAGCACACAGGTCTGACTCTCTCAGTGACACAAGCTCTTCTCCCACATTAAATCTCAAACCTTTCACACACCTGCAGCACCCCTAGCACACAGGTCTGACTCTCTCAGTGACACAAGCTCTTCTCACTGTCTTACAGACTCGTCTCCCCTAGCAACAGCATCACAGCTTGGCCATCTGACCCAAACGGACCAATCAGCTGCTGACTTTCAGAATGTCAGCTAACTTTTTCAGTTGAGAATCTAGGCACATTCTCCATCTTGAAATACATTTTTCCCATTAAAGTATATGGGAAAAATGGATTTCTACACAAAATACATAATAAATCACAATATAATTTAACAAAAATTGTACCACCATCCCAGTCACATTTTTCTGAATCCAGTCCATGTTTTCTTTTTGTTAAACCATTAATATACATCATTTTAACATATTTTCACCCAAAAACCCCATAAAAGTTTTACCAAAAATTACCAAAATTTCCACCTGTATAAAGTCACACGTGCGCTCTCAAACCCCGTCGTCGGAATTTTAAAAAACACTTCCAGAGCAGCGCACGACTCTCCGCACTGGAAAAACCTCAAAAATCCCTTTAAAATTACTTTTAAAAATTTTAAAGTACACAACTTATCTAAACAGACCCCCCCCAGACCCCCCAACCATTAAAATAATAATTTTAAAAAATTTAGGGAAGGCCCGACAACAAAACACCTTAAAAAGCTAAAAATTAAATTAAATTAAATCAAAACAAGGCCATGGGACCTCTTACCTGACCCCTCTAACGTCCATCCTGGGGTCCTTTGAACTTTCCAGAGCCCCGGTAGCCTTCCGACGCTCCTCCTCATTTTCTTCGGGCCAAAAATCAAAATCGAGGCCCAGGCTTCATTTTTCGGCCTACCGGCGTTTCCCTGCATTCGCGCATGCGCGCGCACCAGAGACAGCCGGTTTTTCCCTCTCCCCAGCTCCTGCTGAAATCGCGGTGGCGCGCCACTCGCGCCAACCACGTTTTGGGCTCTCCTGCTGTCTCCGGTTCCTCCTTAGCCCCAGGACTTGCTCCGGTCCCGAAACGGGACTCAAGAACGCCGGAGCAAGCCTGGGGCAGCTCAAAATGCCGGCCACCATCCCCGACGGGCCCAAAACAGCCCAAAATACAATCGGACCCTCCTGAGGGTCACAAAACGAATGGGGCACAATGAAAAGACCCCGAAAATCATCAGACCCAAATGAGGGTCAGAAGAAAAACTGGGGCACAACCAAAAAGAGCCCCCAGCAGCCCCAGGTAAGCCCCTTAAAGGGGACACACATCAATTTTATATTTTTTTAACCCTTTACAAAAAGAACCAATAAAATACAAATATTAATACAAGCATATGAGACAAAAAACTTATATAATAGAATGCAAATGCTGACTTATATAACAATATACAAAGATATGCCTCTCAATGCTGTTAATGTGGCAACTCAGATTAGGATTGTAGAATCCTAGTTAAAAAACACAAAAATCCATATGCTGATCTAATTCAAACACTTTTAAATGTATACACTGACACACAGAAAATATCAAAACATAAACTTGCTGGAAATCCAGAAAACAGTGCTAAAAAGCAAGTTTATGTTTTGCTATTTTCTTTTTATTGTTTTAGAACAGATGCTATGGGATTGTGGGGATATGTGCAACTGACCTGTCATTTCGTTCTTTACAACATCCGTAAAATCCGCCCCTTTCTTTCCGAGCACTCTACCAAAACCCTCATCCACACCCTTGTCACCTCTCGTTTAGACTACTGCAATCTGCTTTTTGCTGGCCTCCCACTTAGTCACCTCTCCCCTCTCCAGTCGGTTCAAAACTCTGCTGCCCGTCTCATCTTCCGCCAGGGTCGCTTTACTCATACTACCCCTCTCCTCAAGACCCTTCACTGGCTCCCTATCCGTTTTCGCATCCTGTTCAAACTTCTTCTACTAACCTATAAATGTACTCACTCTGCTGCTCCCCAGTATCTCTCCACACTCGTCCTTCCCTACACCCCTTCCCGTGCACTCCGCTCCATGGATAAATCCTTCTTATCTGTTCCCTTCTCCACTACTGCCAACTCCAGACTTCGTGCCTTCTGTCTCACTGCACCCTACACCTGGAATAAACTTCCTGAGCCCCTACGTCTTGCCCCATCCTTGGCCACCTTTAAATCTAGACTGAAAGCCCACCTCTTTAACATTGCTTTTGACTCGTAACCACTTGTAACCACTCGCCTCCACCTACCCTCCTCTCTTCCTTCCCATCCACATTAATTGATTTGATTTGCTTACTTTATTTATTTTTTTGTCTATTAGATTGTAAGCTCTTTGAGCAGGGACTGTCTTTCTTCTATGTTTGTGCAGCGCTGCGTATGCCTTGTAGCGCTATAGAAATGCTAAATAGTAGTAGTAGTAGTAGTAGTAGTAGTAACTGTTGATGTTGTGCAGAAACCCATTTGTGGCTGCCTACCTGATCAGCAGAGAGGGGGTAGGGGGAGGATACCCTGGGAATGGGCCTGTGCATCATGTTCTCCACAGGCCTGAGGTTCACGGGGTCCACAACTGGTGATTTCTCTCCAGCTTTGCACCTCATGTCTCTTTTCATCTGGTTCCTATTCAGTGGTATTCCTTGGTCAGCTGCCACCCAGGGTGGAGGCACCTCCCTCCCCCAGGTTCAACGTTGTCCTTTCCCCCGGGTGCACATACCCCCCCCCCCCCCAGCGCATCATCTCCAAGCTCCCCCCAGGTGCATTTTTCTTACCTGCTGTCCCAGAACAGGAAGTAACATCAGAGAGAGCAGGGACCTGGTGGATCCAACAGCCATGCGGCTACTCCCTTCACCCCTCCTGCAGAGTGCACCCAGGGTGGACTGCCCCCACCACCCTGCCCTCAGTATGCCACTGTTCCTATTGTTTAATGACAGTCCTCCACATCTCCATTTGTGTGGTAAATCCCATTCAACTTTGCCTATGTGCCCACAGGGTTGAAGGGGACAATTTCATTTATGTATTGTGATTCTCTAAAAAGTTATCTCACTCCAGGCCTGCTGAGAGGGGAGGGGGGTCTCGGCCTTGAAAGAGGGCCCAGCTGACCCAGTGGCATGGAGGGCCTGGGCCCCTCCACTTTGGGCTCAGGCCCGCCCAACTGTAGTACCTTGAGTGGCTGGTGGGGATACCCATGCCCTGCCAACCAAATAGCAGATGCAGGCTCACATTGCCTGACACTTGCACAGGCCAGCAGCATCAGAGGTCACCTGACTACTGGTGCATGCATGTGGGGACCTCCATTTGCAGTTGAGCAAATATTCCAGAGGCTTCCACAAACAGTCAGGAGGTAATAGTGCTGCTTGCCTGCTGCCTGCGACAGTAGCATTAGTCACTGGTGCTAACAAGTAGTCAGCTAGTTCTCAGTCTCAGAGTCTTCACTGTGTCTGCTCTGCACTCTGCAGCAGAACTGGGCAGGGTGTATTATTTTTTGCTACAGCAAGCTAAGTAATCAGCCCACCACTGAGTTGAGAGATACCTGACCAGATATTTGCAGGTACCATTCCCTGGCTTGTCTGACTTCTTTAAGGTTGGGGGAGGGGAAGCTGTAGCCATCAGTCGCTTGCCTCCTTGTTCTCTCAAATAGGGTTTCTCTTTCCTTTTCTCAGTCCCTCCTGAGCAGAAGCCTATCATGGTGATAATGCTCCACTTCCACACTCTGCCCTGTTGGGGAAATATTTTAGTAACTGCAGTGACTGCCTCCCCCCCCATGCCTCCTTTGTTGACTACCTGCACATAGTGACAGACGCTCTTTAGTCTCTGCTGCATACAGAAATAGAGTATAACTCTTGAATGATTGACTAGTGCTGCCCTAATCTCTAGTTAGTGACCAAATCCCAGATTACAAGTCGATATATGCATATGCAAATGTCTCTACACTGCATTAGGAATCCATAAATCATAAAATTGAAAGGCAAGACATTTATAAAAGTAAAATTGATCTACATATAAAAACTGTATGCATATAGCTATAAAACTTTTATAGCAACAATCATTTGGAAATATAAAACATAAAACTCTTCTGTCTTCCATCCTCTCACAAATACATTTAACCAGCTTGTTAAAAAGGTATTAATTCAATTTGTAATTTCATTTATTAAGTTTCTGTTCCATTGTACCCCACAGACATTTAGACATTTTACATGTTGATATGTACATAATCACAGTACAGTATTGCTTGTAAACATACTAGATTCTGTGGTCCAACTTGTTAAGAATACTTTTTACATTGCAATAAAAAAAGTAGTTTTCAGAGCTGTACTGAGCATTTTTTTGGATAAGACTTTTTACTTTTACTTTACTGCTTTTGAAGCCAGTTCTTTTACTTTTTACTTAAGTACTTTAAAAAAGTAATGGCCTCATTTCTGTATAGCAGTACCTTTCCCTCCCCAGGTATATATCCCCCATAGTTGATACTGTTTGTTTCCCTTTCCTTCCCTACAATGTCCACCATTGCTGTAAATATGTAAATATATAGATATGAAGCAACTGTTTGTGCATCTTTCCAAGCCAAGGAAAGCATGCAGAACAGAGCATAAAGTATAGCCTAGGCACTGCCTAAGCACACCCAGTGGTTGGAACCAGATGGGTGGCTAGTGCGAGACAACACACCTTTACTTTGAGGAGCTCAATGCAGTCTGCCAAAAAGGTGTGGGGCTGCAGGGTGAAGGGGGTTTATGGGGCTGGTCTCCTGCTGCAAGCTATCAGGAACAGACAGGTAAATGCTTATAGTAGGTGAATTGTCGCCCACATTGGTACATGTGGCCCCCAACCTGGGGCCAGCAGTGGAAATATCTACCTAGGATCTTTGGCAAGGAAAACCTGTGATGGGAACTTGATTCCAACCTCCAGGATAAAACTGGACTGGGGGACCAGCATGCCAACTTTCCACCAGTGCTTATGTCACAGACCACGCAGCCACATCAACACCAGCTTTCCCTCAGACCAGATATCTGGTGGCAGCATTGGTATAGAATAATGGGCAGATTGTGAATACCCAGGAGACAGATGGCTACAGAGTACAACGATGATGTAGCTGGGTAGTGTGCTCCATATTGTGACCCACAATGCTGTTTCTGTGATCTACTTTATATTCTCATGTCCAGGTAACTGTAGCTACATAGGGGTTAATCTCCTTTGGTCATTTCTATCTAGTTCCCTGAGGGGGAAGGAGGGACTCACAGGACTGCAGTCTCCCTTTCCACTCCCTTCTCCCAGATCATGGCTGTAGAGCATATGGGATTGGAGCCTTTCCAGTGCTAGGTCAAGGCCAGAAATTGCTCCGCTAGGTCTTGGAAGCAGGCAGGCTCCTCAGTTGGTGAGGAGATGGCCTAGGAATCTGTCTGAGAGACCTATGCGTGCACCATCAACATTCACTGCACAAGTCGCTCAAACAGTTGTCTTGGCTATCTCCTCACCAACTGAGGTGCTAGCCTGCCCCCAGGACCTGTTAGGGCAATATCTGGCCTCTTGACTCAGCTCGGGAAAGGCCTCACTCCAAGATCCCTTACAGCCATGATCTGGGAGAAGGGAGTGAAAAGGGAGACTGCAGTCCTGTGTGTCCCTCCCACCCACCTCAGGGAACTAGGTAGAAGTTTACATGACCTTACATCCGTGTCAAGTGCTGTGGTGGGCAACCTTAGTTCAACTGTTATTGCAGGTTGTGGCAGGCCCTACGACATTTGTCATGACCTAATTTTTGCCTATTAGATGCACAGCATGATGGTTTAGAGTGTGGCCTGGGGTCCCGTGGGGGCCAGATTTGAGTTCCACAGGACTTTATTCTGCTGCAGGGCCCATTAGTTCCCACTCTATTAGCGTTGCCCTCTGGTAGAAAACTTGACATTCAGGGGGAGCTGCTCTGATTGTCGACACTGAAGGCCCTTTGGACACTTCTCCTCCGTCTGTCACTCCTCCCCCCCACCCTCCTCCAGTTCTGCAGTCTCCCTTCCCCAGAGCTTAGCTAGCATTGTTGGCACCACTTGCATATCAGAAAATGACACATTTTTTAGAGTGGAGACACAGACCTTTCTATGCAAACAACTGTAAACATTGTATGTGTAACACTAAAATACTAAAAGCTATGTACAGTAGTGCTGGTCCATTGGCCTCATTGAAGCTCCTACCGCTCCTCATAGAGCATCCTGAGCTCTGCCAAAATCTGCCCATTATTTTTCGTTGGGCCACAAGCTCCTGCTGAAAGTCTCTGTGCATGGCTGAGACTTGCAGCAGGAGCTGGACTAGGATGTCAGTTTGTGTGGGCCCACCAACAGGTATGTTAGACATTTCAGGGCCGAGGGAAGTTTTTTTCCTGGCGTCGAACGGGACACAATGCGATGAGCAAATTCTGTATCAGCGTGACTTCCAGTTTGAGTTTCAGTAATTTTGACAAAAAAGATTGTAAGACTTATATTATATCTTTATCTTCAAGATTCTCAAGCAAGCACAGTAGGCAAAGATTATTTCTGTGTATTCTGTTTGATAAGTCCTCAATCTTGTGTTGAAGGACTTTAATTTTATTTAATTTGCGCTTCGTGGTAAGTAGCTGTTCTTGTATGCAGCAACACATTCTTCTATGAGATCCAGTCCTGTATTAAACTGCATGAGTTGAGTTGATATGACTACAAGTTTGATTTGATGTGTTCGGCAAGGGTGTCTGACTTGTCCGGTGGAAATGGCGCCATCATGGCCTTCTCTAGTGTGCTTAGTTCTTGTTTAGAGTGCTTGGGAGTGGATTGAACAGAGAACGAGCCTTCGGTTTTGTTGAATTTGTGAGCCATAGCCACTGAGTCACCAGATTTGTTGGAAAATCATTAATGATAATAAAGAGGCTACTTTATATGAAGAAAACAAAGAAATGCCGCAGGAGAGTGTGTGCTATGTGTCCTTACTGGATTAAGTCATATGGTTTCGCCCCCCCAAGATGATTTTTTTTAACAATGTCCATGCCTGAAGTAAATTCTTAACTTTTGCAACTGCTCCTTTTAGTTTTTTCCATCTACATTTAGACAAATTTATATACGAAGTGGAGTTTATTTCTGACCAATGATTGAGAAGTTTTACCCCGCAACATCTTATAGGTATATAGCTTAGGAGCATTGTAATATTGAGGGTTTATTTTCTCCACTTTCCATTTTTTGGAATTCATTAGAACATTTGTACACACAAAGTTTCCAGCTACACTTAACTTGGAGCTGCTAATTTGTATAATTTCCTGAATCGGTTTGCAGTCAGTTCCTAGCTATTCAGGGGCCCCTTTACTAAAGCTTGCCATGCACTAAGCAGGGCTGCCGAGAGACTGTGTCAGGCCCAGGGCAAGGCTGCCCATGGGGCCCCGCCCCCACCCCCCAAGGTCACCACCGCCGCTCCCCCTCCACCCGGCTCCCTCCGTCCGCCACCGGGTCAGGCCCCCTGCATTGAAATCACAGCGCCTCTCACCTCCTTGTGAAAGCGCTGCAAGCAGATCACTTCCCTTCGGGCCTCCTTCCCTCCCTGTGCCCCGCCCTCGTCTGACATAACTTCCGTAAGGGCGGGACACAAGAAGGGAAGGAGGGCCGAAGTGAGGCGATCTGCTTGCAGCGCTTTCACACAGCGGTGAGAGGAGCTGTGATTTCAATGCAGGGGGCCCGGCCTGGTGGCAGATGGTCGACGACGGAGGGCGAATGGGACTGAGACCCGGGGAATTTTGTCCCCCCTGCCCCCCCTCTCGGCGGCTATGGCATAAGGACTAGATTCTATAAATGGCACCTAGAAATCAGCATTAAAAAAATATCACTTAGCGCTATTACATAATTCACACTTACAGTTAGGCACAGCTTATAGAATAGTGCTTAGTGCCAGCAACCGTTACCATTGATACCAATGAAAACTGGGTGTAGATTAGGTGCGGATCCTGCTAATTCTATAACAATGTGCATACATTTTCAGAACAGTCTTGACTCGGCCATGCCCCCTTTTTAGATCCGTACACAAGAATTTACATGCATCACTTTATAGAATATGCCTAAAAAGATGCACATATAAATCTCTAATTATTGCCAATTAGTGCCAATAATTTCTTGTTATTGCCCAATTTTCAGTGATGATTGGCTCATTAATCAATTAAGTTGCATGTGCAAATCAAAACGTCATAATACAGAATCTAGGAGTAATGCTGCACCTCCCATTTTAAACTTATGGGCTGTGTGACAGTGTGCACTAAGGGACCCTTTTACTAAGCTGCAGTCAAAAGTGGCCTGCAGTAGTTTGGATGCATGAAATTGGTGCACTGTGGGCCATTTTTTTAACCGTGGCTGGGGAAAAAGGCTTTTTAAAAAAAAATGGGGCAGTAAATGGCTGTGTGTTAAAATTAAAAATAGCACGCACCTATTTACTGCCTGAGCCTTTACCTCCACCCATTGACCTAGCGGTAAAAGCTCACACACTGCTGTTAGGGTTTGCAGACCATTGGGGAGGAATGGTGAGCCCTGTCCAGCATACATTTTCATGCTAGCAGGACCCCCATTCCCCCCAATGAAGCAGCCTCCCCCGCAGGAGCAGGAACCCTGACCCAGTGGCGTACCTAGGGTAGTTGACACCCGGGGCCGGTCATTTTTTAACACCCCCCCCCCCCCCCAAATCCAGTACTAGGCATGCCGAGAATACAAAACACTCAGGACCTATAGAGCAATTCTACCATACCATAAGCAGTCATTTCTACGAGTCACACAAGGAAAAGGAAAGCATCTTAAACACTACAGTGAGCACTAGAACATCAATTCACCTATTGTAAAACGAAACCAGACAGAATAGTACAGATCGTAGATCCTGCACAGTCAATGCCAACTGAAAGCCATGTCTTTTTCACAAACACAGATACACCCTAATCCACTATAGAATAAGTAATCATAAACTTTCTATTTAGACAAAAATTAAACTGAACCCCCAATGCCAGACACTGCATACAATGCAACACCACAGAAACAGAAACCGTCCCCTAGTACTGTGCAAAATATAAAGACAGCAGATGTAAATTTGAAAAAAACTAACAAGTACCAATCACCACTTTACAAATTAACAAATAGAAATAAAACAAATATAGAAAGTAAAATAATACCATTTTATTGGACTAATACATTTAGCTTTCAGAGGCCAAAACCTCCGTCCTCGGGTCAGTACAGTATAGTGCTGTTACAGTATCCTATCCTGACCTGAGGAAGGGGGTTTTGTTCTCCGAAAGTTAGTCAAAATGTATTAAAATTAGTCCAATAAAAAGATTACCTTATTTACATGTTCTATTATAAACATTTAACACATCTACAATACTTTATCCTAAAGCAAAAAAAATAAAAATATATATTTTATTTACAGTTTGTTGTCTCTGGTTTCTGCTTTCCTCATCTTCTTTTCACCGTCTCCTTCCATCCAGCATCTGTCTTCACTCTCTCTCTCTCTCTCTCTCTGCCATCCAGTGTCTGCCCTCTCTGCCGTCCCTTCTATCCACTGCCTGCCCTTTCTCTCTGCCCCTTCCATCTAGGATCTGTCCCCTCTCTCTCTCTGCCCCTTTTTTCAGCCCCCAGTTCCAGCCCCCTTCTCCCCTCTGAACACCCCCACCCCAGTCCCCTTCTCCCCTCCTCCTGTCTGAGACCCCCACCACAGTCCCCTTCTCCCCTTCCCTGTCTGAGACCCCCACCCCAGTCCTCTTTTCTCCTCTGAACACCCCCACCCAGTTCCCCTTCTCCCCTCCCCTTCCCTTCTCCCCTCTGAGATCCCCACCCCAGTCCCCTTCTCCCCTCTGAGATCCCCACCCCAGTCCCCTTCGCCCCTCCCCTGTCTGAGATCCCCACCCCAGTCCCCTTCTCCCCTCCCCTTTTCCCCTCTGAACACCCCCACCCCAGTCCCCTTCTCCCCTCCCCTTCCCCCCTCTGAGACCCCCACCCCAGTTCCCTTCTCCCCTCCCCTTTTCCCCTCTGAACACCCCCACCCCAGTCCCCTTCTCCCCTCCCCTCCCCTTTTCCCCTCTGAACACCCCCACCCCAGTCCCCTTCTCCCCTCCCCTTTCCCCCTCTGAGACCCCCACCCCAGTCCCCTTCTCCCCTCCCCTTTTCCCCTCTGAACACCCCCACCCCAGTCCCCTTCTCCCCTCCCCTTTTCCCCTCTGAACACCCCCACCCCAGTCCCCTTCTCCCCTCCACTTCCCCCCTCTGAGACCCCCACCCCAGTCCCCTTCTCCTCTCCCCTTTTCCCCTCTGAACACCCCCACCCCAGTCCCCTTCTCCCCTCTGAGATCCCCACCCCAGTCCCCTACACCCCTCTGAACACCCCCACCCGAGTCCCTTTTGCCCCTCTCCTTCCCCATCTCAGTCCCGTTAAAACCGGCGAAGCAGCGTCGCAGGCAGCGCCTCGTGCTCTGCTTGTAAAAAAAAAAATCAAATCTCCTTCCTTCTCCTCGTCTTGACGTCTTGACGTCGACTCGGGCCTGCCCGAGTCGACGTCAAGACGTCAAGACGAGGAGGAGAAGGAAGGGAAGGAGATTTGATTTTTTTTTTACAAGCAGGGCACGAGCCGCTGCCTGCGACGCTGCTTCGCCGGGTTTTTAAATGTGCGGCGCCGCGGGAACGGCCACGGGAGGCGGCGGGAGCAGAGCACCCCCCACCCACTGGCACCCAGGGCGGACCGCCCCCACCGCCCCCCCCTTGGTACGCCACTGCCCTGACCCTACCCTCCCCCCAGTGACATGGGGGCTGGAGATCTGGTGGACCTCCAGTTCCCCCGATAAGTTCAGGGGAGCTAGAGATCTGGTGGGTCTCCAGCCCCCTTACCCCCTTACCCCCAACATCCCCTCAAATAGAGCCCTGGAGGGGCATAATCGAACGCGAATGCCCATCTCCATGAGCGTCTATCTCCGAGAACGGGTAAGTGAAGGGGCGGGACAGACTGTATTTTTGAAAAAAATGGACGCCCATTTTTTTTTCGATAATACGGTTTGTGCCTGGCAAATGCATTAGATTTGTGTGGATTTGAGCTGGGCGGTTTCGTTTTTCAGCGAAAATGGAAACCGAAGGCGCCCAGCTCAAAAACGAACAAATCCAAGGCATTGGGGTCATGGGAGGGGCCAGGATTCGTAGTGCACTGGTCCCACTCACATGCCAGGACACCAACCGGGCACCCTAGGGGGCACTTGTAACAATTAGAAAAAAAAATTAAATACCTCCCAAGTCCATAGCTCCCATCCTTTGGGTGCTGAGCCCCACAAATCCCCCCAAAACCCACTGCCCACAACTCTACACCATTACCATAGCACTTATGGCTGAAGGGGGGCACCTACTTGTGGGTACAGTGGGTTTTGGGGGCGGTTTGGAGGGCTCCCATTTACCACCACAAGTGTAACAGGTAGGGGGGGATGGGCCTGGGTCCACCTGGGTGAAGTCCACTGCACCCACTAACAACTGCTCTAGGGACCTGCATACTGCTGTGATGGAGCTGGGTATGACATTTGAGGCTGGCATACAGGCTGGAAAAAAAAGTTTTTAAAGTTGTTTTTTTGGGGTGGGAGGGGGTTAGTGACCACTGGGGGAGTCAGGGGTGATCATCCCTGATTCCCTTCGGTGGTCATGTGATCATTTAGGGCACTTTTTTGAGACTTGTTCGTGAAAAAAAAGGGTCCAATAAAAATGACCCAAATTCGCGCTAAAAACGCCTTTCTTTTTTCCATTATTGGCCGAAGGCGCCCATCTCTCCTCGGCCGATAAACACGCCCCAGTCCCGCCTTCACCACGCCTCCAACACGCCCCCATCAACTTTGCCCATTTCTGCGACAGATTGCAGTTGAAGACGCCCAAAATCGGCTTTCGATTATACCGATTTGGGCACCTTGAGGGGATGCTAGGGGGGTTAGGGGGGCTGGAGACCCACTGGATCGCCACCCACCGAACTTGTGTCAGGGGGGGGTCGAGGGTACTAGGCCACCAGGGCCATGTTGTTTGGGGTCTTGTGGTCCCATGGACCTCCAGCCCCTATGTTTGACAGGTCTGGGCTTTTGACAGCCCAGACCTGTCAAACAAGTGCGGGAGGACTGTGCCTGAGTCCATGCTAAGGCACAATCTTCCCGCACTTTACCCTATGATCAGTAATAGTAACGCACATAAATTTGCATGCTATTATCTCTGATCATAAAGGCAGTAAAGCCCCGCGCTGTTCCAGTGCTATTTTTAGAGCGCTATAAGGAAAAGCACGGGGCTTTCCATTATCTGCCCATAACTGACTAGGTGTGTCCTGAGGACTGGGTTGAAAACTACTGGTATACACCAAACATTTGCTAGTTTTGTGATATTTACAAATGAGGATATAGCAGGGGGACATCAGTGTCCTTTTTAATTAGGTTTTGAATGAACACATTGGTGTTACAATCAGTGCCAGGAACCACTGCCAATAGAACAACTCAGGCAAACTAAAAGCAAAAGAGAATGAAAATGCAACATATGCAATACTGGCTATAGGCTTTTTCAGAGGTTTAATAGCAACATGTAGACGTAGAGCACCAGATTTATAAAACAAAGCTTAAGAAGCGAGTTACATAAAGACAGTCAATAAGCACAATGAAATAACATGCTTTTTCTCTGCATTTCCTGCCCACGCACATTTCAAATTGCAAGCACTGGTACTTTTAGTACGCACAAAAGATTTGGAAGCAATTAACAGCATGAAGCATGCAATTTCTGTTTTTTCACGTTAATATTCACTCTATGGAGTAGTAAGAAAGCTGAAAAAAGAGATTCGTGAAGAGGCACACCGTTTTTACTCTGTATTGTACCATATTAAAAAAACAATTGAATCCTATTCCATCAGCAATCTTTTCTTTCAATATATTCCCGTAGATTATTTTTTCAGAATAACAGAGAAGTCCCCATGTTGGTTTTATTGTGCTTTCTCATTTATTGTACAGTATGATCTTGCAATATTGCATAACATTCAAAATCACAGGAGAAAAACGGCAAACAAAGGTAACATGGATACCCTTGCAAATCATGGCAAAAAAATAAAGGAACACCAAGGTTAAATATATATATAGCCACAAGAAAAAAATACGTTGTGTCATCTTTTAACATAGTAATATAGTAAATAATGGCAGATAAACATCAGATTGACCCACCCAGTCCAGATGTCTAGGGCTGTACCTGCTATTACATACAGGAACCCCTCCCTTTCATTTTTAGGGTTGTAGCTACCGCTCCATACAGGTTACTACCCCTTATGCCATTTTTAAAGTGTAAAAGTCATTTAAGTTTTGTTTTGAGTGCAAATGCTCTATGGGGGTTGAAATTTAGTGGAATTTAATGGACTAGGAGGGCTTCTACCTGGTTAAATGTCACTGACTGGTTTCTATGCAAATATTCCGTGACACTTAACTGGAACTTGGAGGGAGAGAGGGAGGGGGGGGGGACCCTGGATCTTGGAGGGAGGGAGGTGGGACCCTGGAACTTGGAGGGAGGGGACGACCCTGGAACTCTGAGGGACATAGGGAGGGAACGGCCCTGGAACTCGGAGGGAGGGAGGGTGACAACACATTTATCCTAACAATCCCTTTCAAAACATTAATTGCAGAAAGGCAATACCTTGCTAGCGCCCGTTTCATTGCTTTCAGAAACGGGCCTCTTATCCTAGTTACATATAAGGTGTAGTTCCTGCCTATTACCCATCCATTTCACAGCTCAAAATGCCCTTCTCCTGCCTGCCTGTATCAGCAATGTCCAGTTAAGTGCCACTGAATATGAGCGTGATTTAAGCGGGCAGGAGTCTCTTACCTTTATTACCTTTTCTTACAGTTCAGAACAATCTACAAAACACCATAAAGTACCTAAAATCAAACAATGCATCATAATACATTGTATATATGCCAAAATATCTATAATATCAAGCTGTATATTATACATAACAACCTAAAGAACATTAGCGACAATCTCACTTCAAAGTGAATTCCAATTATTGAAAATATAATAAAAGTGTTTTTGGCAGCTCCCATCTCTCGTCAGCATATAGACAGCACACGTTAAATAGCTCACAAGAGTTCTAATGCAAAAGTCTATGCCAATGAGGCAATGAAATGCAGAACAGCTCATTAACTGTTAGTACATAGAAAAATAATGAACATTAAAACTTGCAAAAGTGAACACAGACCTAGCAATGCAAACATTTAATTGCACCTTGGGGATGTAGAGTTACCTAAAGATGTTGTGATCACAATTGCATCGGTTTGCTAACTTTAACATCACTAGCAAGATAACCCTAAACCCATTTCAGCATTACTATCATGGGTCATCAATGTGAACTAATTAACATACTTCAGTACATTGGTCCCCATGTAATTATTATAAAACTAATTAACATATTCCCATTACCAATGTAAAGCACCTCTGTGGTTTAGAAATTCCATCTTTGTCTTCAAAATGAAAAGGCAGAGGGAGCCCAGCGAACAAAGATCATTATTTCAAAAACAGTTCTTTTCTTTTCTAAAACTTGTGGTTTATTTACAACTACATTATGTGGTTGTGATCCCCGTAGATTTCTCTGTAGCTTTTGACTTCACACCTCATATAATCTTGCAGGTCACACTGTGATTTCTAGAGCCATATAATAATAATAAATTATAATAAATTAGTCATATCCCACTAGTACCTTACAGTTCAAAGCGGGTTACATAAACGAAGAGACCAGAACAGTCTTCTGGGAACAAAAGATAGTTAAATATTAATCACACTCAAGTATTTTGATGGAAAACAAATTTCTGAAACAAATGAGTTTTAATCCTTTTTTCTAAAAATAAAATAAGATTGAGATTAGCAAAAAATGTCAGCAAATTCTTTTCCAGTGTCCATTGTTAATTCAAATAAACGTAGTCTCTTCTCTCCCTTAGCCAACGGGAACAAAAAGACCACATCACTCCCTCGCCTTGCCCTCTGAGAAGTAAAAAGGTGGAACTGATCATACAAGTAATTAGGTGCCAGACCATTCATAATCTATATCTATCTGTATTCTAGGATGGAATTTTTATTCCATCCATATTATCTCAAGCATATTACCTCCTCTTTCTGATACTCTCACCACACCTTCTGCAGCCCCACTCCAATTTGCACTATTTACCAGTCTTTCATCCCTTCTCCTCTTTTCCCTGCCCACCTCTTCTCTTCTTCACACTTTCTCTTCTCACCTGCTTGCATACTCTATCCCCCTTCCCCCTCTTTGCACACATTTCCCTTTTCTATTGCCCATTTTCACATCTCTTCTGCAACCCCACTCTTCCTAGCATTATCCTCCAGTTTCTCATCATTCCCTATTCCCTCTACCTACATTTTACAAAATGCTGCTGTCTGTCTTATTATGGGCACACCATACTTTGAGCACTTAAGCCTAGTTCTTAAGGAATTACATTGGCTCCTGATAGAAGAAAGAATCTTGTTCAAAGTTCTTTTGCTGATACATAAGGCATTGAGGGGCCCTTTTACCAAGCCGCATAAACGTCTACGAGCGCCCAATGCACCCAACATGGAGTTACCGCACGGCTACCATGTGGCTCTTGCGGTAATTTCATTTTTGTGCATGTCCGATAAGCACGTCCGAAAAATAATTTTTATTTTTGGACGCGCATATCGGAAGCACACCAAGTGGCATTTGGCGCACGTAGGTCATTACTGCCCAGTTACCATGTGAGACTTTACCACTAGGTCAATGGCTGCTGGTAAGATCTCAGACCCAAAATGGACTTGTGGCAATTTTGATTTTGCTGCATGTCCATTTTTAGCAAAAACTTTTAAAAGGCATTTTTTGCAGGTGGGCTGAATAATGATTCTGTGCGCGACCAAAACACGCGCCTACACTACCACAGGCCATTTTTCAGGGCACCTTTGTAAAAGGACCCCTGAGTTTTAGCTCTCCTTTTTATTTTTCTAGTATTTTAAAGATTTATACACCAACGAGATCTCTGCAGACAGAGAGCACCAAATACACAATGATACCAGTACCTAGGACCATACATTATGAAAAGACTAGGCATTGTGCATTTTCCAATTGCGGACCCAAGGGAAAGGAATCGGATCCTGATGCATTTGAGATTACTTAGGAATACAGCAGTATTCAGGAAAAAGCTTAAAGCATTTTTTAAAAATTCTTTACTTATAATTTTGAAACACTGCACAGAATAAACTGTTTAATGAAACACATAGCATATTCAAATACAAAGTATTAACAAGGAAATTGAAATATTAAGCAGGAAAAACAATTATTCTCTTTCTTAGACCACAATAAGTGTGTGTGTGTGTGTGTGTGTTTGGGGGGGGGGGGGGTGAAGAAAAAATTAGGAGTAATAAAGAGGAAATAAACATATTAAAGAAAGGCTAATAGCACTGAATAGACACCTCTTTCTTCTACATAGAATTAGCAACACTTGTCAAGCGGAGGTCCTGGATAACCTCTTCATGTCTAAAAAATGACTTTAATTGTTCAGGACTCAGGATCAAAAAAGGTATACTTGACTCCCACATAATGCACCACTCAAGATGATCCCAGTTCTCTAACTTGTTGATGCATAACCAAAAAAGCCTTTCTTCTTTCTTGGGTGACCTTTGTAACATCTGGAAACATCCATACTTTTTGACCACAAAACAATCCCTGAGATTTTCGAAGACAAAAGCTACCAGTAAAGTAGCACATCCCAACATTTCTTCTGTAGATTGTTCCAGAAAAGCTGTTAAATTATTCACAACCACTGCATTAATCTGGATCAAATTTCCCCCCCCCCCCCCATTTATTTCCTGGGAGGTACTACTTCCAATTTTAGAAGGAACAGGCAAAAGTAAATCTTATTACTAGGAGGAATATGTTCTAAAGAATAATGCAAAAATTCTTCAAAATATCCAATGAGGGAAATTATAGACCGGTGAGTCTGATGTCGGTGCCGGGGAAAATGGTAGAGGCTATTATCAAAAACGAAATTACAGAGCACATCCGAGGACATGGATTACTGAGACCAAGTCAGCATGGCTTTTGTGTGGGGAAATCTTGCCTGACCAATTTACTTCAATTCTTTGAAGGAGTGAACAAACATGTGGACAAAGGGGAGTCGGTTGATATTGTGTATCTGGATTTTCAAAAGGCGTTTGACAAGGTACCTCATGAAAGGCTACAGAGGAAATTGGAGGGTCATGGGATAGGAGGAAATGTCCTATTGTGGATTAAAAACTGGTTGAAGGATAGGAAACAGAGAGTGGGGTTAAATGGGCAGTATTCACAATGGAGAAGGGTAGTTAGTGGGGTTCCTTAGGGGTCTGTGCTAGGACCGCTGCTTTTTAATATATTTATAAATGATTTAGAGATGGAAGTAACTAGCGAGGTAATTAAATTTGCTGATGACACAAAGTTATTCAAAGTCGTTAAATCGCGACAGGATTGTGAAAAATTACAAGAGGACCTTACGAGACTGGGAGACTGGGCGGCTAAATGGCAGATGATGTTTAATGTGAGCAAGTGCAAGGTGATGCATGTGGGAAAAAAGAACCTGAATTATAGCTACGTCATGCAAGGTTCCACGTTAGGAGTTACGGACCAAGAAAGGGATCTGGGTGTCGTCGTCGATAACACACTGAAACCTTCTGCTCAGTGTGCTGCTGCGGCTAAGAAAGTGAATAGAATGTTGGGTATTATCAGGAAAGGTATGGAAAACAGGTGTGAGGATGTTATAATGCCGTTGTATCGCTCCATGGTGCAACCGCACCTTGAGTATTGTGTTCAATTCTGGTCGCCGCATCTCAAGAAAGATATAGTAGAATTGGAAAAGGTGCAGCGAAGGGCGACTAAAATGATAGCGGGGATGGGACGACTTCCCTATGAAGAAAGACTAAGGAGGCTAGGGCTATACAGCTTGGAGAAGAGACGGCTGAGGGGATACATGATAGAGGTATATAAAATAATGAGTGGAGTGGAACAGGTGGATGTGAAGCGTCTGTTCACACTTTCCAAAAATACTAGGACTAGGGGGCATGCGATGAAACTACAGTGTAGTAAATTTAAAACAAATCAGAGAAAATTTTTCTTCACCCAACGTGTAATTAAACTCTGGAATTCGTTGCCGGAGAAAGTGGTGAAGGCAGTTAGCTTAGCAGAGTTTAAAAAGGGGTTGGACGGTTTCCTAAAGGACAAGTCCATAAACCGCTACTAAACGGACTTGGAAAACTCCAAAATTCCAGGAATAACATGTATAGAAAGTTTGTACGTTTGGGAAGCTTGCCAGGTGCCCTTGGCCTGGATTGGCCGCTGTCGTGGACAGGATGCTGGGCTCGATGGACCCTTGGTCTTTTCCCAGTATGGCATTACTTATGTACTTATGTACTCTCAGATTAGGAAAATTTAAAATATGTAAATTTAATCTCCTATGATAATTTTCCAGCTGTTCAACTTTTCTGTCCATCATTTCTTTATCTTTTACCAATGCAACAGTCGACTCTTGGATTTGTTCCCAAGTCCTCCTTTACTTGTTGAATGTGGGATGTAAGCTCAGTCTTAGCAGTTTCAATATTTACTGATAGTCAATTTTGCTCACCAAAGCTGAAACATCCACCGAAGTCATGGACAGTGTTGCCTCCAACTTGATCAAAACCCACCAGATGCCTTTCAACATCATATTGCTCAAAGCCACAGATTGCAGACTACCACTGAGATCACCTGCAGTTTCCATGCAAGGAAGATCCTCGTTCCCAGCTATGCTGGCAGTGACTTCCGCAGTCGGCTTCATCAGGAGTCCCACCTTTGCTTCTGCTGGACATGGAAGAGTGTTGCAGGCCAGAGGAGAAAAAGAATATTCCAAGCCTAAGTTCTCTGAAACTCTCTCATCTTTCTGAGCAGTAGGCACTTGAACTACGGATTCATTCAAAGAGGTCCCAAGTGCAAAACGCTCAATGGTAAGCTGCACAGGAGTAGAAGTCAAGCCCGTGGAGGCTATATTCTTAAAACCCCTTTCTGCTTTGCATGAGGCATTTTACTCAGGCAACATCAAAAGGAAATGCTTAGCACAGGGCTGACCATGCTCAGGTCAGTGCAGGCATCTTGACTCAACCCCTATAGCTTAAAGCATTTTATTCTCGAAAAGTTATCAAGGGATCAAATTTAGTAAATGAAAATCACTGTAGATGAGAACATGCAAATATTTTATGTAATTCTAGTACTTGTGTGTCATGGAGATATGTAATGTTTTTATATTAATGATTTGTGAATGTTATTGTATAATCCACCTTGTTAAAATGCAGAATAAAAGTATAAAATAAACAATCCCCCTTTCCTCTCCTCTCTTCCATCGCCTTACATCCTTGCATTCTCCCTCCCCTTTGCATGTCCTTACTTCTATATCTTTTGCTGCAGCAGCAGTTTTCTGCTTCTCCAGCCAGCAGGGGTTGGGCATCCTCGTCGTCTCTCAGTGGCTTTCTTTATTTCTTCTGACAGTGCAGGTTGAGCTCCCTAGTGACATTTTTAATACAGTGCTCCACTGGTGTTTATTTTTTTTCTGTTGCAGGGCTAACATCTCTAGGCTGTCAGTACTGGTTTTTATTGGAATTTTATGTAACATCTAGAAAGTAGCAAGTTCAATTGATTTTACTTAATGCTGTTTACCAATAATGTAGAAATCTAATTTTTCGGGAGGAAGGCAAAGACCTTAGTTGCTGGGCCTGTTGTAACTGATTTAGCAACAGAATGCCATGCGAGCGTCCTCACCGGTCTGAAAAACCTCCTCTATTTTTCTATATTCTAATTGCGTACGAGTTTTTTTTTCTCATTTTTTCACATTATTTTGTTATTTCTCATTATTTCAGTGACTAGGAATTAAAGGACACTTATCTTTTTCTGAAAGTGCTTCATTCAAGTTCTCCGGTTTGCTCAACAGAGCGCCTCCGTTTCACGATATGCTTCTTCGGGAGTCAAACCATCAGCTTTTCATACTTGGTGTATGTATAAGTAAAATCCAAAGCTTCATGGTTCATATATTATGTTCTTGGACTTAATGTTTTAGCTTCATTTTATTATCGAACATTGTAAACATTTTTACCTTGTTAAGTATCAGAGGTCCTACCTCGTGGGCATAACAAAATTAAAGCTGGCACCTTCTGGTTTTTAAAGGGAAGCTATGGTTGTTGAGCCAATCAGCTACTTATATGGATTTTAAAGGGACCAGATGAAACCAATTTTTAAAGGGGCCAAGTAAATTAACTATCCACCAAAGGAACAGAAACGGGAAAACATCCTGACATGCTTATAGGAATACTTTCCATTCTATTTTATTGTTTAAGCCATTGGGCATAAGAGATTGTAACTTGTAAATCCATTTCTGTTCTTCTTGTAGTAATTTGCAACCTCTGTCCCCTCCTCTAATGGGCTTCGTTACTTGATCGATGACTATACATTTATAATCCTCAAATTTATGTTGGTGTGTTACATGGTGAGCAACTATCGGTGCTTCCATTGTTTTTTATAGGAAGCATTTGTTTATGTTCACTAAGCCTCTGCTTCAGAGCTCTGGTGGTTTTACCGACATAAATTGTTTGGCAGGGGCATATCAAAACATAAACCACATGTTCACTGCTACAGTCTGTATTATGTTTAAGAATATATCGCTTATTGTCGATAGGATTGACAAAATCTTTGGAGCACAACATGTATGAGTAATATGTGCAGGGGCCACAACTAGTGTGGCCATGAATAGTACTGTTTGGGTTGCCTTTTGAATTATCCATCTGTAATATTTCTCTAATATTTGTCCTTCGAGAGTAGGCTATTCTTAAATCACGGTCTTTGAATATGGGATGAGTTTGAATAATTCACCAATTCTTTTTTATTATTTTAGTAGCTAGTGGAGCTGCCTGAGTATATTTGATAATAGAGGTTTGTGTATTTGTGAGGTCTTCTGCTTGTTTGTTAGGGTTCAATAATAATTCCCTTTGATTGTATTTCACTCTTGTGTAGGCTTATTTGACAATTTCTTTGGGATAGTATTGGAATTTTATTGAAAGTCAGACAGATGGATTGGCCCTGCCCAAGAATAGTTGTCTCTTGAGTGAAATGCACCTCAAAAAAAGGAGAAAATCCAGACCAAGAGTGAATAGTGGCCAAGAAAGGTAGAACTCCAGGATTGTCCTGCCTTGTATACTTTGCTGGGGAACAAAGGGTGTTGCACTCAGCTTGATGCTGGTTTACTTGTAATGCCAGACTTGAGGCATCTGCGATTATGACTTAATAGAACTGATACTCTCTCTGTGGCTGGACCTCAGGCATAGAATAAGCAGCCTTTTCATTGAAATCACAAAAGAATACTATATTATTTAAGCAGATGTTGAAGTGTTACCCGTTAGACCGTCTTGCTGATGAATAATGCTTTCTGGTGTTCTTTGCTGCAGTATTAGTGCGAGTGGACTGATGTTGTTGTATTGATTAGCAGTTTGTACTGTTGTATTTTTTTGCTATTATCTATGTTGTATTGTTACCCACCTTCAATAAAGGCAGGATCAAAATAAATAAACATAAACATAAACTACAAGGGGAAAGTACTACTTAAAACTGCAAAGACGAATTTTTGAAAAGCTTTGTGTCGTTGTACCCCCCTCGTTCCTCAGTGTAAAGTGTCCCTGAGCACTTAAAATTTCTTTCAGTGCCCAGAATCACCTCACCAAGAACGGAGAGGCCGACAGTTCACTAACCACGCCTCAAAATCTCAAAGAAAATGAGGGGAAAATAAGCTAAAGTTGGATTTGTCCTGTTTTGAAATAACCAAACGGAAAAAATGATTAACCAAAAACAACAATATTTTAATTCAATTCAAATAATAAAAGGATAAATTATTAACTAACAGACTTTCACCACTAACCTTATAGAATTTGATTACAACAGTATATTTTCTTTTCCAATACCCCAATTTCCCTCAATTACAATAATATATCAACATTTATATTCTAGTGCAAACCAAATGTACTTTACAATTGTATAACTTTTTTTCTCTTTTTCAGAATTTCCCTCTCTGGTATCGATACCAAGATTCTTGTCAGATAAGTATTAAGTGTAAATTTTTCTTCTCTGACTAATTTTTTTCTTAACTATCCCTTGTATCTCGACTTTAAAGAATTGATACTTTGTGTCCTTTTTCTCTTCCCTTTTCTCACAGGTCCTCGTAAGACAACCCCAGTGACCCAACTCAGGTAAGTAAGAATTATTTCTCTGTCCTGTCACTGTGTTGTCACTTAGCTGTGGTTTTTTTCTGATGTAGAATCCTTCACGGTCTTTCTTGCGTGGGAGCTCAGGTTTTCCAGACTTCTTTGCCACTGTCTTTGCCACTGTCACCCTACACCTCGCTCTTAATAAAAATAAATGGAAGGAAAACCCTATCTTCCTAACCAACCCCTTCCCACACATGACTTAAATATATATAATTTATAACACTGGGCAACACTTAACTAAGAAAATTAAAATAACTATACCCTCGCTAAACCCCCTAACCTTACTTATTTTTCCCTAAACTAATGAGCACAAACATATATACACCTCCTTACACCTTTCACCAGAAAAAATTACAAAACATTTCCAACTCACCACTTTCCCCTCACACACTGCCCTCCTATCACCAACCTCAGTCAAAATCCCACTTCCAACCTTCTCAAAATCACTCCAAACTCACCACATTAACCACACCACCAAACACACTTCCTTCCACCTCCACAGTCATCAGCGCTCTGCCAACTGTCCTACTGACCGTTACCTAGGAGACGGCTGCTTGGCTTGGGATTCCGCCCTCAGCCAGCCAATCCCTAGTCCTGCTCAACATTCCAACTCTCCCTGCTGACAAGCGGAATGTTGAGCAGCACTGCTCAATCCCCATTTTAATTGAAAAATCCCCATAGAAATCAATGGGAAATTCTTCAATTAATATAAAACACCTATAAATTTCCATCAAATTACCCCAGATTTCCCATGCCAATTAAACCTCCCATCCTCTATTAAACGGTGTTTTTAAAATTTAAATATCCCAACATTTAACCCCGCCACGCAACAATCTTCTAAAAACCCCTGAAAAAATTCCCAAAAAATTTAAAACCTATTTCAAAAATTTTAATATTCCCCTCTGAACCTACTCCGTCGAATTTAACCAGTTAACCCTTTCCTAACCCCTTAAAACCAGACCCCTCCCAAATGACCCCCCTAAAATATTCAAATTCAAAAATTAACATACCAGAAAAATCCCAAAAAATTCCCCGACCCCAAATCCAAAAACAGAAT
Organism: Microcaecilia unicolor; assembly: GCF_901765095.1. Classification (NCBI taxonomy): domain Eukaryota; kingdom Metazoa; phylum Chordata; class Amphibia; order Gymnophiona; family Siphonopidae; genus Microcaecilia; species Microcaecilia unicolor. The sequence goes on from NC_044033.1 coordinate 432,639,632, forward strand.
TTAAAAATCATTAACCGTTAAATTTCTAAAAATCAAAAACCGCATTAATACAATTTAAAAATAAACTAATTTAAATTCTGGGTTAAAAACCCCTTACCTGCTTTCCTGATTTTCCTTACACACGACCACTCCCGTTGGATCCGGTCCCGGACGTCAAATAACAAAATCGGATGCAAAAACAAAAAACCTCCGAAGCCAGCCCGAAATTTAGGCCCCGGCTTCGGCCTAGTCGCGGAAATCCGCGTTGCCGTTTCGTGCATGAGGCGCGCCGACGTCTTCCCCTCGCCGGCCATCTTCTTTCTCAGCAGCCCGAAACCAGGCTGCACACCGGCACCTCCTCTCGCCTCCCTCAGCATCCTCGCGCGATCGCGAAGGACGCTACGACCCGGCGCCTCTCACCCCTAGAGCGCTCCCCCCCCCTCCGGAACATATCTTCAGGCCCGGGAACGTGCTCCATCGCTCCCGGGCCCCAAAACTTGCCGTGCTGCCCCCTCATCGGCCTAAATCTGGCAAAAACATGCCCCGGACCTCCTCTTCACTCCCGGGGACGTGCTCAAACGTCCCCGGAAGCCCAACACCGTGGCGCCTTCTCAACCGGTCCCAAACCGGTCCCCGAGCTCTCAAAATGGCGCCGCCAGCCCCTGCCATCCTGCCGAGCCCCCCCAGAGCCTGCCGAACCCCCCTGCAGCGCTCCTTAAGCGCCACCACCCTGCACACGGCCCCAACTGGCCCCAAACTTAATTGGAAGCCAAAACAACGATGTTTTCCCCTCCCCCCAGGTAAGTATTTATTTATTTATTTATTTTCCTCATTCCCCTTAACCCCTGTTACATTTGCTACAATAAAAGCTCTGGTTCAGGATTTATTTTGATGGGAAACTGCAAGGCAAAAGTACTGTTTAATGGAACTGTGCAGCTGTTGGAATTAAAGCCAGCCCTGAAGGGATAACAAGCTCTGCTTTTTAGGGTCCTTTTCATACTGCTAAAACTGCTAAAGAATTACAAAGCTGAAACCTTGTCTGAAAGTAGAGAGTAGGCCTCTGGGAAAATTAAGGTTACTAAAGGGTTTGACATTGAAATATAACTCAAGGAACTGTAGGCTTCCCATGGTGGATCATGCAGAGAAGAAATAACTAAATCCAGAAAGAAAGTGCATTATCCATCTATTTAGATATCTCTCTCTATATGTATCTCTGTATTACTATGAGTGAACAAAGGTTCTAGATTAGTAAAAGCCCTCAAGTAAGTAAGCAAAACATTAATCCCCTAATTCTATAATAATCACCAAAAATTGCATGAGCAAATTTGGTCACACACCCAAATTTGCATGTGGAAATTAACTGAATAATGAGCCAATTAGTGCCAATAATTGGCTTTTTAACAAGCAATTACTGGCAGTAATTAGATCTGCACCTAAATTTTACATATGAGTAAAATAAGGGGCCTGGAAATAGGAGGATCATGGGCAGAATGGGGGCATTCCTAGCATTTATGTGCTTTGCTATAGAATAATGGGAAACGCACCTAATTAGACAAGTACATTTGCACCAAGTTTCAGTTGGTGCAAATGGCTGCACTTAAAGTTAGATGTGAGTTCTGGGCATAAGTGCTATTCTATAAATCTCACCTAACTTTAAGCATCGCTTTTAGAATAGTGCTTTTTTGTTGCCAAGTTTTTCAATGCCATATATAGAATTCACCCCTAAATACCTCCAGAAATGAGAAAAAGATCAACACCTGGCTGTGGATAATAATGTCCATAGGATAGGTAATAAGGTTCTAGATCTAGAAAAGGCTGACTTAGATTTAGAGGCAGTTATGGAGATGTGGTTCATGGAGAACCATAACTAGGATATAGTTATACTGGGCAATAATCTATTCAGGAAGGACAGGGTAGGAAGAAAGGCAGGAGGAGTGGCATTATCCAGTATATTAAAGCTAAAGGGGTCAATATCCAGTCCATGGCAATAAGTGGCTTGTAAGCTGCAGGATGAGATAACCCTGTGTATTCTTTACTGGGGAATGTCTGGCATCAGGCACTCAATATCCAGTTTAGTGTGGCAGCCCAAAAGCTAACTTAATTCCTGCCGATATTCAGACCATCACACGGTTAACTTGTGTCACGACTGTGACTCACCCCACCCCCACACACACACACCTGAGGAGGGGCAGGATGTCAGGTTTGGCTTCTTGGATGCCTGGGGAAGGGGCTCTGGATCAGAGCATCAGTCTGGCAGCATTCCGGTGCTCCACTGCAGGGGACACACCCTTCCTGCTTCTGGTGCTGGAAGACGCTGGTTTCCTGGGGCGTGTGTGTGCCAGAAGTATCTTTGAGGCCTCGCTTCGGGGAGAGCAGTGGGTTGCCCTCCAATGATGTCAGGCTTCCCAGGCCATTTAGGGTGGTCTGCTCATTTTCTTGGTGCCTTCACTTCTGCTGCTCTTATGCCGACCCTGGTTTCCAGCTCTGCTCTGCCTTGTCTCCAGCTTCTAGCGCTGCCTTGCCTTCAGCTCCTAATCCTGCTTCATCTCCAGCTTCCAGCTCTGTACATAAGTTTTGCCATAAATGGACAGATCGAAGGTCCACCAAGCCCAGCATCCTGTTTTGAACAGTGGTTAATCCAGGTTACAAATACCTGGCAAGATCACAAAACAGTATAATACATTTTATGCTAGAAATAAGCAGTGGATGGACTTTTCTTTTAGGAAGCTATCCAAACCTTTTTTAAACCCCACTAAGCTAACTGCTTTTATCACATTCTCTGGCAATGAATTCCAGAGTTTAATTACACAATGCATGAAGAAATATTTTCTCTGATTTGTTTTAAACTTACTGCTTTGTATCTTCATTGCGTGCCCCCTAATCCTAGTATTTTTGGAAAGAGTAAACAAGCGATTCAATCTACCCGTTCCACTCCACTAACTATTTTATAGACCGGTATCATATCGCCCCCTCAGCCATCTTTTCTCCAAGCTGAAGAGCCCTAGTCGCTTTAGCCTTTCCTCACAGGGAAGTCGTCCCATCCCCTTTATCATTTTTGTCACCCTTCTCTGTACCTTTTCTAGTTCCACTATTGGGCTTATTTTCGAAAGAGAAGGACGTCCATCTCTCGACATAAATCGGAAAATGGACGTCCTTCTCCCAGGGACGTCCAAATCGGTATAATCAAAACCCGATTTTGGACATCTCCAACTGCACTCCATCGCTAGGACGGCCAAAGTTCAAGGGGGTGTGACGGAGGCATAGAGAAGGTGGGACTTGGGTGTGCCTAACACTTGGACGTCTTTGACCCATAATCGAAAAAAACCAAGGATGTCCCTGACGAACACTTGGATGTTTTCACCTGGACCTGTTTTTCTTATGACTAAAGCACAAAAAGGTACCTGAAATGACCAGATGACCACTGGAGAGAATCGGAGATGACCTCCCGTTACTCCACCAGTGGTCACTAACCCCCTCCCACCCTCATAAAACATCTTTCAAAATATGTCATGCCAGCCTCAGATGTCATACTCAGGTCCATGACAGCGCATGAAGGTCCCTGGAGCAGTTTTAGTGGGTACTGCAGTGCACTTCAGACAGGTGGACCCATCCCCATCCCCCTTACCTGTTACGTTTGTGGAGGGAACAGCGAGCTCTCCAAAACCCACCAGAAACCCACTATACCCACATATAGGTGCCCCCTTCACCCATAAGGGCTATGGTAGTGGTGTACAGTTGTGGGTTTTGGGGGGGGGGGGGGGCTCAGCACACAAGGTAAGGGAGCTATGTACCTGGGAGCAATTTATGAAGTCCACTGCAGTGCCCCCTAGGGTGCCCGGTTGGTGTCCTGGCATGTCAGGGGGACCAGTGCACTACAAATGCTGGTTCCTCCGATGCCCAAATGTCTTGCATTAGGATGTTTTTGACATGAATGACTTTGGTTTCGAAAATCTCCGAAAGTCAGAAATGTCCATGTCTAGGGACGTCCAAATCTAGGGACGTCCAAATTTAAGGATTTGGACGTCTTCGATGGTATTTTTGAAACAAAAGATGGAAGTCCATTTTTTTTTGAAAATACAGGTTTCCCCACCCCTGGATTTCACCGTTTTGCAAGGACGTCCAAATTGCAACTTGGACGTCCCTTTCGAAAATGCCCCTCTATATCTTTTTTGAGATGTGGTGAGCAGAATTGCACACAGTATTCAAGGTACAGTCACACCATGGAGAGATACAAAAGCATTATAACATGACCTTTAGTACCCGGGTGTCCACATCACTGTCAGTCCGCCCCTGGCAGAAAGAGTATTAATTGTTTTGTAATTATTGAATTCAATAAAAATGATTACATTTAAAAAAAAGGTATTGCAGATGGATTCCAACTTCTGTGTACATGGAATCAAGAGTTTGCATACGCAGATCATAGGTTTTTGAACTTGGTCTTGAAGATTTAAGGCGAGAGATGCTATATGATTTTCCAAAGGAAATTTAAGATGTGGCTATTTCTGAATATCTTTAAAGGGAAGGAAGTTGGAGAAATAGCAAGCACATTGGGTTGTGGCTCCAGGTCGTGAAAATTGGAGTTTCAACTGGAGAAAGGCTATATGGCTTTCCAGAGGAAAAGTAAGACATAACTGTTCATGGGAATGGGGTAGGAAAGCTGTAAGAGAACTGATAGGCATGTAGGGCTTGGGGTGGACAAGATTGTAAACATGTGTCATGGAAGGATGAAGATAAAGATGTATGCAGGAGGAGATGTAGGCTGGAACTGTTGGGGTTTGAGCAGGTGGGTCTGAATGGGGGTGATGAGATGAGAATGGGGAGGAAGGAGGATGGGTTCTAAGAATATGTAGAGTATTAATTTCATTTGTATTTCACTTCAAATTTGAAGGGAAAGGGAATGGGACTTGATAAGTCACCTTTCTGTGGTTACAATCAAAGCAGTTTACATATTATATATAGGTACTTATTTTGTACCTGGGGCAATGAAATGTTAAGTGACTTGCCCAGAGTCACAAGGAGCATTAGTGGGAATCAAACCCAGTTCCCCAGGATCAAAGTCCACTGCACTATCCATAAGTCTACTCCTCCACTGAAGCATATAAAGTAGCAACACATATATAAACAAACAAACAAAGCAGAAGGAGTGCTCAACCGGCAGCAAAGACTCATTATGCATTAAATCAGCCCCACAGGAGAAGAGGCCAGATGGAGAGGAGGGATAGCCTAATTATTAGAGCAGTAGGCTAAGAATGAAAGAAACCACGGTTGAATTACTGCTGACACACCTTCTGACTTTGAGCAAGTCCCTTCAGCATCTGTTGCTTCAGATATGAACTTAAATTATAAGCCCTCTGGGGACAGGAAATGTCTTCTGTACCTGAATATAAGTTGTGTAGAGCTACCAATACAAAGGCGCGAGTTAAATATAAATAATAATGAAGCATAGAAACATTGAAAATGATGGCAGCCCATACAGCTGTCCAGTCTGTCCATTTATACCAACTTCAAGGCTCTATAATTCCTTCCCCCTCCCCTTAGAGATCCTCTGTAGTTGTCCCATGCTTTCTTGAATTCAGATTTCATTCGTTTGAACTGTGAGTCTGTTCCACACATCCACCACCCTTTCTGTAAAGAAATGTGCCTTAGATTACTCCTGAGTCTACCCCCTTTCACCCTTATCCTATGACCCCATTATGATTCTTTCTGTGTTTATACACAATCCCCTGGAATTTATATGTGGTTCTTTGAGTTGTATATGCAAATTTGGACACAAGTCCAATTTGCGTATGCAACTTAATTAAATAACGAGCCACTCAGCACTAATAACTGAGCAATAACAAGCAATTATCAGCGCTAATTGGCAATAATTACAATTCATGTGTGCATCTTTATAGGCATATTCTATAAAGTTGTGCAAAAAGGGGCCTGGCCATGGGAGGAGCATGGGCGGGTCAGAGACATTCCTAAAATTTATGCACATTTTTATAGAATTTGGGGGAATTCTTGTATAATTTATGCATGGGGATTTACACCTGGTTTTCATTGGTGTAAATGGTTATGCCTAAATGCAATTGTGGTTCCTGATAGTAAGCACTATTTTATAACTGTAAGTGTGGTTTATGGAATGGTACCAAGTGCTAATTTTTTCAACGACAATTTTTTAGGTGCCATTTATAGAATCTAGTCCAATAAGTGCATTTTCCACAAGAGCTATGCTGGAAAGTTTGAGAACCATTCTGGTCCTTCAGGGGAGTGGAAAGAACATGAACCACGTGGTCTTGAATATTAGGACCCCATTTATAAGCAATAATTGGATGTTCCTGGAAAACAGGATGAATACACAGCACATGCTCGTATTTAAGTATTAAGTCAGCTATAAGCAGCAACTTGATGAGAATAAGATAAGACACATGGAGGGGCATTTTCGATATTAAGTCGAAGTCTGAATTTGGACGTTTTGCTCAAAATGTTCAGAATCCGAATAGCAAATATAGCCATTTTCGAGACAAGAAAATGTCTATCTTTTTTTTTTTTTCGAAATTGGCCACTTGCTAGATGTTTTTGTGCATTTACCTTTTTGGTCCATTTTTGAAAAAAAAAAAAATTCTAATTAGAAAATCACAAAATCAAGCCATTGGGATATAGGAGGAGCCAGCATTCTTAGTAAACTGGCGGGGCACCCTAGGCTCCCAGGTACACATCTCATCGTTAACTCCCTTATAGAGAGCCTGCAAGTCAAGTTCCGTCGTATTGGCCATGCAATGCAGGCTCTCTATCAGGGCACTGTGAATGCAATTATGATGATTCATCTCCCGAAAAAGCAGATAGTGAAACGAAGGCACTCTGTTGAGTAAACCGAACAAACATGAGAAGAATCTCCTCTGAAATAGATAAGTGCCCTTCAAGTCTTAAGGTTTCAATCAAAGAACAAAGATATAAATCTCAAGTAAAATAAAGCGATTAAGTGGAAAAAGGTTAATCAATATTTTATTTTAAAAAAATAAAAAAATGAGGAGGTTTTTTAGACTGGTGAAGAGGTTCGCACAGCACTTATGTTGTTTAAATAGCAACAACAAACCGAGCATCTGAGGTCGTTTTCTTCCTCTAAAAAAAACATTTAATATGCAATCAAATAATATACTTTGAAGTAAAATCAGCAACATTAGATTAACTTTCTACTTTTTATATGTGGAGTATTTCTAGCAGCAAGATTTATGCGATATGAGTTTTCAATGGATATATGTCTGCAAAACAGGTTTCAAAAAATATTAATTTGGATGTTTTGAGTAGAAATTCATCCAAATGCTGTTTATGACACTTTTTAAACATTTTTCTGTTTTAATAATGAGCCTTTTTAAGGTTTAACTTGTTCTTTTATAGAAGTATATTGCAAAAACAATTCCTGGTTAGCACAAAGGGCCCGTTTCTATGATTTCTTTAATACTGATATGGGATAACAAAGCTCTAGAAAACAGCTGACCAAATCTTTGGCTCTAATTCTATAATCTTGCACAGTACAGAAAATCCAATGAATTCTTACAAATTGACTAATGGGAAACCTTGCTGCAATCTGTATGGAGGAAAAGAACCATATTTCCAAAAATAATTGTGATCAGTAGTTGTACAATAGAGTGTAGTAACAATGGTGGCATCATTCTTTACCTATACCATCGTAAAATGAACCTGCACCACTTGGAAGGATACAATCATAGGCACCCGGTATAAGAGGCTTGGAGAGGCTAAGCCTCCCCTGCTGTGCTCTGAGGGGTTTAAATGGTTGATTTACCTCCATCCTCACAGCAGTGAAAGCCCTCTAGCCTTGTGTAACCAGTTGTAGAAATTGGTTTATGGTTTAATTTGTTTACCTTACTGCTGGGAGAGCAGGGGGAGTTGGCTGGAGGTGTCCTGTGTTGCCAGGGAGATATTTAAAGAGGATGACTTCCTGACCTGCACTGAGGACAGATAGCAGCAGAATCGGATACTGGGCCAGCATGATCAGAAAAAGTCACCAGACAACAAAGGTAGAAAAGATCATTTTATTTTCATTATAGTGTTTGGAATATGTCCACTTTGAGAATCAGGTGCTCAACATTAAAAGTTTATATTTATTTACTTATTTATGGCATTTTATCCCACATTAAACATGAATTAGGGTGTTTGGCTCTACATGAGAATTGTGATGATATGGTCCCTTGCTTCATATTGTTGACGGTCTGCATTTTCCGTATGGGTGGTATATTGGTGTATTAGGTTCTGCCCAGTGTAATATTTATGGTACAGTAAGGTTCTGAGTGTGTTTTTGCACAAAGTTGTGCATAGTGTTTTGCAGTTGAGCGATTGTGCTTAGAATATGCTTTGAGCAATCACTTTATTCTTTGACATATGATACATATCTAATATCTAAATTTAATAAAAGGTATTAATTGTGACTTTTATTTTTATTTATTTTTTTCTGTGTGTTATCAGACAATTATGGATTTAAGCTCCACCCCTTAACCCCACCCCCTTTAGCCTCCCCAAACAGTTGGGCCACCGACCGCCTATGGATATAATACTCAACTTTCAAATGAGGATAAGTAGAAATTTACTAACGATAGATACCATGTATCTGCAAGCAATAGTTAATACACTAAACTAATCTGTCCATCATCATTATAAAAGTAGTAGGAATTCTATTAACACATCCTTCTGTGGACTGTTCATATATTTATACTTAGCCTCATTTGAAAGTCAAGTTTTGTATCCTTTTGAGTGGTGTTGGTTCTTTTTAAGATGATATTTTTTTTTTGTTTAGGATATCTTCAGCAGATTCTTTGAATACATTTGTCACATGGTTGAGTGTTCAGGATCCAATACAGCATAGGGCATCTAGGTAGGAATTGGGATGTCCAGGTCAGGATGTGCACAATTCCCCAAATATTTTACTAAAGACTTGCTGAACATGAAGCTTTTATTAAAATACTAGTGGGAAAGGCCCGTTTCTGGCGGTGATGAAACGGGCCCTGGCTGGCACCGGACTCCCTTCCCCTCCCCTTACGCTTGTCTCCCTGGTGGTCTAGAGGTACCTGTTCAGTCGGGGCAGGAAAGAAAGAGTGTCCCCTGTTTCCTGCTCGTAGCGGTGCTGCTTGGTTCCTTGCTGCATCGTGTTGGAGTCCGGCTGTCGGCGTTTAAAAATGGCCACCATGAGTTGAAGTCTCGCGAGGCAGCTTCAACTCTCGGCGGCCATTTTGATTCGCCGAGAGCCGGACTCAGACACGATGCAGCCGGGCAGCTAGCAGTAGCGCTGTGGGCAGGATAGCGGGGTTTCCTTTGTTCCTGCCCGAGCGAACAGGTACCGCTAGACCACCAGGGATATTGGCGTAAGGGGATGGGAGGTGACAGGGGGTTGGGAAGGTGTTGAGGGGAAGAGTGTGTTACCGGGGGCAGGCCGGTACCTTCAAAGGGGTGGGGCGATGTGTTGAAAGAGGCCGGGGTGCTGGTCACGTCAGCGTTTGCGGCTGGGATTTGTTTGAAGGGGAGGAGTAGGGAAACACGCTGCACGTGCTTCCCTACTGCTCTCTGTTCATTGATTTGCCTTTTTTTCGTGTCCCGCCCTCGACATCATCACGTGTGACGCGAGGGCGGGGCCTGATGACATGGTGAGTGCTGTGGCTTCACCACCATGAAGTTACGAACCTGTGTGTAAGTGCCTGCAGTGACGTCAGTGTCCTCAGAACGTTGAGGGTGCATTTTATTATAGTAGATATATAAGGATGCTGGGACATTCATATATAGATTGCAGCTCATACAGCAGGGACAACCATTTCAGAAAGAAACATGTTAATAAAGAGAGAACAGCATCACTTGGGGTTTTGAATGTGGAAGTGCTGATTTCACAACCTAAGAGTGTGTTAGCACATATGTGCATAAATGCTGGATTTTACAAAACTGAACATCCAGGAAAAGTCCATTAAGAAGCCAAAGACTAACTTTTTTTTTAGACGGTTTTAAACACCACACAGGCAAGCACAATTATCCTGCTTGATTACTTGTGAAATCCCCAAGTACAAATGAGGAGTTAGCTGACATTTGTGCCTGCATCAGAGCAGTTATAAATGCCAATCTCCATTTTAGTTTAACTGTGCAAATACTGCCACTGCAAAATTGGAAACACATGCATACTTTTGCAATCCACCGAAAACATATATACAAATACACTTAGGGGCCGATGCTCAGAAGAAAATGGCTCTAGGGGTCTTTAGCGCTGGACTAACACCTACATTTAGCTGAGAGTCAACGAACAAGTAAACCAATGAGCTCACCGGCTCACAGCACGATGAGCATGCTAATATATTCAAAAGCATGCCAATGAGGTTATTTCCTATTCCTCTCATATGCTCAAAGGATAGCATGCCAAACAAGGGTGCCTTTAACACCAGAAACCATACGCTAGCTCGGAAAGGTGTTGCACCAAGCCAGTGCTGGACCTCTGCTGTTCCTACCTGCCACCGCAACCGACAGCACCAGTGAGCAGGAACTGGAGCTTCTGTGTGAGACTCTCATCTATTACACATTTCCTCTCCCCCCCCCCCCCCCCTTCCTAGCTCTCACTCTGCTACCAACTTGAACTGTGACCTATATCTGTCACCCTCAGTTTTGGTAAACTGCCTTTAAATGGAATTCTCTTGGGGAAGACAGAAGTTCTGCAAAAGCATATATTCCTTTTTTAAAGTGCACTACCCATGATCGATATATTCCTGTGAATGTGTTAACCTTAATTTAAAATGTGGAAATAGATTGAAGGACAGCTGAATGTAATACTAAATCTTGAGAAGGAAAATCTCTTTGATCAGACTTTATAGATATGTTAGTCCAGCCGGGGGATGAGTGTAAAGGTTTCAACTTTTGCTTCTTGTGAAATATTAGTGCTGGCTTAAGAATCGGAGAGGATTTAAGAAAATGTTCACATCCATGCTTATAAGTGGGTAGTTCAACAAGGAATGTGTCATCCAGCTCTGTCTGAATATATTAAATTATTTGATGCATTATAGAGGGTTAGAGGATCAAGTGCAATGCTTCTGGTATCCTTGCTAAAGATAAAGGTGGGGAAATAACCCTGGTTCCCCCCTGCACTGCCTGTCTGTGCGCATGTCTGAGGCACATTCCCCCTCCTTAACTTCTCAATGCTGAGCGCTAACAACGCGCACAAATTTGCTGGCCATTAGCGTTGAGCATTGGGAAGTTCTTTTCCGGCGCTGTTTTTGGTACAGCACCGGAGTTTTGAGCATTTGGGCCTTAAATTCTTTGTACCCCCTCTTCAGGCCCTGACCCCATTGCTTTTTGTCTTCTTCTTCCCAGCCCCAGTGTTCTTCTTCTTTCTTCCCCCACCAGCAATGTTCTCCCCTTCCACTTCCAACCCCACTGTTCTCCTCAGACAACAGCGCTTTCTCTCAATCTCTAACCCCTATAGTCTCCCCCTTCCTTCCCCAGTCCTTCGCCCTCCTCCCTCTCTGATCCCAGCACTCTCTTCCTTATCTCTCCTCCAGGTCAAATCCCATCAGCCTCTGACTCTGCCTTTCCCCCTTTAGATGTGGATTACTGAAAAATATTGTGAACAATTGGGCTAGAATATTTTCCTAAGCAGCAACATAGAGGGGAATTTGCATGGAAACAGAAACATCTGAAGGTTCTGTTTTGGATACTCTTTGTTTGTCTCTCTCCTTCCATCTTCGTCATATTCTCAAATTTATAGCCAAATGATGCTTGTGCTTCTTAAAGTGCATCAAGAAAGTACAAGTTATATATTTTCTACGTGTGTCAGATACCACTTGGCGTCCGTCCTTTACGTGCGTCCAAAAATAAAAACTATTTTTCAGATGTGTGTAGCGGACATGCCAAAAATGAAATTACCGCAAGAGCCACATGGTAGTCAGGCGGTAAGTCCATTTTGGCACGCGTTGGGTGCGGGTAGGCATCTATACAGCTTAGTAAAAGGGGACCAGAGCAAGGGGAGAGATATGATGAAAGGATGAAAAGGGGAAAATGGGGATGGTGGAAAGGAGAAAGTAAGAGTAGTGGAAGGCTAAAGGAGAGGAGTAAAGAGGATGTTAAGGGAAAGAAAGGAAAGAGAAGAGGAGGTGGAGGAAAAGATGACATAGGTAAGAAAGATATAAAGGAGGAATGAGGATGCTGATAGAGGGAAAGGTGAAAGAAAAGAGATAAGGGAAAGAGGTGAGGGAATTGTGATAGCAGAAGAGCATTATATGACTGCTGGGAAAGGAGGGATGAGGAGGAGAGGAACAAGGGGGTGAGAGATAAAGAGGGGAGATGAGAAGAGGAGGATATGGAAAACAAAAGGCAAGAGGAAATGAACAGAAATGGACATAGGAATTAAAAAAGCCAAACAAGAAAGCAGTTTGACAGTGGTGAAGGCAAGTGATTATTGAATACAAACATATGAAAGTATTGTTTTGGACTATTCATGAAAGCATTTGGTGTCACACATTTTTTTGTATTCATTATTTAGTGGACAGAGAGGGGCATTTTCAATAGAGCATTGGACTTCGAAAGTCTCGCACTAAACGTACCAAATCCAAATAGGAAATATACCCATTTTTGAAAAAAGGTAAACATCTATCTTTTTTTTTTTTTTTAAATACCATTTTGAACAAGGCTTTGTGCTCTGTGCGTTTATCTTTTCAGGCCATTAAAAAAACCGCACCAAATAAAAACACACAAAATCAAGCCATTAGAATGTAGGAGGGGCCAGCACTTTTAGCAGATTGATCCCCCAGGTACACATCTCATGGTTGCTCTCTTATCTTGTCGCTGAGTCCCCCCAAACCCACCCAAAACCTACTACCTCCAATTGTACACCACTATAAGAGCCATTATGGGTAAAGGGGGCACCTATTTGTGGGTACAGTAGGTTGCTGGTTGAGTTTTGGAGGACTCACCGTTTCCACCACAACAGGTAGGAGGAGGTATGGGCCTGAGTTCACCTGTCTGCAGTGCACTGCACCAACCACTAGACTACTCCAGGGACCTGTATGCTGCTCTAATAGACCTGGCAATAACGTCTGAGGCTGTCATAGAGGCTGATGAGTACTATTTTTATTCACATTTTGGGGGGTTGGGAGAGGGTCAGTGACCACTGGAAGAGTAAGGGGTACATCTCTCCAGTGGTCATTTAGGGCACCTTTTGTGCCTTATTCATTAGAAAAACAAGTCTAGACCAAAATGTTGAAGATTTCTTCCTAGACTTGATGGTTTTGTTCCATTGTGACTGTAAAACATCCAAGTGTTAGGCACGCCTTCAAAATGCCTCTGACATGCTCCCATGTGATTTGGATGCACTGCAAATGAAATGTACAGATAGACGTCTGCAGAACAGGTTTCAAAAATACCAATTTGGATGTTTTGAGAAGAAATCCATCCAAAATAGTGCTTTATGACCCTTTTTTGATGTTTTTCTCTTTCGAAAATAAGCCCTAGAGTGAGCTTTCATAGAAGATCTCATTATATTTACGTGGAAGGTTCATTAATTATTTATTATTAGTATTATTATTTGATTTACTTATACATATAGACTTGCATATTTGCTAAGTAGTATTAGCAGTGATAGAGCATTAAATAATTAGTCAATTTGTGCTGTTTTTCATTATGCTTGCTCCTTTGACTATGGTGTCAGTCTAAGTACTGAGATATTACTCTTTACACATTATTTAATAATATGTTTGAGGTCTCGTGGGGAGCTCCTATACAGATAGCTTTTTGTCAAAGTATTAATTTTTGCTTTTCTGTGGAAGGGTTTTTGATATTTTGAAAAAAGAAAGAAAGAAGTCAAAAGGTAGAAAAATCTAGTTGGAAGGATGGGTAATAAAAGAAAGAAACAGAAATCTCAGGGGGGAGAGGAAATAAACCTATAAGGAAAGGCTAGAGAAACAATGGGAAACCTACATACAAGAATAAGAAAACAGGAAAGAAATTAAAAGATCATGAAAGAAAAAAATGGAGAAAGAAAATAAGAATAAAAGATAAAAAAAAGACAAAAGTTTAAAAATATATTCCTAAGCTGCTCTTGTACAGCTGCAGCTTCAGCTGAACATATGGGAGGGTTGAAAATGTGTGTGTGTGTGTGCATGAGCACACATGTATGAGAGAGAGACACACATGCATACACTTGGGAGTCTTCCCTAGCTCTTGCCTCCTCAAAAAGAGGCAAACAACACCTGTGGTGCATATACACCCCTCTGCAAGCAGACAGACAAAGAGAGAAAGAGACGTTTTTTCCATTCCAAGATTGCTACCAAATAACATATATGGTAGTGTTTCTCTTCCATCAGTAATATGCCAATTTTTTCTTTATAGATAACAAATGAATTGAAGAATATTTCCCACTAACTATAACCTTTCTTTCATGGGTAATTACTTGAATCTGTAGAAACAGCAAAGGAACAAAAATGATATCCGTCACCCATTTTCTCCCTCAAGAAATATACAGATGTATAGTTTCATTTGTAATCTATATATTTATTTATTTATTTATTTACGTCAATTTATATACCGTATCTTATTGCTACTGCAAGACAGAACGGTTTACAATTTATAAAAAGAAGCAATACAATAAGTACAAATTGGACAAACATTAGAACTCCAATCATTACAGGAAAGCACAGCAAACCCACAAACTAGCTACATAAGATGAGAACAATATAACTCATGATTAGTACACAGGAGAACACCGCAAATACAAAATTAAATACATAATATAATCTACACAGACAGATAATACAGTTTTGACTTAGTATATATTACAGATGCCCAATTTATAACCTTTCTTCCATTATTCTAAATTCTGATCTACATACTCGATAAAGTAGAAGGTTTTCAAAAGTTTCCGAAAATGAAAGTAAGATTTCTCAAGTCTGATCTCTTTTGGAAGGCCATTCCAAAGAGAGGGAGACAAATAGAAAAAAGCCGAATTCCGTGTAGATTCCCATCTAGCCCTAGTGAGAGGAGGAATCACTAACCTGTTGTCTGTCAGGGATCTAAGGGTTCGTGTGGCAGTGTAAGGAATAGTTAGATTTGACAGATAGTCAGGATTTAGTGTATAAAAAGCCTTATGGGTCAAAACTAAAGCTTTAAACTTAACTCTTGCTTCAACCGGAAGCCAGTGCAGTTGATGTAGCAAAGGTGTTACTCTGTCATCCCTCCGGGCCCTACAAATCATACGTGCTGCAGTATTCTGTATTCTTTGTAGTCGCTTCAAGCTAGCTTGAGTGATCCCTGAATATATGATATTACAATAGTCTAAGCGTGAGGTAATATAAGCAGATGTCAGCGTTTTAAGGGAATCCTTACTAATTGAATTCCTAACTGACCGAAGTCTCCTAAGATGGAAAAAAGATTTTTTCACTACGTCAGATATTTGTTCCTCGAAAGTCAGAGCAGAATCAATTATAACCCCAAGGTATCTAAAAGATTTAACTGTAGGGATGTTCTTGCCAAATAGCATAGGTACCACTGCTTGACATGTGCCCTGTCCTACTATCCAAGATGTTATAGTCTTATCTGGATTTAATACTAATTGATATGTTGTGAGCCAATCTGCCACTTTATCCAGACAAATTTGTAGTGGTGTAAGATCCATATTAGATGGTTTAACATAATGAATAAGAAGAAAATCGTCCGCATAAGAATAAAAACTAATACCCATTGTTTGAATGAGAAGTGCCAAGGGACTGACATATAGATTAAACAGTAATGGGGACAGGACCGATCCCTGTGGAACCCCACATGGTAGATTGTATTCTGTAGAGGAAAGAACCCAGAAACTTAGAAGTTGAGTATATTAAAATGTAATGAAATTTCTCCGAGGACAAGCAGGCTGCTTGTTCTCACTGATGGGTGACGTCCACGGCAGCCGCCCCTCCAATCGGAAACTTCACTAGCAAAGTCCTTTGCTAGCCCTCGCGCGCCCGCGCGCACCGCGCATGCGCGGCCGTCTTCCCGCCCGAAACCGGCTCGAGCCGGCCAGTCTTCTTTTGTCCGCACTCGGTACGGTCGTGTTTTCGCCGTGTCGAGCCCCGGAAAGTCGACCTCGCGCGTCCAATTTGTTTTGAACGTGTTTTTTTCCTTCGGGAAAGCTTTGTCCTAGTCGGGAAGTGCTCCGGAAACCCCCCGCCGGGTTTCGTGTAAATCCTCCCCGTACTTCCAGCTTTTTTGCCCCGGTAAGTTTTCTTTCGTCGTCGGGGTAGGCCTCTTTTCGGCCTCGGTCGAGATTTTTTCTCCCCCTAAATTTGGTGCTTCAAATTTCGCCATTTCGGCTTTTGATTTCGCCGGCGTGATTTTTCCGCCCATGACATCGAAGCCTTCCAGCGGCTTCAAGAAGTGCACCCAGTGCGCCCGGGTTATCTCGCTCACTGATCGACACTCGTCGTGTCTTCAGTGTCTGGGGGCCGAGCACCGCCCTCAGAACTGCAGTCTGTGTTCCCTGCTTCAAAGGCGGACTCAGGTAGCGAGACTAGCCCAGTGGAACGTGTTGTTCTCGGGCTCTTCGTCGGCATCGGCACCGGGATCTTCGAGTGCATCGACGTCGTCAGCGTCCAGACCTTCTTCCTCGGCCGCCCCTGCATCGAGTGCATCGAGGCATCGGGCCTCTGCATCGGCGCCGAGACATCGGATAGCTGCATCGACGTCGGTGGTACCAGGACCTCGTCTGCTGATGTCGTCGGACGGTGGTGCATCGGGTGGAGTGCAGGTGAGGGCTGTCCATTCCCCTGCTGGTGGCGGTGAGCCCTCGGGTGGGTCTCCGCCTACCCTGAGGGCTCCTGCGGTACAGCCCCCCCGAGATCGACCTTCTTCAGTCTCGGCCCCGAGGAAGCGACGGATGGATTCGACGTCCTCCTCGTCGGTGCCGGGGAGCTCCGGTGACATGCTTCGGAAGAAATCGAAGAAGCATCGACACCGGTCTCCTCCCCGTGTCGGCACCGAGAGCTCTGGGTCGCCGAGGGATTCGGCACCCAGCAGGCATCGGCACCGAGAGGACCGCTCACCCTCTGTTCAGGAGGTGTCGATGCGCTCCGCTCTGGACAGCCCGGAACAGCCTCCACGCCCGGAACAGGTACTGACGTCGACGCCTGCATCGACCTCTCAGCCTTTCTCTGCAGCCGCTCTAAACGAGAGCCTCCGGGCCGTTCTCCCAGAGATTCTGGGAGAGCTGTTGCGCCCTACCCCTCCGGTACCGGCGGTGCTTGCGCCACCGGTACCGTCGAGCGTGGCGCCGGCTGGCCCATCGCCCAGGTTGAGGTCCCCGACGTCGGTACCGACCGCGGCCACCTCCCAGGAAGGCTCCCCGACTACGTCGGCGGAGGGAGCTTCGCCGATGCGGGCGAGGGAGTCTACCTCTCGACGCCCCCATCGTGGACGGGGTTCCACGGAGTCGAGCAGGGCGAGGTTGCAGACACAGGTCCGTGAACTTGTGTCTGACACCGAGGGTGAGGCCTCGTGGGAGGAAGAGGAAGATCCCAGATATTTCTCTGACGAGGAGTCTGAGGGTCTTCCGTCTGATCCCACTCCCTCTCCTGAGAGACAGCGTTCTCCTCCCGAGAGTCTGTCTTTTGCCTCCTTTGTCCGGGAGATGTCTACGGCCATCCCCTTCCCGGTGGTTGTGGAGGACGAGCCCAGGGCTGAAATGTTTGAGCTCCTGGACTATCCTTCTCCACCTAAGGAAGCGTCCACTGTTCCCTTGCACCATGTCCTGAAGAAGACATTGCTTGCGAACTGGACCAAGCCATTAACTAATCCCCACATTCCCAAGAAGATCGAGTCCCAGTACCGGATCCATGGGGACCCAGAGCTGATGCGCACTCAGTTGCCTCATGACTCTGGAGTTGTGGATTTGGCCCTAAAGAAGGCTAAGAGTTCTAGGGAACATGCTTCGGCGCCCCCGGGCAAGGACGCTAGAACCTTAGACTCCTTTGGGAGGAAGGCCTACCATTCCTCTATGCTCGTGTCCAAGATCCAGTCTTACCAGCTCTACACGAGCATACACATGCGGAATAATGTGCGGCAGTTGGCGGGCTTGGTTGATGCTCTTCCCCCTGAGCAAGCCAAGCCTTTTCAGGAGGTGGTCAGGCAGCTGAAGGCGTGCAGAAAATTCCTGGCCAGAGGAGTTTATGACACTTTTGATGTTGCGTCCAGGGCCGCTGCTCAAGGTGTGGTGATGCGCAGGCTCTCATGGCTGCGTGCCGCCGACCTGGAGAATAGAATCCAGCAGCGGATTGCGGACTCGCCTTGCCGTGCGGATAACATTTTTGGCGAAAAAGTCGAGCAGGTGGTAGAGTCTCTCCACCAGCGGGACACCGCATTCGACAAGTTCGCCCGCCGGCAGCCTTCAGCTTCTACCTCTACAGGTAGACGATTTTTCGGGGGAAGGAAGACTGTTCCCTATACTTCTGGCAAGCGTAGGTACAATCCTCCTTCCCGACAGCCTGCGGCCCAGGCTAAGCCCCAGCGCGCTCGCTCTCGTCAGCAGCGTGCGAATCAGCAAGGCCCCGCGGCTCCCCAGCAAAAGCAAGGGGCGAGCTTTTGACTGGCTCCAGCAGAGCATAGCCGACATCCAAGTGTCAGTGCCGGGCGACCTGCCTGTCGGAGGGAGGTTGAAAGCTTTTCACCAAAGGTGGCCTCTCATAACCTCCGATCAGTGGGTTCTCCAAATAGTCCGGCAAGGATACACCCTCAATTTGGCCTCACAACCTCCAAATTGTCCACCGGGAGCTCAGTCCTACAGCTTCCAGCACAAGCAGGTACTTGCAGAGGAACTCTCCGCCCTTCTCAGCGCCAATGCGGTCGAGCCCGTGCCATCCGGGCAAGAAGGGCTGGGGTTCTATTCCAGGTACTTCCTTGTGGAAAAGAAAACAGGGGGGATGCGTCCCATCCTAGACCTAAGGGCCCTGAACAAATATCTCGTAAAAGAAAAGTTCAGGATGCTTTCCCTGGGCACCCTTCTCCCCATGATTCAGCAAAACGACTGGCTATGCTCTCTGGACTTGAAGGATGCCTACACACACATCCCGATACTGCCAGCTCACAGACAGTATCTGCGATTTCAGCTGGGCGCACGCCACTTCCAGTACTGTGTGCTACCCTTTGGGCTCGCCTCTGCGCCCAGGGTGTTCACAAAGTGCCTAGCTGTGGTAGCAGCGGCGCTTCGCAGGCTGGGGGTGCACGTGTTCCCATATCTCGACGATTGGCTGGTGAAGAACACATCCGAGGCAGGAGCCCTGCAGTCCATGCAGATGACTATTCGCCTCCTGGAGCTACTGGGGTTTGTGATAAATTACCCAAAGTCCCATCTTCTCCCAGTGCAGAAACTCGAATTCATCGGAGCCCTGCTGGATTCTCGGACGGCTCGCGCCTATCTCCCAGAGGCGAGGGCCAACAACTTGTTGTCCCTCGTCTCGCGGGTGCGAGCGTCCCAGCAGATCACAGCTCGGCAGATGTTGAGATTGCTGGGCCACATGGCTTCCACAGTTCATGTGACTCCCATGGCCCGCCTTCACATGAGATCTGCTCAATGGACCCTAGCCTCCCAGTGGTATCAGGCCGCCGGGGGTCTAGAGGACGTGATCCACCTGTCCACGAGTTTTCTCGAATCCCTGTATTGGTGGACGATTTGCTCCAATTTGACTCTGGGACGTCCCTTCCAAATTCCTCAGCCTCAAAAAGTGCTGACCACGGATGCGTCTCTCCTGGGATGGGGAGCTCATGTCGATGGGCTTCACACCCAAGGAAGGTGGTCCCTCCAAGAAAGCGATCTACAGATCAATCTTCTGGAGTTGCGAGCGATCTGGAACGCTCTGAAGGCTTTCAGAGATCGGCTGTCCCACCAAATTATCCAAATTCAGACAGACAATCAGGTTGCCATGTACTATGTCAACAAGCAGGGGGGCACCGGATCTCGCCCCCTGTGTCAGGAAGCCGTCAGCATGTGGCTCTGGGCTCGCCGTCAAGGCATGGTGCTCCAAGCCACATATCTGGCAGGCGTAAACAACAGTCTGGCCGACAGGTTGAGCAGGATTATGCAACCTCACGAGTGGTCGCTCAATTCCCGTGTGGTGCGACAGATCTTCCAGGCGTGGGGCACCCCCCTGGTGGATCTCTTCGCATCTCAAGTGAACCACAAGGTCCCTCAGTTCTGTTCCAGGCTTCAGGCCCACGGCAGACTGGCGTCGGATGCCTTCCTCCTGGATTGGGGGGAAGGTCTGCTGTATGCTTATCCTCCCATTCCTCTGGTGGGGAAGACTTTGTTGAAACTCAAGCAAGACCGAGGCACCATGATTCTGATTGCTCCCTTTTGGCCGCGTCAGATCTGGTTCCCTCTTCTTCTGGAGTTATCCTCCGAAGAACCGTGGAGATTGGAGTGTTTTCCGACCCTCATCACGCAGGACGAAGGGGCTCTTCTGCATCCCAACCTCCAGTCCCTGGCTCTCACGGCCTGGATGTTGAGGGCGTAGACTTTGCCTCTTTGGGTCTGCCAGAGGGTGTCTCCCGCATCTTGCTTGCTTCCAGGAAAGACTCCACTAAGAGAAGTTACTTCTTTCATTGGAGGAGGTTTGCCGTCTGGTGTGACAGCAAGGCCCTAGATCCTCGCTCTTGTCCTACACAGACCCTGCTTGAATACCTTCTCCACTTGTCTGAGTCTGGTCTGAAGACCAACTCCGTAAGGGTTCACCTTAGTGCAATCAGTGCATACCATTACCAAGTGGAAGGTAAGCCGATCTCAGGACAGCCTTTAGTTGTTCGCTTCATGAGAGGTTTGCTTTTGTCAAAGCCCCCTGTCAAGCCTCCTACAGTGTCATGGGATCTCAATGTCGTTCTCACCCAGCTGATGAAACCTCCTTTTGAGCCACTGAATTCCTGCCATCCGAAGTACTTGACCTGGAAGGTCATTTTCTTGGTGGCAGTTACTTCGGCTCGTAGAGTCAGTGAGCTTCAGGCCCTGGTAGCCCAGGCCCCTTACACCAAATTTCATCACAACAGAGTAGTCCTCCGCACTCACCCTAAGTTTCTGCCAAAGGTTG